>NC_053395.1:222053613-222385755 GCF_905171765.1 Bufo bufo | reverse complement strand
AAAAGGAAGATTGAACCATATACCCTTTTTTGTGGTGGAAGGGGTGGATGGGAATACAGTGTATTCAGTACACCATAAAAGCCACATGTAAAGTGCCTTCATGTTCAGCCGCTTTCCTTTGGTGGAGCAGAGAAGTCAGGGGCAATCCAGGCCTTGTTCATTTTGATAAGAGTCAACCTGTCAGCATTTTCAGTTGACAGTCGGATGCGCTTATCAGTTATTATGCCCCCAGCAGCACTAAATACCCGCTCTGACAAAACGCTGGCGGCAGGGCAGGCCAGCACCTCCAAGGCGTAGAGCGCAGTTCGTGCCAAGTGTCCAGCTTGGACACCCAGTAGTTGTAAGGCACAGAGGGATCACTCAGGACGCTGACATGGTCTGCTACGTACTCCTTCACCATCTTCCAAAACTTTTCCCTCCTTGTGACACTAGGCCGTGCATCAGGGTGAGGGTGCTGGCGGGGTGTCATAAAACTGTCCCAGGCTTTGGAGAGTGTTGCCCTGCCTCTGCTGGAACTGCTGTGTGTTCCCCTTGTCTCCACTCCTCGGTTGCCCAAGGAACTACGTACTTTGCCGCCAGCGTTCTCAGATGGAAATTTTTGGAGCAATTTTCTTACAAGGACCTTCTGGTATTGCACCATTTTGCTCGTCCTCTCCACCACAGGAATGAGAGATGAGAAGTTCTCTTTGTAGCGGGGGTCGAGAAGGGTGAACAACCAGTAATCGGTGTTGGCCAAAATGCGTATAACGCGAGGGTCACGGGAAAGGCAGCATAACATAAAGTCAGCCATGTGTGCCAGAGTCCCAACAGACAAGACTTCGCTGTCCTCATCAGGAGGATGACTCTCAATCTCCTCATCCTCTTCTTCGGCCCATCCACACTGAACAGATGGAATAAACCTGCTATGGGTACTACCCTCTGTAGCGGAGGCAACCGTCTCCTGCTCCTCCTCCTCTTCATCATCTAATTCACGCTGAGAAGACGAACTGAGGGTGGTCTGGCTATCACCCTGTGTAATGTCTTCTTCCCCCATTTCCACATGCAAAGCGTCGGCCTTAATTGTGAGCAGCAAGCGTTTGAGTAGACACAGCAGTGGGATGGTTACGCTGATAATAGCGTTATCGACGCTCACCATCTGTGTTGATTCCTCAAAGTTGCGTAAAAACCTCACAGAGGTCAGACATCCATGCCCACTCCTCGCTTGTGAAGAGCGAAAGCTGACTGGAAAGGCGACGACCATGTTGCAGATGGTATTCCACTACTGCCCTCTGCTGCACACAAAGTCTGGCCAACATGTGAAATGTGAAGTTCCAGCACGTGCTCACGTCGCACAACAGTCAGTGAGCTGGCAATTGTAAGCGCTTCTGCAGCGTTGCCAGACCGGTGGCAGCTGTAGATGACTTTCGGAAATAGGCACACATGCAGCGCACCTTAACCAGTAGGTCAGGCAAATTGGGGTAGGTTTTGAGAAACTGCTGAACGACTAAGTTGAACACGTGAGCTAGGCATGGGATGTGTGTGAGCTTACTGAGATCCAAAGCCACCACCAAGTTACGGCCATTATCAGACACAACCATGCCTGGTTCTAGGTTGAGTGGCGAGAGCCACAGCTCAGTCTGGTCTCTTATCCCCTGCCACAGCTCTGCGGCGGGGTGCTGTTTGTCACCTAAGCAGATCAGTTTCAGCACGGCCTGTTGCCGCTTTCCTACTGCAGTGCTACACTGCTTCCAGCTACTGACTGATGGCTGACTGGTGCTGCAAGATGATAATTCAGAGGTGGAAGTGGAGGAGGAGAAGGGGAGGTTGCAGCCACTAATGTAGGTGGTGGCGGAAATCCTGATGGAAGTAGGGCCCGCAATCCTTGGCGTCAGTAGCACCTGTGCCATCCAAAGGTATGACTCGCTCCTGTCCTCCACAATGTTCACCCAGTGTGCCGTCATTTTGGTATGGCACAGTTTGCAAATTACAATTCTTTTATCGTCCGCACTTTCCTCAAAAAAGCACCAGACTGCAGAACACCTACCCCTTGGCAAGGGAGATTGCCGCAAGGGGGTGTTCCGGGCCTGTTTGGTGTGGCCCGCCTTCTCCCTTTTGCCACCCCACTGCCTCTTCCAGACTGTTGTGGTGCTGCGGATCCCTCCCCCTCTGTACTGCTGTCCTCGCTCGGCTTGCCACCTTCCCAGGTTGGGTCTGTGACTTCTTCGTCCACCACCTCCTCTTCCACTTCCTCACTCTGGTTATCCTCCTGACTTGTTGACCTAACCACAACCTCAGTTATTGACAACAGTGTCTCATCCTCAACCTCTTGTGACACTAATTGCCGTTGACTTATTGGCAAATGTGTCTCATCATCATCATCCACCTTGTGAAACACTAATTGCCGTTCCCCACCGTCATCTTCTTCTGACTGTGGATGCTCAAGAGTTTGGGAATCAGGGCACAAGATCTCCTCATGTCCCTCTTCAAGCGGGCTTGGCGAGAGGCCCAAATCAAGGAATGGCGCTGAAAAGAGCTCCTCGGAAGATCCGAGTGTGGGATCACTTGTTTGCCAAGACTCTCCATGGTGGGTGGAAGGAGTATCAGGGTGAGGATTCTGTTGACCAGACTCTTGGCTACTGAGACTGGACTTTGTGGAAGACAGGGTGGTGCTTAACCGACTGGAAGCATTATCTGCTGCAATCCAACCGACCACCTGGTCGCCCTGCAAACTGGGACATGAAGCCAGGTATCGTGGATGAGTGTGTTTCTTGTGCTCTGGCAGCAGGCAGTTTCTCAGTGCCCAGGGCCACGGCCTCTGCGTGCACCATCAGCAGCACGGCCACTTAAATGGTATATATGCTTGCAAGTATGTCACACGTACAGTAGCACAGATTTTGTAAGTGTATGCGCAAATATATTAGACTGAATGTCACAGATATTTAGGAGGCGCAAATGTTATACAGGAGATGTAGCAGAGGTTGTGTCACTGTCACCAGCGGCCAAACAATTGCACGCAATTTAGCGCAGGTTGCGCTAATAATATATATTGCAGCCAGATAAAACAATAGTCCTTAAAAGGACTTTTGGGTCTCCAACACCTTTTTAACACTAAACCCTGCCTAAAAAAAATATATATATTCCTGTCCCTACACTATCTGTCCCTTCTGCTGCAGCTCTCTCTGACCAAGACTGAGCCGAACCACGTGTCATCGGCTCCGATATAGCACCCGATGACGCGTTCCGGCCAGCCAATCACTGTAATGCCAGTAACAAACATGGCTACGGCATTACAGTGAGTGCCAGTACTTCCCCGCACGTTTGCTGGCTGCGACGCGCGCTGGAGCACACGCAGCACCATTCATTCCATAGCGCTGTACATATGATAAGCGGTGCACATACATAATACAAAACAATTGCAATAAGCATGAACAAGACGAGGTGCAAGCTGGTACAGAAGGAGAGGACCCTGTCCGTGAGGGCTTACAATCTTAAAATATGCCCTAATCGCCTGCTTACATTCTGGCGACATGTCATGCCTATGGAAGGCTGCATTAAGCGCTAGGGCAGGGGCTGTCGAGTTGCACGGTGCTGTCTTAGGCCAATGGCTGTGAGGCAATGCTTCTGTCAGTAGGGCTGCGATGGGATGCGATGCTGCCCGCCGTCACCATGTAGCCTTATCCTAAGATTTATTTTTGTAGATCCAGAACTTTGGATGGGCCATGAATGCTGATTGTTCTATCTGCATGCTGCTCCATTCAGGAATCATTGGTGTGAAGATGGTCTCATGTATGAAGTGAATAGACGTTAGGGTTGCATTCAGTGACTGTAAATCCGGCATGCGACCTGCTGGGGCTGGATCGTATGTCCAGCATGATATAGGTGAACCCTATACCTGTGATGAGGTCTCTGCTCCTCCGTGGGCCTATAGTCCTCTGCTATGCAGTGGGGTGAATGGCACCCCAAATTAACCATATAATCAAATGTCGGACCTGTGCTTTATCCTGATTTGCGGGTGTAGTCATTGTGCATTGGATGCTGCCCCCCAAATCTTCCCAGACCTTTGATCCATCCCATCCTATGCATCATACACTCGCCAGGTCTTGTATTTGTAATACTATATGTAATGGGTGCTGACCGGGTCCCCGGACCAACCTCTGACTTAATTTTTATAACTTTTTAGCTTGACCGCAGAAACAACCACAGCATGATGGTTCATTATATACATTTATATTATCCAGCCTCAAGGAGCGATGCCAGTCCTGTAGGCCACCTCAAGGGGGCAGTATGGTAGCAGTTACATTCTTGCCCTTAGAGGCAGTACTGCTTTGTCTTCCAGAACAATATATGGGTTTGTAAAGTGACAACCACACTTCTGGGCCAGAAGTGTACCCACAATCGCTTTTGCTCCCCCTTCCCTCACTTGCATACAACATGCATAGCACCCACCAAGGGGTGACAATGAGCAAAGTTCATCCAGGGATAATGATGTTAATCTGTGATGGTTGGTGTCAGGGGAGATAAGGATCGGGCATGTTGGATTTCAGCAACCCAATCCGGCCAGTCCAGAGGCTTGTGGAAGCAGCTTTCCCTCTCCCAATTCAGGATACATGCATGCTTGTCCGAACCAAGCATGCGTGTGTGGGAAGAGACAGCTGTCAGCTATCTAATATGTATCGGCGGCCTAATAAAAATGTATATGCTCTGTGACTGGAAATGCCATTTAACTCTTGCCCTCCCCCTTCCTCCTATGCCCACCGCAACGTAGTAGTAATGTTATTGATAAAAATGCCATAGTAATATACTCTCAGACAAGCAATGAATGTCGGCAATTGCTGCAAATCAAGTGAGCTTTGCATGTTTGGCAGGCTGCTCCCCTAGGGCAGTGTCTAAATCAGGGATCAGCAACCTCCAGCATTAGAGCTCTTGTGAAACTACAACTCCCAGCATGCACATTTGGTCACCTGCTCATAGATCTCCCCTATCGGTGAATGGAGCATGCTGGGAGTTGTAGTTTCACTGGAGGTTGCTGACCCCTGGTTTCAAAGCAGATTTTGGGAAACGAAATGCATCTTGTGTAACATTGTCTTTCCACTTGACCATGGGATATTTTCAAATAAAGCACCTTCTTCGCGTCGGCACCGTCCATGTGTGAGCCCTTCTTCAAATACGGTTTCCATAAGTGATTACTTTATAGACTGGAGCTTCCATTGAACATAGACCTGGAGTAAGAAAATAGATAAACTGGGTTGCGCTATTTCCCAGCTGTATTTCTGGTCTCCAGATAGGGACCAAATACAGGCGATCAATGGAAATAAGAGGCAGATTAATGTTGGCTCCACTGGTTTCAATAGACAGGGAACAGTACCACTAGAGGTGACCGTAAATGCTGTGTGTGCGAAATATGAGCGGGCGGGTGACGAGCTGCATCCATACGGACATGAAATCATACGCTTACTGGGTGAAGGCGGCTTACCATACGTCAGGCGTGGAGACAGGAAAAGTCCTGAAAAAATACACATTAGTATATATCATATATAAATATCATAAAAGATAAAAATACAGTGTTCAGATAAAGTAAAAAAGCATCCAGATAATGCCACAGAGGGCCTAGACCAGTGATGGCTAACCTCCGGCACTCCAGCTGCGGCGAAACTACGACTCCCAGCATGCTCCATTCATTTCTATGGAGTTCTGAGAACAGCCAAGCAAGTGTGTATCTTGGGAGTTGTAGTTTTACCACAGCTGGAGTGCCGGAGCTTAGCCGTCACAGGCCTAGATAGTGCCATATGTTACGCAGATCAATAGCGCTCCCGTAACTCACCCGCTTCGGCTCCATGTGGTTGTTTTTATTCTATAGTATAAAAACGTATATGTATCAGATAAACATTATATATTACATATAGGAACAAAAATAAAACAGCACCCAAAGTTCCACACAGTGCCATATGTTTTCCAGATACATTGCGGCTGTCTCATTGTCAGGTGGAGTAATGTATAATGATGCACATTTTTATCAAAGTTTTGAAAACAAAAACAAAAAAAACAATAAAAAAACTAAACCTTATTATATATAGAGGAGAAAAACATATAATGCTCCGATATGACAGCCTAGTGCCCAGATAGTGCCATATGTTACCTTGCTTCTTGTGGCTGGCTTGCTGTTAAGGTGCATAATACAACAATATATAATGTGCATTTTTATCAAAGTCTTGAAAAAATACACATTATATATTACATATACAAAAGAAAAAACAGGACTCGGGTAAATACACCAGCGCCCAGCTAATGTCAAGCATTACCCAGATCAATAGCTCTCCTGTAACTCACCTGCCTCATTGTATATTAATGTGTCAAGATAGTGGCATAGGTTACCCAGATACATAGCGGTCTTGAAACTCACCTGCTTTTGCATGCGACTCTATATAACTTGCAGGCGCGCAATATAGCTTTTATAAAATACACATTATTACAGTATATATTACACATAAAGAAGAAAAGAATACAGCACCCAGATAACGGCACTCGGTGCCCAGATGGTGCCATACATTACCCAGATAAATCACTGTGAACCTGTTGAAGCCTGTTTTTTCCCCCCTGGGGGATCCTCAAAAAAGTTTATAAATAAATAAATAAATAAATAATCCCAGTCAAATATTAAAATATGTGGCGGCATTGTCCTCCACACTTCCATCTTTTTTAATTTACACTATTTACAAAACAGTTTATTATCGGACAAGTAGCAGTAAAAAAAAATAATAATAATAATCTAACCCCCCCCCCAATAATAAATACTTGTATATTTAGATACAATACACACAAGGCAGTGATATCAGAAGCTGCGTGGATTGTTAAAGGAAGTAGAATAAAAACTGAGGAACTATGAGCTCAAGACCCCAAGGCCTCCTGCACACGACCGTAGATGTCCAGTCGCCGTATTGCATTCCGCATCACGGATGCGGACCGGAACCCTACGCAATGCTACCGTGGGGTTTCGTCCCGTACTTCCGTTCCGCAAAAAGATATAACATGTCCGGAATGGCCGGATCGCGGACCCATTAATCGCGGCTGCCCCACGGTCGGTGTTCATGCGTTGCGGCCCGCAGCACGGCCACGAGGCGCACACGTTCATGTGCAGGAGGCCTAAGAGGGAAGAAGAGAGTCCAATGACTCAACATGGAGGCACACAGCTGCTTAAGGGGCAATTCCGCTCAATCTCCTTTATCAATAAACAACCATTTGGGGATTTTTCCAGGTGAGGAGTTACTCCATATTGCAGCCCTTCCCCAGCCCCTTAAAGGGATTGTCCTCACAAGGCTGCCCTTGAGCTGCTTCCCTCAATAATCCTAACGTTGGGGGTCTTCCTGCAGGAAGAATAGGAATACAGCCAGACAGTGGTAGCCATACCTTTGTAATCCTGGAAGCCCCTAAATGCATTCAACCCGACGGTGCGGCTGAAGCCAAGCCACACAATTTCACAGTAAAATCGTGCAGACATTTGCACCCGTGTGTGGACATGCAGCCAGCCACACCGCCGGACTGTACCCTTATGGGGGCTACCAGGATTGTCTTCTACAGACAGTGCCACACCTGTCTACAGGTTCTTGCATCATGCTAGACTCCAATGAAATGAGTGGGGGTGGGCTGCAATACCACACATGACCCCAAGACAGGTCTGGTGCTGAATGTAAAAAATGGCAGCTACGTTTTTCTAATTCTAAACAACCCCTTCAAGCATTACATCGGTGTGTATATAGATCTGCTTCCCCAAATAACACTGGTAACAGTGCCCCCCAGACAGACAAATTACAAGTGATATGCCCACCTCTGTTCCATAGATTATTTTCATGCATGTAAAAGAAAATACGAACGCTCCTACCATTTTGTGTATACAGCTCTCATGCAGGCCTATGTGTTTTTATGGTAACATACTACAAACATGGATCCTGCAGTCGTGAGTTACTTCGCCTCCTCTTCTTAATAACAGACAATGAAAGGTGCAAGACAGTAATGGGATCCGACTACACAGGGTCTGTTTGTAGTCTGTAACCATAGAGACACACAGGTCTGCATTGGAGCTGCATACACAAAATAGTAGGAGATTTTGAATTAAGACATATTACAATATGGTAGATTTTTAATCAAGATCAGTTGCAAAACAGATTTTTTTTTCCACTTTCAGTCCATGATTAGTGGGGGCAGCCATGTTGCCTGATCCTTGTAAACAGCAGTTCAGGGGTATTCTTTACAGCAGCCACATGGACATTGGAAACTTTTGTCTGATACTGACAGGGAATGTCCCACAGGATTGGCGCATAGCAAATGTGGCGCCAATATTCAAAAAGGGTCCAAAAACAGAGCCTGGAAACTATAGGCTGGTAAGTATAACATCTGTCGTGGGTAAACAGTTTGAAGGTTTTCTGAGAGATGCTATCTTAGAGCATCTCAACGGAAATAAGCAAATAACGCCATATCAGCATGGCTTCGTGAGGGATCGGTCATGTCAGACTAATTTAATCAGTTTCTCTGAGGAGGTAAGTTCTAGACTTGACAGCGGTGAATCAATGGATGTCGTGTATCTGGACTTCTCCAAAGCATTTGACACTGTACCACATAAAAGGTTAGTATATAAAATGAGAATGATCGGACTGGGAGAAAACATCTGTATGTGGGTAAGTAACTGGCTGAGTGATAGAAAACAGAGGGTGGGTATTAGTGGTACACACTCAGATTGGGTCACTGTCACTAGTGGGGTACCTCAGGGGTCAGTATTGGGCCCTATTCTCTTCAATATATTTATTAACCCTTTCATGACCAAAGGTCATTGATGCCCCAGTGTCCAGGTCAAAATTTACAAATCTGACATGCGTCACTTTAAGTGGTAATAGCTTTGGAACACTTTTACTTATCCACGCCATTCTGAGATTGTTTTCTCGTGACACATTGTACTTCATGACAGTCATAAATTTGAGTCAATATATATCACCTTTATTTATGAAAAAATCCCAAATTTACCAAAAATAAATAAAAATTAGCAATTTTCTAAATTTCAATTTCTCTGCTTCTAAAACAGAAAGTGATACCTCATAAAATATTTATTACATAACATTCCCCATATGTCTACTTTATGTTGGCATCATTTTGGAAATGTTATTTTATTTTTTTAGGACGTTACAAGGCTTAGAAGTTTAGAAGCAATTCTTAAAATTTTTAAGAAAATTTCCAAAACCCACTTTTTAAGGACTAGTTCAGGTCTGAAGTCACTTTGTGGGGCCTATATAGTAGATACCCCCATAAATGACCCCATTGTAGAAACTAGACCCCTCAAGTTACTTAAAACCAATTTTACAAACGTTATTAACCCTTTAGGTGTTCCACAAGAATTAAAGGAAAATGGAGAGGAAATTTCTAAATTTCACTTTTTTAGCAGATTTTCTATTTTATTACATTTTTTTCTTTAACACATTAAGAATTAACAGCCAAACAAAACTCAATATTTATTACTCTGATTCTGCGGTTTACAGAAACACCCAACATGTGGTCGTAAACTGATGTAAGGGCGCACGGCAGGGCGCAGAAGGAAAGGAACACCGTATGGTTTTTGGAAGGCAGATTTTGCTGGATTGGTTTTCTGAACGCCATATGTTTTTTATTTTTCTACCGATCGTCTTGTGCAGGGGCTCATTTTTTGAAGAAAGAGTTGAGGTTTTTATTGGTACCATTTTTGGGTACATAGGATTTTTTGATCATTCATTATTACACTTTATGGGACAAGGTGGCCAAAAAATTGGCTGTTTTGGAACCTTTTTTTTTTTTTTTTTTTTTTACAGCGTTCATCTGAGGGGTTAGGTCTTGTGACAGTTTTATAGAGCAGATCGTTACGGACGTGGCAATACCTAATATGTATACTTTTTCTTATTTATTTAAGTTTTACACAATAATAGCATTTCTGAAACCAAAAAAATGATGTTTTAGTGTCTCTATAGTCTGAGAGCCATAGCTTTTTTATTTTTTGGGCGATTGTCTTAAATATGGGCTTTTTTTTGCGGGATGAGGTAACGGTTTGATTGGTACTATTTTGGGGTATATACGCCTTTTTTGATCGCTTGCTGTTGCACTTTTTGTGATGTAAGGTGACAAAAATGGCTTATTTTTTTACACCGTTTTTATTTTTTATGGTGTTTATTGGACGGGGTTGATGATGTGATATATTTATGGAGATGGTCGCTACGGACGCGGTGACACCTAATATGTGTGGTTTTTGTTAGTTTTTTTGTGTTTTTTTTTTATAGGAAAAGGATTTTTTTTTTTTACATTTTTATTTATTTATTTTTACTTTTATTATTTTCAATTTTTTTTTTATCAGTACCCTCTTGGATCTTGAAGATCCAGTGGGGCTGATGGTTGTACTATACTTTGCAATGCTTTTGCATTGCAAAGTATAATACAATCAGATGCCTGTAGGTGGCAGCACCGGACGCCTATGCCATGGCAACCGGACGCCTTTGCAAAGCGTCCGGTTGCCATGGCAACCATCGGGCGCTGCAATCGCAGCAGCCCTGATGGTTGAGAGAGAGGGAGCCCCCTCCCTCTATTAACCCCATGGATGCCGCTACTGCGGCATCTATGCGGTTACAGCAGTGTCAGCATAGAGCTGACACACGCTGCTGATGGCGGCGGCTCAGGAATGGAGCCGCCGCCATCACACACAGAAGGGGGACCGCATCGGGGGCAGCATTTTACTTATAACAGATCGGGGCAGGAGGGGGCGGACGCATCGGGGGCAGGGGGCAGCATTTTACTTATTACAGATGGCGGCAGGAGGGGGCGGACGCATCGGGGGCAGGGCGCAGCATTTTATTTATTACAGATCGGGGCAGGAGGGGGCGGACCGCATCGGGGGCAGGGTAAGAAGAAGGACAAGAAGGGGGCACAGATCGGGGGCTTCAGGACACATTACCGATTTCAGGCTGTGATCTGCAGAGCGCAGATCAGAGCCTGAAACCGGCATTTTAACACTGCCGCGATCCGATTGGTTAGTCTGCACAGACTAACCAATCGGATCGATTGCCGGCAAGGGGCCACTCTGATTGGCCCCTTGCTGGCATTACTAGACTGTATGCTGTCCGTGACAGCAGCAGGGCTCGGGCAGAAGCTTTAATCCAAGCGCTTTGCAGCGCTTGGATTAAAGAGCTGGCTTGACGTCTATACACGTGATAGCTGCACGGGGTATGTGCAGCTATCACGTATATATACAGATTGCGGTCGTGAAGAGGTTAATGATCTTGTAGAAGGCTTGCAAAGTAAAGTATCAATTTTCGCAGATGACACTAAACTGTGTAAAGTAATTAACACAGAAGAGGACAGTATACTGTATATACTACAGAGGACAGTATACTGTATATATACTACAGAGGACAGTATACTGTATATATACTACAGAGGACAGTATACTGTATATATACTACAGAGGACAGTATACTGTATATATACTACAGAGGACAGTATACTGTATATATACTACAGAGGACAGTATACTGTATATATACTACAGGGGACAGTATACTGTATATATACTACAGGGGACAGTATACTGTATATATACTACAGAGGAGCTACAGATGGATCTGGATAGATTAGAGGCTTGGGCAGAGAAGTGGCAGATGAGGTTTAACACTGACAAATGTAAGGGTATGCACATGGGTAGGAATAATGCAAGTCACCCGTACATACTAAATGGTAACACACTGGGTAACACTGACATGGAAAAGGATCTAAGAATTTTAATAAACAGCAAACTAAGCTGTAGAAACCAGTGTCAGGCAGCTGCTGCCAAGGCCAATAAGATAATGGGTTGCATCAGAAGGGGCATAGATGCCGTGATGAGAACATAGTCCTACCACTTTACAAATCATTAGTCAGACCACACATGGAGTACTGTATACAGATCTGGGCTCCTGTGAACAAGGCAGACATAGCAGAGCTGGAGAGGGTCCAGAGGAGGGCAACTAAAGTAATAACTGGAATGGGGCAACTACAGTACCCTGAAAGATGATCAAAATTAGGGTTATTCACTTTAGAAAAAAGACGACTGAGAGGAGATCTAATAACGATGTATAAATATATCAGGGGTCAGCACAGAGATGTCTCCCATCATCTATTTATCCCCAGGACTGTGACGAGGGGACATCCTCTGCGTCTGGAGGAAAGAAGGTTTGTACACAAACATAGAAGAGGATTCTTTACGGTAAAAGCAGTGAGACTATGGAGCTCTCTGCCTGAGGAGGTGGTGATGGTGAGTACAATAAAGGAATTCAAGAGGGGCCTGGATGTATTTCTGGAGTGTAATAATATTACAGGCTATAGCTACTAGAGAGGGGTCGGGGATCCAGGGAGTTATTCTGATTGCCTGATTGGAGTCAAGAAGGATTTTTTTTCCCCTTAAGTGGGGAAAATTGGCTTCTACCTCACAGGGTTCTTTTTGCCTTCCTCTGGATCAACTTGCAGGATAACAGGCCGAACTGGATGGACAGAGGGCTTTTTTCGGCCTTGTGTACTATGTTACTATGATGATGAGACTCATTGACTTCTATGGGAGTGTGGTGGGCATGCTCTCCGATCATTGCGTACTATGTGAAACTGCAGTCAGCCCCCATGTAACAGATGAGTACATTTTTTCTAATTCCTTTAGAACAGGATGGACTGCAGTGCTGCGTCACCTCTAAACGTAATGCTCCAGTCACATCTAGAGCTGCAATCTGGGAGATGTAGTGATCAGTGCCCGGTACAACAACTACAACTTCAGACAAAGCATGCTTTGTACAGACATTGAACCAGCAAGGTCTGCAGGGGATGTGAGCTCAGGAGGTCGGAACAAAATCAGAAGAATTCTGAATGCTACACTGGATGTGACTGGAGTATAAAACATGATGTCACTCAAGATCAGAGGCGGCAGTGCGCTCACATAAACCTGCAGGGCAGCTGGGCGAATGGCACATTCCTTTAGGCGGTTTTGGGTAGCTGTCTGGGGGAAAAAACGTATTGTGAACGACCTGGAGGCAGAATAATTAATAACGGAAAACGGAACAATGGTAAATGTTCTTGGTAAGTAACAGTAAGTGCTGGAAGCTCTGGAGAATCGCAGTCTGAGCTGCTGTCCGCCAGGGTCAGTGTCCAGCTCCTGCTCCGCCTTCTTCATCACATTCTGGAGTTTGCTGAAAGGTTGCATCACGGCCCCGGACAGAGAACAGATATGGCTCCTTCCCTATGCCCTTCGTCAGGTCAGGATTATTGGAGTGATGCCGCTGTATATGTTTAACCACCTGGAACTTTTGCTTGGCCCGGTACGAGCAGTACCGGCAGAAGAACGGCTGCTGGTTTGTGTGTGTGAGGTAGTGATGGCGGAGGCCGGCGGGCCAGCGGAAGCCCCTTTGGCACACATTGCAGACGTACGGCTTTTCCTCGCTGTGTTTTTTCAGGTGAGTTTTGAGCAGGAAGCGAGTCTTGAATGCTTTGCCGCACTGTTCGCAGATGAAGGAGCGCACGTCCCGGTGCCGGGTCTCCCGGTGGACGCGGAGGGCATCGGCTCTGTTGGTGCAATAGTCGCATTCCTCACACTGGTATGGCTTCAGTCCTGGAAATACAGAAACATGAGGCTTGTGGAAAACTGTGCAAATATGGACCGCCAGCCTTAGGGTCCATTCACACGTCCGTTTTTTCTTTCCTGATCTGTTCCGTTTTTTCTGGAACAGATCTGGACCAGATCTGGACCCATTCATTTTCAATGGGTCCTGGAAAAAAACGGACAGCACAATGTGTGCTGTCCGTTTCCGTTGTTCCGTTCCGCATGTCCGTTTAAATATAAAACATGTCCTATTCTTTTCCTGAAAAATCGGATCCTGGTACAATACAAAGTCAATGGATCCGCAAAAAACGGAAGACATACGGATGTCATTCCGTATGTCATCCGTTTTATACGGAATCCGTTCCTGGAAATTACATTTTAATATTTTTTTTTTTTTTTTTTTTTCAAGAAATCCAAACAACTTTATTTGCTTATTGAAATTTATACATGTTTCCGTTTTTTGCGGATCCGCAAAAAACGGATGACATACGGATGACATACGGAAACATTTTCAGGAACAACGGATCCGCAAAAAACGGACAGAAAATCGGATTATAGAAAAATACTGACGTGTGAATGTAGCCTTAGAGTGACTGAAATCCTGTCTGAATAGATTTCTGGGAAAGTTACAGAAAATGCTGCAACTAATTTGCCACATGTGAATTCATCCCTGTAAAATAATAAGCAGGTGTCTGATTGCACCCATCTTAACCACTCAGAATTCATGTTGTTTTGGCCCTTAAAGTGAAATTCCAGGATTTTACTATCGATGCTCTATCCTTAGGATACGCTATCAATACGTGATGCACAGGGATTCGACACCTGGCACACCCCTCAATCAGCTGTTCCGGCGCTGGAAGGTACACAACTCCATCCACCGCATAGTGGACGGAGGTGGTTACTGCAACACTGCCTCCACTGAAGTGAATGCGACCAGCTCTGTCCAGTACACAAAGGACGGAGCAGTGCTCGGCGAACAGCCGATCGACAGGGCTGCGGGAGTCAGACCCCCACCAATAAGATATTTGTGACCTATCCTGAGTATAGTATAATCCAGAACAATATTTTGCATGTATTGGTCAAACATTTTTTTTAGGTTATTAAAGTGTTTTTTGCATTTTTTTTATGATAAAAAAAAGAAAATTTTTTTTCTACAATTTATATCAACTGGCAAACGTACTTTTATTGTGGAAAAAAGTAAAAAAATTTCCTTTTCAAACTATTTTTTTTTAGGTAATACAGAAGCCCTAAAATAAAAAAAAATAAAAATAAATTCTGTCATTGTGTGATGGTTATTTTGATATTAGAGGCTTTCATATCTGATTGGCGTGCATTTATTTATTATGCTGTTTTATTATAATTTTTTTACAAATATTTGTCTCTCTAAGCCCCATTTAATGACCTCTGTAAAAAGATGCATCACCAGCCATTAAGGGGTTACTTTACCCACCCCCTCAAAAAAGAAGCAACTTTGCAAGAGGTTTTAATTAAAAAAACTTCCTATAACTTTGTCTCTACACCAACTTTTCAGACCTATACGTTTCCATGGTCATAGACTAGAAACAAATACTCTTTTCTATACTCTGCCACTTACTTTGTGCTAACATATACTGGGCAGATGAGCAAGAAGTAGAGAAAATACCCAAGGAAATTTGGACCGCAGAATCAGACTACTCAAAGCTTTGTTTGTAGTCTGTTACCATGGAGACACAAGGAGCTGTTGGCACAAAATTATAGAAAATTTCTAATCAAGACCCATTGACCCAAAGTCGCTACATTTTTATTGCAGATAAAGCAGGGCAATACAAATTTAAGTGTACATTGGTGAGAGGGTAAGTGCCACCGATATAATCTTCTACTATGTCACAGATACGGTACATGCAAAGAGAGGAGGTCAAAGATCTCAGACCGTCACTGATTTCCAGACCCCACCCCTTTGGCACGGCTCAGAGGTTTCGATTTTACCTGTGTGTTTGGTCATGTGATATTTCAGCTGGTTGACCCATTTACATTTGTAGCCACACTCTGGGCACAGGTAGTTCTTTTCGTCTTTGTGGATGCGCATGTGGTACTGCAAAAAGAAAAAAAAACGGCAATTGATATTCATTATTTAAAAGGACTTGTTCAGCTAGGAAACGTAAAGTGTCACCTGTAAAGAGTATGGGCCATCTGGTAGAAGGTTCCCCCATTGTAATACTCATATAACAAATAGGATACATGGAAAGGGGCACTCCCAAAGTCTAAAAGGGACTTCTACCCTTAAAGGGGTTTCCCAGTATTTAGATATCGATGGCCTATTGTCTGGACTGATCATCAATGCCAGATAGGTGAAGGCTCCGAAACCCAGCACCCCTATCGGTCAGCTGTTTCGGGCAGCCCTGGATCGAAGGTTCTGTCCACTTTGTAGTGGCCATGTCGGGGTAGTGCAGCTGCAGCTTGGTTCCCTTTCAAGTGAATGGAAGTTGAGCTGCTGCACAATGTTCCCCTTCAATTTGATATTGACGACCTATCCTGAGAAAACCCCTTTAAGAAAAAAACAAACAAAAAAAAACCACTTACTTTAAGCCGTGAAGGGTCTGCGCAGGCGTAAGTGCAGAGGTGACACTTGTACGGTTTTTCACCAGTGTGGACTCGGCTATGCCACGTGATCTTCTGCTTATTCCGGGTGCTATATTTGCAGTCTGAACACTTGTAAACACGTGTGGCTCCATGGCCCTTGACATGGTGGTCATACACAAGCTGATGACGACAGGAGAAGGAGCAGAAAGGACAGCGCAGGAGGCCCTCGTCCGCCTCTCCACCAGGCAGCGCGGTGCTCTCATGCTCCTCTGCATAGTGATTGATAAGCTGCTGTCGGTCTTTGGCAGCGTACTGGCACAGTTGGCAGTGGTGAGAGAAATGGGTTTTCCGATGTTCTTCCATGTCCTCCTTGCGAGAAAATGTTTCTTTGCAAACCGTGCACTCCAGCTGTGGGTGCTGCTTCTGAACGTGGCATCGTAGGGTGGCCTGGCTGTGGCAGGAGAACTGGCACTGTGAACATTCGCGAGTGGCTTTTTCTTGGTGCTTCCTCAGACTGTGCTGTTTTAGTGCAGCCTCGGAGCTAAAACTAGCCTGGCAAACAGTGCAGGGGAAACTGGCTTCACCACTGTGGCAACTGCCCATGTGCCGGGCAACGTCATTCTGACTATAGCCGCTATAGTCACAGAGTTTGCAAAAGTGAGTGGGTGTCTTGTCATGAACTCTCTTTTGGTGCAGCCTCATTTTTGAGTTTGTGCCAAAGGTCCGACTACAAGAACTGCAAGATATCCGACCGACCCCAGTATGCAAAGACTCGTGGGCTTCGAGCCGGTAACGCCTGGTGGTGCTGAAGTCACAATATCGACAGCGGTGAGGTTTGACTCCTTCATGACGAATCCGTACGTGCTGTCTCATGCAACGTGGCTGCTTGCAATTGAAGTCGCACTGCTTGCACTGCAGCTGTACTCTGTTCTGAGAATACTTCTGGTGCAGCTCTCGATGACGTTTTAAAGCGCCTGGGGACATACAGCGAAAAGAGCATAAGGGGCACTGGAGCTCCCCGGGTTTTAAACAACCTTTCTTCTTGTGGGTTTTCATGGCTCGTTCTTGGGTGCAAGTAAAGGCACAGGAAGGACAAGAAAGCCGACGGGTACCGGTGGAGTCGTACAAGTTCTTGCTGACCACTTTGTTTCCTTCAAGCTCTGGAGTGTGGTGGTCTCCATCCAAAGAGCTCTCGGGCACGAGTCCCATTTCTTGAATCTTCTTTAGTTCTTTTTGCTTCTGCTGTTTTCTCAAGGTTGCCTCAGACTGTAGGCCCTCTGGAAAAGGAACCCTCTGCAACTCCCGGCAGTTCTGGTTGACGTGGCAGCTTATGGTGCATTCCCTGGAGCAGGAGTAGGAGCAAAACAAGCAGTGAAACTTCCCTCCTTCAATTCGGTACTTCTCATTGCCCAGGTTCTTGTGGTCACCTGAGGGTGAGGAAGATACCGCTGCACTCGTTTCCTCATTACTTAATGCTCTTTCTGAAATATTGTCCATAAATTGATTCTGGAATACACTCGGACATGGAGATAAATGCTCCTCAGGTTCTAAGGATTCCTCCACAGGGCCTAAGACTGCAGGGCCATCTGCTAATACCCTATCTCTCTCCATGACTGTCTTAAGACAAGCTCTCTTCTTCTTAAGTCTCACTGGACACTTCTTCAGAACATGGGTGTCAAGGCCCCTTTGCTGTTTAAAGCTGGCTCCGCACTCCTTACACACTAGAGAAGATTTGCGCAGGTGGCAGCCAGTCTTGGTGTGTTGGACGATGCTCCCCTTCTTTTTCGTGACGTAGGAACACTTCTCACATTTGTAGACCTGGGCGCTGGATTGAACCACCAGCATTTGGACTCTCCCTTCCAAAACCAGTGTTTCTGCTTGCTCCTTGTCCTGCTTTCTCAATGCTTTTAAGATGGATTCCGGCTTACCACTTTCATCAACTGCTTCATCCAGTGGGACGCTGGTGGTTTCAACTTCTTGGATGCTGCTTTCATGAAGTTCGCTGGACTCGCATACTATGGTCAGCTGGATGCCGCCCTTCACTACATCTGCCCAGGACTCCTGCGCTTCTACTGGGATGTCTCCAGGCTGGAGCTGAAGATCAGCATGGACGGGCAACTCATCACTTTTCTCATTCATTTCGTAGAGCGCTGAATCTTGGTTGAATTGCACAGCGACGCAGACTCTATTTTCAACCTTCTCCTGATCATCCCCCACATGCTCATCTGCCTCCTCCTCATAGTCTTGTCCGCAGTTTACATGGTCCTCCACCACCATAGACTCTGGGAAACAGAGAATTTCATCCCTGGTTGGAATGGGATCCTCACAAGCAACTAAAGTCTCTACAGAAGACTCTTTGGCCAAGAGTTCATTGGACTCAGAAAGCTCAAGTCTTACTGGAAAGTCCTCCATTTCTATACTGCAGGTTTCAACTGGTTCCAGAGTAATGGCTGCCAGTAAAGACTCATCCGCCACTGAAATGCCACCATCTCCAGACGGTTCAGTAAGACCATCAACCTGCTCAGTCACAGTTTCCTCCACTTCTGCACCGTTACTGTTTGGAGCCTGTTTTTCAGCAGAAGAAAGTTGTTTGATAGGAGCTGGAGCCTCTACTCTATAAGGAAATAGCAAGTCCATGCAGTTGTTCTCCTGCTGCTTGCTGGCATACCTCTCCAGCCAGTCTTGATCCCCGGGGACGTATCCATGGGACTTGCGCTTGTGGAAGAAGAGACTGGTATTACTGAACGTACGGAAGGAGCAAAGGGCGCAGCGAAACTCTCTGTGCTTGGTGTGCTTGCTGTTCTCGTGGTTGCGCAACGTCTGCTTGTACTTTGTCTGATAGTTGCAGTGCTGGCATTGGTACGTGGTGATCTGGCTGGACTGAGAATGCTTGACTTGCATATGATTCTGCAGCTCGGTCTTACGCTTGCACCCGAATCCACAGATTTCACAGATGAGAGTCTTCCCCTGGTGCCGGAGCTTATGGCTGCTGAGCTGGTCTGCACGGTGACAGCGATAGGAACACTGGTTGCAATGGTAGCTGATAAATATTCAGAACATAAAATTGTATATCATTAATAAACATGTTATGAGTATGAAAGCAATTGAGACAACTCACTATTAGTCATAACTCTGGAGCATTAAAGGGGTCATTTCAAAATAAGTGATGTATAAAAAGTTCTAATCTGCATTGGTTTAATCCAAAAATATACTGTTTTCATCTTTTTTTTCCTTCTCTGTGTCCTTCAGCACCACGAATATTGTGGGCAAGCTGCTGGGCAATGCCACATGACCCAGTTGTTTCTCTTCTGCCTACAATTCATAAAAGCCCTAGTATTCCCTCTATATGTATTTGAACCTGCTCCTTATCACCACCAGTCTCCTTCCCCCTCTGGCAGCTGTCAATATAGTCCCCATTAAGTTTCTAGTCAGTCTTCTTCCCCTTCTGACATCTGTAAATATAGTTCCTATTAACTTGCCAATCAGTCTCCTTCCCCCTCTGACAACTATAAATATAGCCCAAATTAATTCCTAGTCGGTCTCCTTCCCTCTCTGGCAGCTGTAAATGTAGTCACCATTAACTTCCAAATCATTCTTCTTCCTCCTTTGGCAGCTGTAAATATACACTCACCTAAAGAATTATTAGGAGCACCATACTAATACGGTGTTGGACCCCCTTTTGCTTTCAGAACTGCCTTAATTCTATGTGGCATTGATTCCACAAGGTGCTGATAGCATTCTTTAGAAATGTCGGCCCATATTGATAGGATAGCATCTTGCAGTTGATGGAGATTTGAGGGATGCACATCCAGGGCACGAAGCTCCCGTTCCACCACATCCCAAAGATGCTCTATTGGGTTGAGATCTGGTGACTGTGGGGCCATTTTAGTACAGTGACCTCATTGTCATGTTCAAGAAACCAATGTGAAATGATTGGAGCTTTGTGACATGGTGCATTATTCTGCTGGAAGTAGCCATCAGAGGATAGATACATGTTCTCATTCTGTTTACGCCAAATTCGGACTCTACCATTTGAATGTCTCAACAGAAATCGAGACTCATCAGACCAGGCAACATTTTTCCAGTCTTCAACAGTCCAATTTTGGTGAGCTTGTGCAAATTGTAGCCTCTTTTTCCTATTTGTAGTGGAGATGAGTGGTCCCCGGTGGGGTCTTCTGCTGTTGTAGCCCATCCGCCTCAAGGTTGTGCATGTTGTGGCTTCACAAATGCTTTGCTGCAGACCTCGGTTGTAACGAGTGGTTATTTCAGCCAACGTTGCTCTTCTATCAGCTTGAATCAGTCGGCCCATTCTCCTCTGACCTCTAGCATCCACAAGGCATTTTTGCCCACAGGACGGCCGCATACTGGATGTTTTTCCCTTTTCACACCATTCTTTGTAAACCCTAGAAATGGTTGTGCGTGAAAATCTCAGTACCTGAGCAGATTGTGAAATACTCAGACCGGCCCGTCTGGCACCAACAACCATGCCACGCTCAAAATTGCTTAAATCACCTTTCTTTCCCATTCTGACATTCAGTTTGGAGTTCAAGAGATTGTCTTGACCAGGACCACCCCCCTAAATGCATCGAAGCAACTGCCATGTGATTGGTTGACTAGATAATTGCATTAATGAGAAATAGAACAGGTGTTCCTAATAATTCTTTAGGTGAGTGTAATCCTCAAAATGTTCTCCAGTCAATCTTCTTCTCTCTCTAGCAGCCATTAATACAGTCCCCAGTAAGTTCCCCAATTGTATCATGCAGTCTGGTGCAGGGAAAAGGAGACTTTTGTATTACTTACCAGTAAAGTCTCTTTCTCGCTCTTCCTTGGGGGACACAGGAAACCATGGGTATAGCTCTGCTCCCTAGGAGGCGTGACACTAAGTGAAAGCTGTAAGCCCCTCCTCCATCAGCTATACCCTTCAGCCTGGAGAGAGAGACTACCAGTTGCGTGTCCAAGTAGTGAAGATAACCACCAACCGGAAAAAAAGGAACTGTCAAGCCCCAACGGGGGCAACCAAGCCGGAACCACAACTGTAAACCCAAATGAAGGGCGGGTGCTGTGTCCCCCAAGGAAGAGCGAGAAAGAGACTTTACTGGTAAGTAATACAAAAGTCTCCTTTTCTCGCCCATATTCCTTGGGGGACACAGGAAACCATGGGACGTTCCAGAGCAGTCCCAGAAGGGAGGGACCAGAACAAATTAGACCAACACCGGAGGCATCAATCAACTGCCGCCTGCAACACCAGACGGCCTAAAGCAGCGTCAGCCGACGCATGAGTATGCACCCTGTAGAACTTGGTGAAGGTGTGCAAGGAGGACCAAGTGGCCGCCTTGCAATTCTGCTCCGTAGAAGCCCGATTCCTCTGAGCCCAGGAAGCCCCGACCGCTCTAGTGGAGTGAGCGGTAACACCGAGGGGCGGAACCTTGCCCTTGGCGAGGTAAGCCTCAGTAACAGCCATCTTGACAAAACGGGCGATAGCAACTTTGGATGCCGCCATCCCTCTGCGCGACCCCTCCGGAACCACAAAGAGCGAGTCAGTACGCCTGAAAGAGCTGGTTACCTCCAGGTAAACCTTGAGCGCCCTGACAACGTCCAGGCGATGAAGCTCCCTCTCCCGGGGGTGGGAAGGGGAAGGACACAAAGAGGGGAGAACGATGTCCTCGTTCAGATGAAAGGCGGAGACCACCTTAGGAAGGAAGGAAGGGACCGGACGAAGGACCACCTTGTCCTGGTGGAACACTAGGAAAGGTTCCAGACAGGAGAGTGCAGCCAATTCGGACACCCTCCGAAGAGAGGTGACGGCCACAAGGAAAATAACCTTGCAGGACAAAAGTCGCAAGGAAACCGTCCGCAGAGGCTCGAAAGGAGAAGCCTGGAGCGCTGAGAGAACCAGGTTCAGGTCCCAGGGCGGTACCGGAGGGCGGTACGGGGGAACCGCGTGAGCCACGCCCTGAAGGAAGGTCTTGACAGGACCAAGGGGGGCCAGTGGGCGCTGAAACAAAATGGACAGCGCAGACACCTGACCCTTCAAAGAACTAAGACCCAGACCCTGGGCGAGTCCGCCCTGCAGGAAGGACAAAACAGTGGGGAGAAAAAAGCGGAGCGGAGGAATCCCCAGATCGGCACAGAACCCCAAATAGGTCCTCCAGGTCCTATAATAGATCCTAGAAGAGGACGGCTTGCGGGCACGGATCATGGTGCGGACGACGTCCGCAGAAAAACCCCTACGTGTCAAGACGGTGGTCTCAACAACCACGCCGTCAAACGTAGGGACCTTAAACGCGGGTGGAAGATCGGTCCCTGAGAGAGAAGATCTTCCCTGGCGGGCAGCGGCCAGGGCGCGTCTGCCAGGAGCAGCATGAGGTCGGCATACCAAGACCGGCGGGGCCAGTCCGGAGCGACCAGAATCACCGAGACGCCCTCCGCCGCGATCTTCCGAAGGACCTTGGGCAGGAGTGGGATGGGAGGGAATATGTACGGACGCGCGAAGCCTCGCCAAGGACGAACGAGGGCGTCGGCTCCGCAAGCTCCCGGATCCCTGGCCCTGGACAGATAGGCGGGGACCTTGTGATTGAACTTGGAGGCCATGAGGTCCACGTCCGGCATGCCCCAACGAAGGCAAATGGCCTCGAATACCTCCGGGTGAAGAGACCACTCGCCGGGGTCGACAGTGGGGCGACTGAGGAAGTCCGCCGCCCAATTGTCCACCCCTGGAATAAAAATTGCCGATAGAGCCGGGACGTGGGTTTCCGCCCAACGGAGAATGCTGGTGACCTCCCGCATCGCTGCAGCGCTGCGAGTGCCCCCCTGGTGGTTTATGTATGCCACGGCCGTGGCGTTGTCCGATTGCACACGAACTGGATGACCCTTCAGCAGATGAGTCCAGTGTCGCAGAGACAGAAGGGCCGCTCTCAGCTCCAGGACATTGATCGAGAGTTTGGACTCCGATGGAGACCAAATGCCCTGGACGGATCGGGGAGGAAACACGCCTCCCCAGCCCAAGAGACTGGCATCGGTTGTAACCACCAACCAGTTGAGCGGCAGAAAAGACCTGCCCAGAAGAGGGGACTGTAACCACCAGCGGAGAGATGACCGCACCGGAGGCGATAGATGGAAGGGATGATCCAGAGACTGCGGCGATTTGTCCCAGGAGGAGAGGATCGCCCGTTGGAGAGGGCGGGAGTGAAACTGCGCAAATGGGATCGCCTCGAAGCAGGCAACCATCTGCCCCAAGACCCGCATGCAGAAGCGGAAGGACGGTCGACGGTGGAGAAGGAGACCCCGAATCGCCCGGCGGAGGGTCAATCGTTTTTCCGAGGGAAGACGTACCTCCGCCGCTCCCGTGTCTAAAAGCATTCCCAGGAAGACCAGTTGTCTGGAGGGGGGAAGGGAGGACTTGGGGAAGTTGATGACCCAACCGAACCTCGCCAGAGTCTCTAGAGTGAGATCCACGCTGGCAACCGCTTGAGAAAGGGACGGAGCCTTGATGAGGATATCGTCCAAGTACGGTAGCAGAAAAACACCCCTGGAACGGAGTAAGGCCAAAACCGGGGCCAGGACCTTGGTGAACACCCGGGGGGCTGTTGCCAGCCCAAAGGGAAGGGCGACAAATTGGAAGTGGAGGTCCCCCACGGCGAATCGGAGGAAGCGATGGTGACACCGGGCTACCGGAACATGGAGGTAGGCATCCTGTATATCGATGGAAGACATGAAGTCTCCCCGCTCCAGGGAAGCCACCGCGGAACGGAGGGACTCCATCCGAAACCGTCGAAGGAGGAGAAAACGGTTGAGCTTTTTGAGGTCCAAAATGGGCCGCACCGAACCTCCCTTCTTGGGAACTACAAAGAGGTTCGAATAGAACCCTTGGAACCTTTCCTCTAGAGGAACGGGGGTAATCACCCCTCTGTCCAGTAAGGCTTGAACGGCCGCGGAGAACGCAGCCGCGCTTTTCGGGTCCCGCGGCGGGCGGGAGCGAAAGAACCGATCTGGAGGGAAGGACGCGAATTCGATTTTGTATCCGGAGGACACAATTTCGAGAGCCCAGGCGTCGGAGACGTGAGCCATCCAGACGTCCCTGAAAAGGAGGAGCCGGCCCCCCACCCGGGTGGGTGGGGGCGCGCCTTCAGGCAGAGGACTGCTTTGCTGCGGGTGTGCGGGCAGCCTGCGGCCTGCGCCAGGAGGGCTGCGCCCGAAAAAACGGCTTCCTACGCTTATCCTGGGGAGGGGCCGAAGCGGCAGCTGCGGGGGGAGCCCCAGAGTTCCTGCGGGAGGACCGAAAACGAGACGCACCGGGGCGTCCGCGGGGGGCGCCCCTGGCTTGGGGTTGAGGAAGATGGGTGCTTTTGCCACCCGTGGCCTCCGAAATAAGCTCGTCTAGGCGGACCCCGAAAAGGCGGGAACCCGCAAACGGTAGCCCCGCCAAGGAACGTTTGGAGGCAGCGTCCGCTTTCCAAACCTTCAGCCAGAGCTCCCTCCTGACGGAAACCGCCAGGGCGGAGGAGCGTGCAATAAGGGCTCCCGCATCAAGGGAGGCCTCACAAACAAAATTCCCGGCCCGAATAATAAGCTGGGCCAAGGAACGTAGGTCCTGGATGGGGACGTCCGAGTCCAACTCCTGTTCCAGCTGCGCACCCCAAGCAGAGATTGCTTTACCTGCCCAAGCAGAGGCAAAAACCGGTCTGAGGGCAGAACCGGAGGCAGCAAAAATGCCCTTGGAAAGGGTCTCCATGCGACGGTCCTCCGCTGACTGAAGAGAGGACCCGTCGGGAACAGGGATGGCCGTGTTCTTTGACAAACGGGCCACAGGGGGGTCCACCTTGGGTGGGGACGACCAGGTGGCCACGACATCGGCCGGAAAAGGATAGCAAATGTCCAGCTTCTTGGGGTTGACAAAACGGGCGTCCGGGCGAGCCCAAGCCTTAGACACCACGGAGGAGAAATCAGAGTGGATTGGAAAAACTTTTGAGGCCTGCCTGGGTCTGATAAAGGAGACGCTAGCTGCGTCAGAGCTAGGGGGGTCATCTTGCACCTTAAAGGTGTCACGAATATCAGAGATGAGCTGACCCATCGCTGAGGCTAGCTTGGACGGCAGGGCCGAGTCCATTTCCAAATCTGAAACCGCCAATTCACCTTCAGAGAGCGAATCCTTTGGAGAGGAGAGGCTCGTCTGAGTGCGCACGCGTGGCGGGGAGAGGGAGGCATCCGAGGAGGAGGCTCGCTCTACTCTAAAACGCTTCTGAGAGTGCCTAGCTCGGGAAGGGTCACTAAGAGAGGGTGAACCCGCCGCAGCGGCAGAAGCGATGGACCCGGAGGGCGCGACAGTAAGAATGGCGTCCTGCGGGGTAGGCGGCCTGTCTATTAGGCGGCCCACGACCTGAGTGAGGCTTTCCACGGCCTGGGACAGGGATCTAGCCCAGTCAGGCGGGTCAGAGGAAGCAGGGAGCGACACAGCGGGCGACTGAGGCTGCGGTGGAGCTCGGCATGCAGGACAGTGCGGATCAGACTGCCCCCGGGGAAAGGCTTCCCTACAAGCGGTACAGGCATGGTACCAAGGCTTGGCAGCTGCAGAAGGGTCTGACATGGTGGAAGAAAAGTTGCACTTAAAGTGGGAGACCCCAGGTGAAAAAACGGGGATCACACCCAAGTAACAGTACTGGTGGCACGGATGGGGTTAACAGTCCTACCAGACCCAGATGATGCAAGCGGCAGACAGCAAGGGCAGCAGACTGAAGGGAGGCTGTGGAGGAGAGGCGGCAGGCACAGAGGTAATAGCTTCAGGATCGGACGGCAGAGAGAGAGAGCTCCACGCAGCACCTGAGATGTGGAGCCCGACGAACCAGGAAGTAGCGGAGCGCATGTAGAAAGCTCCGCCCCCCCCCTTTCCGCGCTGAAGGAGAAGCAGAGCCGCACGCGCGCGCGGCAAAATGATTTAACCCCCTAGGTAGATGAAGTGCCGGCCATGAAAAGGTGCCGTTCAAGTAAGCGGCCCTCGCCTGAATCTCCTCATACAGCCGTCCCCCTGACTGCCCTGCTGTTGAAGATGGTAGCCACCCCCCTAAGAACCAGCTTGTCCTGGGTCTGCAACACCAGAACGAAGTCCCCCCCCAAATGATGGCCGGTAAAGTTGCCGGCCCCGATATGCCCATGGGGGAGGGGAGGGAAGGGGGGGGGGGGCACGGAGAGATGTAGCAGCGGTGGGAGGGAGGGAAGGGGAGGCTGGAGCAGCCACTCTCACCATACGCTGTCTTCGCCCTCAATCCATCCAGCAGGGTCGCCCCTTCAGCCACTGGCACCGCAGTGGCAGGAAGCCGGGGGAGGGACTTGGCGTGCGGGCGACCCTTGAGCTGGCGGGACGCAGGGGAGCGAGGCTGCCCTGGTCCACCTTGTCTTCTGTGGGGGAGGCGGCAGTGCGGTATTACCGGCACTGGCGCGACTCAACCCCGGGAGAAAACAGAGGGGTCTAGTGCGCCTCTGTTGTCCCTGTAAGTAGAAAAAAACCGAATTAAAAACAACAAATAACGCAAAAATAAAAAATTATAGGAAAACAACCCTGCCTAAGCAGGGAGTGTCTTGCCTCCTTGGACACTAAGCAAAAACTGGTAGTCTCTCTCTCCAGGCTGAAGGGTATAGCTGATGGAGGAGGGGCTTACAGCTTTCACTTAGTGTCACGCCTCCTAGGGAGCAGAGCTATACCCATGGTTTCCTGTGTCCCCCAAGGAATATGGGCGAGAAAAGGTTATTCTTCCTAGAAATGTCTGTGAAGGTTCTCATTTATCCAGGTCATGGTATATATCTGTAAAGAATAAATCAAGGCAACTGGACGTACTGTAGATTTCTTGAAAACGTTCTCAATTCTGAGTGACTGTACAAGAATTCTCTGGGAATAAATATGTAACTGAATCAACATCTGGTAATTATACCCAGCATGGGGTCAGAGGTCATTATACCCAGCATGGGGTCAATTATCCTAATTGGAGTGAGTAGGTGATAAAGACTTCCCAGAAAATGGTGTCAAGACAGCATTGTATGTGGCAGACAATAGATATCTAACCCCCCCCGCCTCTATTCAAATGGAATACCCATGCTGGGTATAATAACCTCTGACCCCATGCTGGGTATAATGACCTCTGATATGATTCAGTTACATATTTATTCCCAGAGAATTCTTGTACAGTCACTCAGAATTGAGAAAGCTCGTTGGAAGAACGAGTGAAACGTTTTCAAGAAATCTACAGTACGTCCAGTTGCCTTGATTTATTCTTTACAGATCTTCCTAGAAATGTATGAAAATAAATTGACAACTGGATGCCATCTCCCTGCTCAAAGGGTATCAGACTGTTTAGGAACATAGTCCATAATCAAGGGTATGTGCAAATTTATTAAATAACCTGCAACACTTTATAAATGTGGCATAAAGTACGCTAACGCATATTCCCCTCATGATAAATTCCCCCTTCATGACCAGGCCTGTTGGGGCCTTAAAGGGGAGGTCTTACCAAAACAACTTATTACCTTCCGCTTATTCTTTTTAGTACTACTGGGCTGCTCACTAGTTGTCAGACTACAACTCCCACTATGCTTCAGCAGTATGTATAAGGCTACTTTCACACTGGCGTTTTGGCTTTCCGTTTGCGAGATCCGTTCAGGGCTCAGCGGTCCAAAATGGATCAGTTTTGCCCTAATACATTCTGAATGGAAAAGGATCCGCTCAGATGCATCAGTTTGCCTCCGTTCCGTCTCCATTCTGCTCTGGAAGCTGCTTGCAGCGTTTTGGTGTCCGCCTGACGAAACTGAGCCAAACTCATCCGTTCTGACACACACAGTAAGTCAATGGGGATGGATCCGTTTTCTATGACACAATACAAAACGGATCCGTCCTCCATTGACTTTCAATGGTGTTCAAGACGGATCCGTCTTGGCTATGTTAAAGATAATACAAACGTTCTGTACGGATGCAGACGGTTGAATTATCTGAACGGATCCGTCTGTGCAGATCCATGACGGATTCGCACCAAACGCTATTGTGAAAGTAGCCTAATGGAGAGATTTCTGTGAGGTGCTCACCGGAGGTCGCCGCTGTGTTTGCGCATGTGCACGTTCAGGTAGTGCTTCCACTTGGTGATGTACCCGCATTCCGTGCACATGTAGTTCTTGTCCGTGGAGTGCGTCAGCATGTGTTTGGAGAGGTAGCTGATGTCTCTGCACATGAAGTCACACTGGCTGCACTTGTGCGGCTTCTCACCTGAGGAGGAGCGGAAAAAAAAACTAAAGAAAGGAGGTAAAATTACAGCTAATGTCGCCAGGGAAGGCGGCTAATCCTGCAATCACACTGCCAGCCGTCCTACCCCTGCTCCTCACTAACCTGTCCAATGTAAGAAAGAAACAGGGGAACAGGACTGCAGGGTTGGACTATGTACAGCAGGGGTGTCACTTCAGCATTATGGCAGCCTTCAAAGTGCCAGCTTCTGCAATGCAGTCCTATGTAACACCACAGCTAACACAGTGATAACTCTGAGCACAGATCATGTAGTAGATGTCACGTGCAGTCCTATGTAACACCAGAGATAACACAGTGATAACTGAGCACAGATCATGTAGTAGATGTTACCTGCAGTCCTAATGGAACTGTGCAGTTCTGGCATTGACTTCCAGTGTCGGGGCTACCGTAGAACGGCTATTCGCCAGGGGTGCGGAGTGTCGGACCTCCACAAATCAGATCTTTTACATATCAATGTAAAAGGTCTGGAAATCCCCTTTAAAAAGTGTTTGACTGTAAAAAGCAGTAAAACATAAAAAAAATACCTAAAAATGAGACACAAACTTTTACAACTATACAGAACTATGTAAATTTGGTATTGCTGTAACTGCACTGACCGGCAGAGTAAAGTGATCACGTCACTAATACCATGTGGTGAATAGCACAAAAACAAAACCCAATAAACAATTAGTGTGTGCCCCAAAATGGTACCACAAAAAAAAAAAAAAAAGTTAATAATAATAAAACAAACCCTTGAATGAAAATGAAGAATGTTGCATTCTTTTAACGGGGTTAAAGGGGTTGGCCAGTTTCCTACACTGTCCTCAATATCAGATTGGCGGGGGTCAGACACCCAGCACTCCCGCCAGTCAGCTGTTTGAAGAGCATGCAGAGCTTGTACGAGCGCTGTGTTCTCTTCACTGTTTATCTGCTCGACATCGCAGTGGTGAGCAGGTATAATTACAAGTATGGCACCCCCATCCACTTCTATGAGAAGGAGCAGACAGAGTGTAGCTACTCCTTCCCATTGAAGTGGATCTATGTTGCTGCAATGTTGACAGCGAGCAGGTAAACAGTGAAGAGAAGGCAGTGCTCCTATAAGCGCTGATCGGCGGGTGTGCAGGGACTTGAACCCCCGCTCAATGTAGGAAACCTGCCAACCCCTTTAAACCAGCTATATCAAGCAGAATACAAAATGTAATGCAGACAATATCCCACATAAGTGGGGTATACTTGTACCTGTGTGCAGCAGCATGTGACGCATCAGGACCCTCTTGTGAGCGGTGGCAAAGTCACAGTCTCGGCAGCGGTGAATCTTCTCATTGGCGTGCATCTTGCCCACGTGGTCAGCGTACTCCACTGGGTTAAAGCTCTTGTAAGGGCAGAAGGGGCACACTAACTCCTCTTTGCCCGGGTGACCTCGCTTCTTGTGCTTGCGGAAGACGTGCTTGTTGGAGCACACGAAGTCGCAGTCCTGGCAGTGGAAGGCGTAGTGGTTCTTCCGGTGAACTTCCATCTCTTCGCGGCTCTTGAAGAGTAAGGAGCAGGCGTGGTAGCGGCACTCGACCGCCTGGATGCCGTGAGACTCCTTCAGGTGACGCAGGAAGTCTTTGCGATCTGACAGGGCCTGGTCGCACCCTTGCTGAAGGCATCGCATCTTCTGCTCCGCTTTGTGTCCCTTCATGTGATCCTTCAGAGCCTGGCTCAGGTTGAAGGTTTCCTGACACACAGGACACGAGTAGGTGTCGGAGTAGAAGTTGGATATGCCTTCGTGGATGCTCGCCATGTGACGATTGAGGGCGTTCTTCTCTACGGCGCTGTAGTCACACAGAGGGCAGCTGTGGACCTTCTCCCCGGCCTCCCTCATCATGTGGATCTTCAGCTTATTGCGGCTGGTGAAGAACTTGCGGCAGTTTGGGCATTGGAGGTTCGGATCAGGGAAGTGAAGGTGGAGGTGGTCGGCTAAGTGAGTCCTTTTCTTAAAGCAACGCTTGCACTCCGGACACATGTGGGTTTTATACAGATGCTCCTTGCCATTCTCTATCCCTCCTGCATTAAAACACAGATATAGAAGCCAGTCATGTAGGCAAGCCCATTGAATTTAAAGGGTTTGTCCCAATTAAGAAAAACATTGCTACTTTCTTCTAAAAACAGCACCAACCAGACCATGGGTTGTCTCTGGTATTGCAGCTCAGCTCCGATGAAGTGAATGGGGCTTAGCTGCCACACCGCATACAACCTGGACAGATGTGGCACTATACTAAGCTATAAGGGGGTATGCAGTGAATAGAAACAATCCTGCATACATCCAGAGGCAAAAAAACAACAACATCCTAACAATGTGCTGTGCGGCTCGTTACTGTGTCTCAGAGCTCCTTCTTCTAATAATGGCATTTTAGCCTCTAGATAAAAATAAAATATGCCTCCATTCACTGACAGAAACTAGAGATCTTGAAATAGCAAAGCTTTTAGAAGGTTGATAGATTTTACGTTAATTCGGACTACTCGGCTACATAGAGACTTGAAGACACAAGATGTAAGATTGCACGGTCACGCTACTACCTGGTGACAGTAGATGTTGTTGCGCTGCCGTCCTGCGACTGTCTCGATCGCCTGCAAAAATACAAATCGTCGGGATATCTGCGCAGCTACACTCACCCTCATTGGGTGCGACTGGCAGCACTGCTGTGGATTTGGCGTTGTTTTCGCTGCTGATTTAAAATCCTAACCGCGGGTTAATTTATGCTGCAAATATTTTTTTTTTTATTCCAGGACGTGGATGAGATTTTTTTAAAATCTCATCCATTCGCTGGTACTGTAAAGCAGCAGCAAATCTGCACCGTGTGTGAACATGCCCTTAAAGGGAACATGTCAAATATAATGTTTGCTGCCAGATAGCGACACATCCTTATTTTCTGATCCATTTTTATTTTCTGATTGCAGATTTGTTTATTCTATTTCCTGAACACGATTACGGGGGCGGCCTTTTTGCCTGCGCTATTGTTAAAAGCATTTAGAAATAGGCTTTACAGCAGGCACCATGGGCCATAGACAAAATGGACAGGTGGGGAGAGTTTTCTGGGGATCCTCTGCGCAGAGGTCAGGAGGGAGCAGATAAGCTGCGATATCACCTTTCGCGAATGATGGAACCTGTGGTTATCTATGTATAAAGATGATATCTGTAATTCTAATCCTGCCTGTAAAGATAAGCAGATATGTACAGACAAAGAAGTGGCACATATTATTAGGCTTAGTGTCCAGAATGGAAACGGCAGAATTTTTGTATTTTTGCAATAGAGATATTAACACGGAAAATTAAAACTAAAACCACCAGAAGTACATAAAAATTTGATTTACAAAATATGTTGTTTTCTGATGACACACTCCCTTTAAAGGGGGTTTCCATGACTGAGACACTGGTGGGCATGCTCGGCATTTCTGTTCTATTCGTAGAATTATGCGAGGTCTAGGCGATACCTGGATGTTCTGTATCTTTAGTCTTTTCAGCGCCGTTACTCTCATTTTCCTCGTTGCTGCTCCTCTCTGGAGTCTCCGCTTCTCCTTTCCGAGACATTTTCCTGCGCTTTCGGCATCTGAGCACGGATACTGGGTTGTGATTGGCGACATCTGAAAAAGCATCATTGTGTCGTAGGTTTTAGTGAAGGGCGAGCGGTATATACAGAATACATGCAGGAGGTGAAAATTCTGCATTTTATTTACAGTGCTGAACCATAAGAACAAATGCATAATAATGTTATAAACCCCAAAACCCAGACAAAAACACTCCCAATACCAGACTGGAAGGAAATCCAATAGTTTGGCGCTTCCACATAGGAATACGTAAGGTAGAGGGGTTGTCAGATCAGCGGTGCATTGAAGAGAACCCGGACCATAAACAGCACAGGACACCTGGGGAAGCATTTAAAAGGGATTTCCCAGTAATGTGGACATCTTCTCTTCCTAAAATGCTGCCACTTACTAATATATCTTTATTAAAAATTCTCAGTTTCTCTTGATGTTACTCTCTTCCATCAGCCTCCTCTTCACGAAACACATGACTACGGGATCAGACTGCAAAGGGTTTTTTTTTTCCTTTTTTGTAGTCTGTTACTATAGAAACACAAAGGTCTGAAGAGAAGCTGTATACACAAAACGGTAGATTTTTAGACTGCTTGCAGAACGTTTACTGGCAATAATAGGATTTTTTGTGCTTACCAGTAAAATCCTTTTCTTGCTGAGTTCATTGGGGGACACAGAAGACCATGGGTATAGCTGCTGCCACTAGGAGGCGACACTAAGCAAAAAAAGTGTTAGCTCCTCCACTCGGCTATACCCCTCCTGCAGACGCTGAGCTCATCAGTTTGTGTAAAAGCAGTAGGAGCAGCCAGGAGAGGCCAACGGGAAACAATAAAAAGTAAGAAAGGCGAAGATGGGTCATCTTCGCCAAGATGGGCCATGGGACGTTAAAGAGCAGTACCATGGGGAGGGAACAAGAACAGAACGAATCCAAGGCCGGTCATAATGCCCCGCACAGAAATGCGGGGGAGGACACACCCGATACCCTAAAAAAGGGACAGGAAGAATCATTCCCAGGAAGGCCAGTCAGAGAGCGGCTGAACACGCAGAGGCTCCGGCTGGGCAGAAGACGAACGGTCCAGGGAATATTAGTCACGGCTTAGGAGACTGCAGAAGATACAGGAGAGGGAGACCTAGCCTGGATTCAGAAGACTTCTGAGGAAGTGATATCCATGGGTCAGAACCCCAGGAAAAACCACACACAACATGGTGTGAGAAGAAAAAAAGGGAAAACTGATTGGAAGAAGATGGTCCAAAAATGACAGAAGTGCAAATGTGACAAAAATTTTGCCCCCCACGAAGTAGGGGTGCCAGAAGACAAGGACCCAAAACCATAACATGCTGCCAGAAGAGAAAACCAGCGGGACCATGAGGAGCAAGGGCTAGAGAACCTGGATGACCGGCATGAAAATGGCCCACTAGAAAAAGTTCTTGAGGGATTGAAGAAAGTCAATGGGAACAAGGCAGTGAAACTGACCCAAAGGAGGGGAGTAACCTGGCAGGAAAACAAGTGTCCTCTGGAAGCAAAAACGTCCGCTTCGGACCTACGGCCGAGGGGTTTGCTGCATAAAAGTGTTCGCCAAGGGGAAAGCCAATGTGATAAGTAGAGGGAGGTAGAGGAGGACCTTAAATTCCAGAACAAGAGAGGAGAGAAGCCGTCAGATACGCCATGGAAGGCTGCCTGAACTGGCAGACCTAACTGGAAGCTGAAGGAAAAAGAAAAAAAAAAAACACCTAGGCCCAAGGGATGAAAATATGAAGGTTGTGTAAACTCATCAGAAACTGCTGACCGCCACTGCGGAACAACCCCGCCTACAGAGGAAAAGAAAGGGGTTATCCGAGGAATGCACAAAACGGGCCGAAAGGAACCAGAGATGGCATAAATACTGCGCTAGGAAGGGAGAAAAAAAAACTGGTAACAGAACCAATACCACCCGCGCAGGCGCTCCACAGAAGAAAGGGGGCATACGAGAACTCAATGGCTATGGAAACTGGCCGAGCAGGGAGAAACAGTATCTGGAGAAAGTGCAACTACTCGCCCTGCGGAACGGGTTGGGCGATATACCGGTGTTCACGATATACAGCGGTATTAAAAAACGGCGATATGGCGATATCGCTGTTTCCTAATTACCACGGTATTTTGTGACGTCATAGAAGCGGTCATGTGCGCTGACCACTTCAAAATCTGCATCCGCGGCCGCCCGTCCCAGCATGATTCCATACCAATTGCTGGCCGCAGCGGCTACCCCGGCTCCTCCATAATGCAGTCTCCACCCACCGACGTCTGATGCAGCGCAGGACAGGAGCGCCACCAACGCTTCTGCTTACAGCCTGCAATACACCCTCTAGTAGGAGATGATACACGAGATTACTATAAACCACTCGTTCTGGTACAGAATTAACCCTGTAATGGTACACAGCAGCTTGTGAACACGGCACTGATGGCAGCAGCCAATCACAGGCCGTTTCACATTTGTATCTCAGCAGAGTGAACATTGAAAGCAGCGCTCTGATTGGTTGTTGTGTTGCAAGGTCACATAAGGCTCCATCAAGGGCGACATAAAAACACATGAGATACAAAGGTAGTAAAAAAAAAAATAAAGAACATATACCTATTTGTATTGATGTGATCGTACAGCCCCATAATACCTTAGTTATGTCACATGCTGAATAGCACAAAATATAAAACACAAAAATCAATGTTGGAATTGTTTTTGTTTTTCCATTGGCCCCCGAAAGTGTTACTAGAAGTCAATCGACTAGTTACAGACACCCGAAATGGTGAAAAATGCGACATAAAAGTATAACTATTAATGCCTCCTTGTGGCCCCCCCATACAGTATAACGTCTCCTTGTGGCCGCCCCCATACAGTATGTCTCCTTGTGGCTTCCCCTTTACAGTATAACGTCTTCTTGTGGCTGCTTGGCCGCCCCCATACAGTATAACGTCTCCTTGTGGCCGCCCCCATACAGTATAACGTCTCCTTGTGGCCGCCCCCCATACAGTATAACGTCTCCTTGTGGCCGCCCCCATACAGTATAACGTCTCCTTGTGGCCGCCCCCATACAGTATAACGTCTCCTTGTGGCCGCCCCCATACAGTATAACGTCTCCTTGTGGCCCGCCCCCATACAGTATAACGTCTCCTTGTGGCCGCCCCCATACAGTATAACGTCTCCTTGTGGCCGCCCCCATACAGTATAACGTCTCCTTGTGGCCGCCCCCATACAGTATAACGCCTCCTTGTGGCCGCCCCCATACAGTGTAACGTCTCCTTGTGGCTGCCCCCGTACAGTATAACGTCTCCTTATGGCCGCCCCCATACAGTGTAACGTCTCCTTATGGCCGCCCCCATACAGTGTAACGTCTCCTTGTGGCCGCCCCCATACAGTGTAACGTCTCCTTGTGGCCGCCCCATACAGTGTAACGTCTCCTTGGTGGCTGCCCCATACAGTATAACGTCTTCTTGTGGCTGCCCCATATAGTATAACGTCTTCTTGTGGCTGCCCCATACAGTGTAACGTCTCCTTGTGGCCGCCCCCATACAGTGTAACGTCTCCTTGTGGCCGCCCCCATACAGTTGTAACGTCTCCTTGTGGCTGCCCCATACAGTATAACGTCTTCTTGTGGCTGCCCATACAGTATAACGTCTTCTTGTGGCTGCCCCATACAGTATAACGTCTTCTTGTGGCTGCCCCATACAGTATAACGTCTTCTTGTGGCTGCCCCATACAGTATAACGTCTCCTTGTGGCTGCCCTCATACAGTATAACGCCTCCTTGTGGCTGCCCCCATACAGTGTAACGTCTCCTTGTGGCTGCCCCCATACAGTATAACGTCTCCTTGTGGCTGCTTGGCTGCCCCCATACAGTATAACGCCTCCTTGTGGCTGCCCCCATACAGTATAACGTCTCCTTGTGGCTGCCCCCATACAGTATAACGTCTCCTTGTGGCTGCCCCCCATACAGTGTAACGTCTCCTTGTGGCTGCCCCCATACAGTATAACGTCTCCTTGTGGCTGCCCCCCATACAGTATATAACGTCTCCTTGTGGCCCCAAGTGTTATTTTTCTTCTAAATGGGCATTTATCGCAATATATATCGTTATCGCGATAAATTTCTTAATATCGTTATCGTGGGAATATTTTTGAAATCATCCAACCCTAAGTAGAAGAGGCTGATGCGGCTCAGTAGGGAACCAGCATTTAGGGGTGACAACAAGGACAGTACGACCGCTCTACCCGGGGAGGGGAGCCATGCAAACTGAATAAGTGCACACCCCACAAGGAAGGGGGATAGTGTGGTGTAGTCACAGTATCCAGTAGTAGTGCCAAAATACCACCTATGACGGGGGATAAGGCGACTGTAGGGACCGAGTCTAGCAATAGGCCATCCATGGAACAGGATGGAATGCGACAAGGAAGAAGTGTCAACGTTTCAAGCGATTACTCCACCTAAGAAAGACGGAAAATGCGATTGGATGGACAGCTTCCAGAGGTAGGGAATCACTCCGCTGATGGAAAGAGGGGAACCTGACAAGATGTACCGGGTCCGCTGGTAGTGTAAGCAATACTGGTTGTGCAACTACTCCACCACAGGAGTGCTACAGGATCTACAGTATGCAATTGTGGTGCAACTAATCCACCGATAGAAGGGGGAAATAGTAAAGGACAGATGATAACCAGTATTAGTGCAATTACTCCGCCTGCGGAGGGGGTAATGCAACATGATGTATGGTATCCGGTGGAAGTGCCGTTACCCGCCTAATGAAGGAGGGTAATGAGATAGTCTGTATAGGAACCAGTGGTAGTGCAACTACTCTACGGAAAGAGGGCAATACCACAAAATGTACAGTATCCGGAGTAAGTGCAAATACTCCTACTAAGGAAGGAGAGGAAGTCTAGCAGAAGTATAGGATCCAGTGATAGTGCGACTACTCCGCCTATGGAAGGAGGGTAAAGCTACAAGACGTCCGGTATCCAGTAGTGGTGTAAATAGTCCGCCTACGGAAAGAGGACAATGCTAGAGAGTGATGATACAGAATGAATAGAATCAAGAGGCAAGTGCAAACACTTCGTCAATTGAAAAAGGAGGGTAATGCTACAGGCTGTACCGTATCCAGTGGTAGTGCCATTACTCTGCCCATGGAAGGAGGGTAATGCTACAGGCTGCACAGAATCAAGTGGTGGAGCTATTTCTCTACCCATGGAAAGAGAATAATGGTACGGACTGTACGGTACTCAATAGGAGTGCTATTACCCCGTCTATGGAAGGATTGTAATGCTATGGGCTGTACAGTATCCAGTGGTAGAGCAAGTACTCCACCTATGGAAGGAAGGAGGGGAATGTGACAGGACCTACAGAATCCAGTAGTAGTGAAACGACTTCGCCTATGGTACTACAGGGAATGCAGTATTCAGCGGTAGTGAAAGACTCCCACTTATGGACGGAAAGTAGCGCTACCGGACGTATGTATCCAGCGGTAGTGCGAGCATCCAGCTGTAGTGGTAAGAACTCTGACTATGGACTGGCGGTGGGAACTAGGTCCAGAACAGGACCAGATAGCTCAGAGGGTTAATAATATATATAGTTTTTAATTTCATACAGCTCAAATCTAAACCTCCAGCTGTCTCGAGTCCAGGAAGCATTTTGCCCAGCGCAGTAGTATGAAAGCAAGAAAAGGGTTAAAGCCCAGGGGCGGAGCTTATTGGCCGCTAGTGGGAGGAAGAAATGGCACGAAATTTTGCGCTCTGATAGAACAGTTCCCGCCACCCGAAACAGTCTTGAAGATGCGGCCTATGTAGGCCACAGAGACGGGGCCTCGAGTACAGGCGGGAAGAACTTCCGGTTGGGGCGGCAATGCAGGGAGGGAGTGGGAGAGCAAACCTGCAACATACCCCGGCCGGGGGCTAGGGAACTGCCACGGGGAGCCGGATGGGGGGTAGGCTGCAGAGAAGCCGGGGCCTCGATTACCAGCGGCCTCGGCAGAAGACACTGGGAATAAGCAGAAGGTGGCCTGACATGAAGTCTCCCCTACCCCAACACCCCCTGTGAGGGATGCCTGCCGAAACTGAGGCCTCAGGGGAAGGTAAGCAGACCTCCGTGGGGAATATTCACATGGGAAAACCTGAGAAGGGGGAGGGAGGAGGAATGGGGCCTTGGGACTGAGAGAATACTAACCCGTCTGGCATTTTGTGCCCGCCTGGCTACTGCCGGGTCACCAGCTTCGGTATGTTACCCCTTGGTGAGGGTAGCTACACCGGTAAGGACTTAGCTGAGGTCGGACCTGGTGACCCGAAAGCTGGCGGGATACAGAGGCTTTAGGAACCTCTGGTCCTCTTTGCCTTCTGGAGACCGGGAACGAGCAGCAGGCTTGGGGACCCCCTGGACTCCCGTCTTTTGGGTGGGAACGCAGGCAGCTTGGAGACTGCCAGCAGCCCAGCTAAAGCAAAGAAAAAGAAAAAAGAAAAATAAATAAATAAAATCAGTAGACCTGCAAAGCCGGGAGGTCTTCCTCCTACAGACACTAAGCTAAGACTGATTAGCTTAGTGTCTGCAGGAGGGGTATAGCTGAGAGGAGAAGCAAACACTTTTTTTGCTTAGTGTCGCCTCCTAGTGGCAGCAGCTATAACCATGGTCTTCTGTGTCCCTCAATGATACGAGCGAGAAAATCTAAATGTTGGGTAGCTGCAAGAGCTGCTGTATCTTAGCAGACCCAGATCAGCTCTACTGTGTAATCAGGAGGAGATATTCTCCCTGTAACCATGGCAAATATGTAAAAAACATAATGCATTACACAGTGTCTGAAATAAATGAATACATACACTAAATTACAACAAAATCATTGGTCATCCCATCTGGACATTTATGGAACATCGTTAGGATATGTTTGGTCCTCGGTGGCGGAGCCAAAGTTGTAGTTTGCACTTGGGGTGGTGGAGTTTTTCTTTTTTTTAACCAGCCTTTCCCATGTGGACATTTATGGCAATCAAAAAAGATATGCAACAAATAATCGATAGATGCGGGTCCAACCTCTATCAGGAATGGTGCCTCTCCGTAAATGGAGAGTCTCTGCTATGAGACTTTCCAGAAAATAATCTGAGCCAGAGAAGGGATTCAACCGCCGGGGCCCCTGCCAATCACGAGAACCTGGACCTGTGCTTCCCAGCTTTAATGAAGTAATGGTCACGAACGTGTGCTGGTGCTCCATTCGACCACACATGAGTGCTTGAGATAGTCGAGCGCTCATATTCTCTGACAGTCCCATAGAGTGGAATGGGGTAGCAGTGTACATGAGTGATCGTCGACCAATTCAAAAAGGGGGAACACAGGGATCCCATTTTTGTGATTTGCAGCGGTCCACAGTCAGACCTCCGCCAGACACTTACCCAATTTAAAAAGGGGACAACCCCTTTAAATGTGATATCACATGACTATTGGACAGCATGTCGCCCTGTATGTTAGAATGGTAGGTACTCTAGTTTCAGTACCTCAGCTCCAAGTGAGTTCTTTACTTACCAGACAGAGAAACGTTCCCAAGAAAGTGTCCCTCAGGCGGAGGGTCAGTAGGAGTTTCTGAAGGCGGCATGGGTAAAGATTCCTCTAGGGTAAAATATGGCTGCTCGGGACTAATGTGAGATTTCCTGTGCTGTGAGAACATTTTAGAATTGGAGCTGACAAAGTCACACAGGTTACAGTGAAAGGGAAAATGGCTCCGAAAGTGCTGAGACATCTCCTGGCGGCTGGGGAACAGAAGACGGCAGGTGCGGTGAGAACAAGACACTGGAGTCAGCCTATGCTCCCTCCGCAGGTGAGACTGGAACCTTTTCAAGTCCGGAGCTAAGAAGGGGCAGTCGCTTTGCCAGCACCTGAAGTCTTGCGGGGGAGGTGGGTGACTCCTAAAATGTTCCTTTAGTTCACTTGGCGTCTTGAAGTCATTAGGACAGATGGGGCATGTAAGGGCGTCCTTCTTGGCTTGGTGACAGTTCTCATTTTGTGTGATGACTTGATCTGTGATGAGGACTTGGGGTTCAGTCAGAGATATCCTGGGACAGTCCTGGCACAGCTGAATCACCATGGGGTTGACCGATCTCTTGCGCCAAGAAACTGGCAATGGGCGCAGGTGATTGACCTGGATGGGCAAAAAGTGAAAGATAGGTGGTTACATCTTGTAGTGAGGCCATCACTTTATAATCAGGAGTCCCCCGCCAATAACGTGAATGAAAGGACTGCAGCGCTGGTTTAGTGCGGGGTCTTCTTTGCTGTTATTCCCTGCACAGTGGCGCCCCTCAGCCAATAAAGGAACTGCAGCACGACTCCATCCACGTGAATGAGGCCATCTCAAGTTCCCTGGTACAGTCTGTTGGCCGCAAATGCTGCTGTGCAGGGTAAACTAAGGCGACTTTCACATCTGCGTTGTGCTGTCCGGTTTTGAGATCCGGCACAGGCTCTCAAAACTGCAGCACAACGCTTCAGTTTTGCCACCATTCATTGTCAATGGGGACAAAACTGAACAAAACGCACCAGAATTCATTCCGTTCCGGTTTGTTGCGTTCCCATGCTGGACACAAAATCGCTGCAAGCAAGCGGCATGGGAAACCAAAAACCATGTGAGTTAATGGTGCCGGATCCAGTTTCTTAATTTTCAATATAATACAACCGGATCCGTTCTGAACGGATGCAGCAGGATGTATTATTAGAAAGGAAGCGTTTTGCTGTGTTTTTGAGATCCCCTGCCCGATCTCAAAACCGTACAGCAAAAACGGTTATTTGAAGTTAGCCTTAGAAGGTGGCGTAGAGCTACATCAGCGCTGTAGCCCCTCTATTCTTAGGATTGGTGGGTGTACCGGAGATCAGACACATACTGAAGAGATCTCGTCATGGGACTTGTATGCATTGATATGGAGGCCAACAGTTACCATCTACGAAATCTTTGACTCTACAGGATAAAACAACGTTACCACCATTTAGTCCTGTAGATTCAATAGGTGACAAATGAATGATCACTTGGGGGGCTTGACCGCTGTGACCCCCAGCGATTCAGACTCAAGTGGTCCCTGAGTGTCTCACTTCTATGGGAGTGAAGAAACACTGTCTACATCACACCCAAAAAATTGAATGGAGCGGTGAACCAAGATGCTTACTACTGCCTCCATTCAAACAGGGGACTTGGGATTAATGGGGGGCGAGACGTATATCACCTATCCTGTTGGACAGGTGATATGTGGGATAACCCCTCTAAATGAAGGCTGTACATGTCCTCCAGTGAAGGACGCAGCATACAGCAGTCCAGATCTCTGATCCCCGCCCCTGTATGTAAAGAGATATAAATCTTTGTTACTGGAGGTTCATTGTACAATGTCCTCTGACATGACACAGGCACAATAGGGATTTCTGCCCAAGGACAACTATTGCTTCCCAATGGAAAAAAAAAAAAAAACATGTAAACTTTCTGAACCATAAACTCAAACTCAAAGCTCTGTAAAGATAAAATCCACACAACAAAAATCTAAATGAGAGCCTAAACCTCTCTGAAAATCAGGAAGGGGTACAGGGGGTTGCTCAGGGAGCGTGAGAAGTACATAGAAAGTAGACAGGATCAGTAAGGAAGAACCCGCTCTGAGCAGCACTTCTGCCCCTTCATGATTTCTTCATTACAGAGGTTTAGTTTAATATCATGATATGTCACAGACATACTTTGGCTAAGAGCTAACTACTCACCAGTATCACCACTACATTCCCCATCATAAGACCCAAATAGCGGCCGATCGGCTGTATTCACATGCGCATCGTCCATCTGGGACAGGTCTCTGCTCTGCAGATAGATGGACTGCAGCTGGACTGTGTCCTCAGCCAGAGGATTTTCTTCCATGGCATCTTCCATTTGGCTCTGGGGACCCAGTGATGAATGGAGTACCAGCTCTTCACATGACTGTCCTGTCCAGTCAGATGCCACCAACAGTCTGTCCTCTGACATTTTCTACAGTTTGGCTGCTACATGCTCTGTGATCACCACGCTGGTGGATTGTACTTCACAACTGAAATTAAATAAGAAAAATGTGAAATATCTTCAAAGGACAAGTGATCAGAGGCTTGTTGTACATAGGTCACTTCATAGACACAGATAGACACAGGACGGGATTCATCCTGTGCTTATAAGCTGTAAATATGAGAAGCATATATCTACTATAATACCGCTCCTATGTACAAGAATATAACTACTATAATACTGCCTCCTATATACAAGAATATAACTACTATAATACCGCTCCTATGTACAAGATTATAACTACTATAATACCGCTCCTATGTACAAGATTATAACTACTATAATACTGCTCCTATGTACAAGAATATAACTACTATAATACTGCTCCTATGTACAAGAATATAACTACTATAATACTGCCTCCTATGTACAAGAATATAACTACTATAATACTGCTCCTATGTACAAGAATATAACTACTATAATACTGCCTCTATGTACAAGAATATAACTACTATAATACTGCTCCTATGTACAAGAATATAACTACTATAATACTGCTCCTATGTACAAGAATATAACTACTATAATACTGCTTCTATGTACAAGAATATAACTACTATAATACTGCTCCTATGTACAAGAATATAACTACTATAATACTGCCTCCTATGTACAAGAAATAACTACTATAATACTGCTCCTATGTACAAGAATATAACTACTATAATACTGCCTCTATGTACAAGAATATAACTACTATAATACTGCTCCTATGTACAAGAATATAACTACTATAATACTGCTCCTATGTACAAGAATATAACTGCTATAATACTGCTCCTATGTACAAGAATATAACTACTATATACTGCTCCTATGTACAAGAATATACTACTATAATACTGCTTCTATGTACAAGGATATAACTACTATAATACTGCCTCCTATGTACAAGAATATAACTACTATAATACTGCCTCCTATGTACAAGAATATAACTACTATAATACTGCTCCTATGTACAAGAATATAACTACTATATACTGCCTCCTATGTACAAGAATATAACTACTATAATACTGCTCCTATGTATAAGAATATAACTACTATAATACTGCTCCTATGTACAAGAATATAACTACTATAATACTGCCTCCTATGTACAAGAATATACCTACTATAATACTGCTCCTATGTACAAGAATATAACTACTATAATACTGCCTCCTATGTACGAGAATATATCTACTATAATACTGCTCCTATGTATAAGAATATAACTACTATAATACTGCTCCTATATACAAGAATATAACTACTATAATACTGCCTCCTATGTACAAGAATATAACTACTATAATACTGCCTCCTATGTACAAGAATATAACTACTATAATACTGCTCCTATGTACCAGAATATAACTACTATAATACTGCCTCCTATGTACGAGAATATATCTACTATAATACTGCTCCTATGTATAAGAATATAACTACTATAATACTGCTCCTATATACAAGAATATAACTACTATAATACTGCCTCCTATGTACAAGAATATAACTACTATAATACTGCCTCCTATGTACAAGAATATAACTACTATAATACTGCTCCTATGTGCAAGAATATAACTACTATAATACTGCCCCTATGTACAAGAATATAACTACTATAATACTGCTCCTATGTACAAGAATATAACTACTATAATACTGCTCCCATGTACAAGAATATAACTACTATAATACTGCTCCTATGTACAAGAATATAACTACTATAATACTGCCTCCTATGTACAAGAATATAACTACTATAATACTGCTCCTATGTACAAGAATATAACTACTATAATACTGCTCCTATGTACAAGAATATAACTACTATAATACTGCTCCTATGTACAAGAATATAAATACTATAATACTGCTCCTATGTACAAGACTATAACTACTATAATACTGCTCCTATGTACAAGAATATAACTACTATAATACTGCTCCTATGTACAGGAATATAACTACTATAATACTGCTCCTATGTACAAGAATATAACTACTATAATACTGCTCCTATGTACAAGAATATAACTACTATAATACTGCTCCTATGTACAGGAATATAACTACTATAATACTGCTCCTATGTACAAGAATATAACTACTATAATACTGCTCCCATGTACAAGAATATAACTACTATAATACTGCTCCTATGTACAAGAATATAACTACTATAATACTGCCTCCTATGTACAAGAATATAACTACTATAATACTGCTCCTATGTACAAGAATATAACTACTATAATACTGCCCCAGGATGTAACCAGATATCACTGTTATTCCCTCACATTACAGCTTTCACTGTGCAGTAATATATAATAGCTTCTTGACGTCACTGCTCACCACCATCCTGTATTGTCAATTGTGCCCCTCGACCCTGTTACCTGGGTAACCATCAGCACCCGGTATTTTCAGGCCTGTGGACATCTCCGCTCTAAGCCTCGGGGTTTCTGTAATTACAGTTCTGGTTGCCGGTACGGTCCAATACCTCCTCAGAACACTGTCTGCTTCTACGGCGGAGCTCTGTAACTGGAGGAGACAAAGATTTTGGAACGCAACCGGAAAACCTCAGTGGAACGCAAAGGAAGTAGCTAATACCTTCTGACAAGCGTCTCCTAGCTTTCAGAGAGGCCTGGAAACGCAGGACGATAAAGCCAAGTGAGGCGTGGAACGCACAAAGCAGGAAGTGGCGCGCACATGCTTGATAGGATGTAGAGCAGAAGAAGAGCTGTGACCTCTGGAGCCAGTGGAGGCTTCCTGTGATCCTGAAACAGGTTATTCTGCGTCATGTGTGCGATATTCTGTATCCATACTGTACCTAGTGTATATATAGATATACATACTGATATAACAGATGGGAGGGGGTGCAGTCATTTTATGTGCTGTTTAAATGGAACCTGTCAGCAGTAAATGCAGCGCAGTCTGAAGGAGCTGAGCAGATGAGGGATAGTTTTTTGAGAAAAGATCATGCATAATTTGTATTTTTTTTCTAGAAAAATCCTCCTAAGTCTGGGCTTAGGAAGTTCGGAGTCATGGGGGCGGTCCTATCAGTGATTGACAACCCTCCCTGCATGCAGAGTTGGCTGTCAGTCACTGATCGGACCACCCACATGACTCTAACCTCAGAACCATCAGTGAGGTTACATGAATACAATACTCGTTTTACTAAATCTCCCCCCAGGACCGTGTATCATCTGCTCAGCTCCTCCTGCTCTATAACCTGCAGATTGTATTGCACATTCCTGGTGACAGGTTCCTATTATTGTTTTCTCATTATTGTAAAATATTCATTATTTCTATTGTTTACATTATTGTTTCTATTTTCTAGATGATTCGGTCAATGCGGCAACTTTTTAAAGTGAACCTGTCATCAGATTTTGCCTGCGTGCCTCGTTTCATGACCTCGCTGCTGACCTCAGACAGTTTCCATTCATTTATTTTTGTATACTTTCTTCACAGCCATTTTTGCAGAATTCACATTTTGGAAAAGCTTCCAACTAGACCGAAATGTCTACCCTGGAGTCACTGGGGCGGCTCCTTACAATTCCAGGGTCATGGAGTCACCTCCTTAAGCTCGCCCCCCATGGCTCATCCACGTCATCGCCAGCGCTTCTAAAATCTTGTGGATACGAGTTATCCCTTAATGCCCCTCGCTTGTCTTGACACGCACCCTGCTATGAGCTCAAATTAGGGCTCGTTCACACGACCGTATGGCTTTTTCAGTGTTTGCCGGGGCTTTTTTTTTCTGGATCAGTTTTTTGTTTCTGTTGTGTTTTCGTTTCGGTTCCGTTTTTCCGTATGGCATTTACAGTATACAGTAATTACTTAGAAAAAAATTGGCTGGGCATAAAATTTTCAATAGATGGTTCCGCAAAAAACAGAACGGATAAAGAAGACATTTCTGTATGTGTTCAGTTTTTTTTTTGCTGACCCATTGACTTGAATGGAGCCACGGAACGTGATTTGCGGGCAATAATAGGACATGTTCTATCTTTTAACGGAACGGTATAAATGGACATACGGAAACGGTATTCATACGGAACAGATTCCACTTTTTTTACGGAACCATTGAAATGAATGGTTCCATATACGGACTAGAAAAAACAGCCCGTAAACGGAAAAAAAAAAACTGTCGTGTGAAAGAGGACTTGGGGCTCGTTCACACGAACTTTTTTGCGTTGCGTATACGGGCCGTTTTTTCAGTTCCGTATGCAGTCCGTATACGGAACTATTCATTTCAATGGGTCCGCCAAAAAAACGGAACACATACGGAATGTACTCCGTATGTCTTCCGTATCCGTTCCGTTTTTGTAGAACCATCTATTGAGAATTTTAAGCCCAGCCCAATTTTTTTCTATGTAATTACTGTATATGCCATACGGAAAAACGGAAAGGAACAGGAAACACTACAGAAACAAAAAAAACTGAAAAACGGACCGCAAAACACTGAAAAAGCCATACGGTCGTGTGAACGAGCCCTTCGTGTTATACTTCAGGCCTGTTCAGACTGAGGTTTTTTAAGCTGCACATTTCTGCCTCCAAAATCAGCTCTAAAAAAAGTGCCTCGAAACAGCCTCCCATTCATTTCAGTGGGACGCCAGCAGAAGCAGCAAATCCCATCTTGGGCAGAATCTACGCTGAATCTCCCATTGAAATGAATTGGAAGCATCAAAAAGAAAAACTCTCCATATGTGTCGGCTTGTTTTTGTGCAGTTTCCGCGCATCTTTTTGCGCAGGTCCGCGCCGGAAACCACAAGCTGAAAATGCAGTTTTGTGTTGAACACTCATCGGATAATAATATTGTGCAGAAAAACCTCATTGAAAAAAAGCGCAGAATTTTGCAGGTGGATTTTCACAATCGGTCGTGTGAAGTGTGAACATGATCTTAGACAGGTTGATGGCTTTATGGAATCCGTTCTCTTGCCCACGATGCTGCTGTGTCTCCTTCACCCGCCCTGTGAGGCTACCCGCTGGTTCTGGCGCATGCGCTGTGAGTTTTTGAGGCAGAGCTGCCAGGACAAGCGAAGGAATTAGGAGATGCCGCACATGCGTGACATTTCAGAGGCGCTCGTGGTGCCGCGGTCAGGCAAGTGGGATGCCAGTCAGAGCTGGAGCTGCGATTCCATGGCTCGGCCTTTGGAAGGAGACGCCCCCCTTGACTTCGGTTTATGCATTTCGGTCAAGTCAGCAACTTTTTCAAGATGTGATTTTTACAAAACGCCTCTAAAGACGAGGAATGGAAAACGTCCGAGGTGAGCAGCAGGGGCAGGTGGTCAGTTGGGCTTCTTTCACATCTGCGGCCCTGCGATCCGGACGCCACTTCCGGCAGGACAATGCCAGGAATTGGCCATACACAAGCCGCAGAGTGCAGTGGTTTGTGCCTGGCTGAATCTCGAAATTTTTTCCAGAATGCGGCCAGATCTGCGCCGGACTGCGTTATACTTAATGAGGCCGGCGGGTATACCAGTTGCTTCCAGCAGCGCCGGATCCGGAGAATTCCGTCAGGCTGTTCTCTGCTGGAGTACATGCGGCAGATTGTGAAAGTAGCCTTACATAGAAAAAAATCTAATGACAGGTTCCCCTTTAATGGGGTTTTCTGGGAGTTTAAAGGGGTTATCCAACCCCTGAAATGCGGGCCCCTCACACACAATATACTTGCCTTGCTCCATGGCACCCGCATCGCTCCTGGTCTCTGCATGGCCGCCGCTGCCTCTCCCCGTGTGCGGATGAAAACATCCAGTGTTGGGGGAAGGGGGTGCAGCCAGCGGTGACGGGGACAAGCCTCCCTAGCATCGCGGGGTGACACTAGGGAGGCTCTCCCCATTGCCGCCTGCCATTGGCCGCGCCGCCTCCCCCCCCCCACACACACACGGGGAAGAAGCAGCTGTGGCCGTGCAGAGACCAGGAGCGACAAGGGTGCCAGGGAGCAAGGTGAGTGTATTGTGTGTGAGCGGCCCGGGCGTATGGTGCAGCATTTCAGGAATCGGATAACCCCTTTAATATTGATGACTTGGTCCTCGAGAAAGGTCATCAATATCTGATTGGTGGGGGTCCGGCACCCTGGCACCCATCCATCAGCTGTGTGAATAGACCACAGCTCACCAAGCCCAGCGCCCTACATTGTATAGTGCAGGCATGGCCAACCTGCGGCCCTCCAGCTGTTGTAAAACTACAACTCCCACCATGCCCCGCTGATAGCTGTAGACTGTCTGGGCATGATGGGAGTTGTAGTTTTGCTACAGCTGGAGAGCCGCAGGTTGGCCATCCCTGGTATAGTGGCTGTGCTTACTATTGCAGCCCAGGCCCATTCCACTACTTTGCATCATGGGAGATGTAGTATTAAAGGGGTTTTCTGTGTTTTTAATATTGACGACCTATTTTCAAACTAGGTCATCAATATTAGACTGGCAGTGGTCTGACTTTTGGCCCCCTCACCGATCAAACAGCAGCTTACCAAGCGCAGCGCTGTACATAGTATACTGGCCATGCTTGGTCTTGCAGCCCAGGCTATTCACTTGAACGGGACTGAGCTGCGCCAAGATCATGTGGCCGATAACTGTGACGTCACTGATCTAGGAAGAGGCCGCAGTCCTTACTGCTGCGCCGTGGCTTCTTCATACGGCTGATCAGGGAGGGGCGGTTCTGGAAGTCAGAACCCCACCGACCGTTGGAAAAATTCTTGAAGGCTACATTCACACGACCGCACGAATGAGTCCACATCCGTTACCGCAATTTTGTGGGACGGGTTCGTAGCCATTCATTTCTATGGGGCCACAAAAGATGCGGACAGCACACAGTGTTGAAAAATAGAACATGTCCTATTCTTGTCCGCACAAGAATAGGCATTTTCTATGATAGCGGCGGCATGTGCAGTCCGCAAATTGCGGAACGCACCTGGGCCGGTATCTGTGTTTTGCGTCAAGTTCGTGTGAATATAGCCAAAGTCGCCAATGTTGCCGCCATAGGAAACCATTTAAAGGGGTGTCTCTTACTTGGACATTTTATTGAATTAAAAATTCAATAAATAAAAAAAAAAAACGAAACTATAATTTATTTCCAGCTGCACTTTATCTTTGGGTCAATGATGACATAATCCAATCCTGCGCTCTCCAGTGATTGGTTGACACGATCATATGACGACGGTATGTCACCATGGACCCAATGGCACTGGAGCTCTAGCAACATACAGAACACTGACCAGGTTCTCCCGCTCTCCTGACAGAATGTCTCAGAGGAGATAACCACCCCAGTGAATTCCAACACCTGTCAAAATGCCGTTTTCGGACTTCCTGGCGGCCCTGAAGGACAACCCTTACTTTGGGGCAGGATTCGGTCTGGTTGGTGTGGGCACAGCCTTGGCATTGGCCCGTAAGAGTGCCCAGCTAGGAATGGTGGCCTTCAGAAGACATTACATGATTACGCTGGAGGTCCCCAGTAAAGACAAGAGCTACCAATGGCTGCTCAGCTGGATCTCCCATCACGCCAAACGTACTCAGCATCTGAGCGTAGAGACGTCGTATCTGCAGCACGAGAGCGGCCGGATCAGCACGAAGTTTGACTTTGTGCCCAGTCCTGGAAATCACTTTATTTGGTAAGTGCCCCCCCCGACTCATCTCTTAGGATTTCATTTTCGCTTAAAATTAAGAGGATGTGTAAAAAGTTCTGTTCAGATGTCCCTCGGTTGTAGGTGAACAATATGCCCATCTTGACCCATGTTGACGGATTGCCATCCAGCTTTTCCAGCCACCTGATGGATGTATCTGCTTTATGGGTGAGAACCCAGGAGGCCAATCTAATCGGTCAAAGGCCTCATGCACACAAACGTATTTTCATTCCGTGTCCGTTCTGTTTTTTTTTTTGCGGACTGTATACGGAACCATTCATTTCAGTGGGTCCACAAAAAAAACAGAAGGTATTCCGTATGTCCGTATTTCTGTTCTGCAAAAAAATAGAACATGTTCTATTATTGTCTGCATTACGGACAAGGATAGGGACTGTTCTATTAGGGGCCAAATACTTAATGCACACGGATGTCATCCGTATTTTTTGCGGACCGCAAAATACATACGGTCGTGTGCATGAGGCCTAATACTGATTGTCTTCCCGCTTCCCAGATGTAGCTAAAAAAAAACTGTTCAATTCACTTTTTTTGCAACTTGGCAGAAGAGGAAGATTCAGGGACTTATATTTATGTTTTTCTTTTTTATATTAGGGATAAATGATCAATCTGTCACCTTAATCTTTACTCACAGGATTTTTCTCACATGTCCATGTGATGTATTAAACCTTATCTTTTTTTTTTCCTCAAGGTATCGAAACAAGTGGATTCGAATAGAGAGAAATCGTGAGAAACAGATGATTGACCTACACACTGGAACCCCCTGGGAGTCTGTCACTTTCACTGCAGTTGGGACCAATCGTGACATTTTCTTCAACATTTTGCAAGAAGGTATAACCAAGAGCGTCTAGTATAATATGTCTATAATTGTGCCTCTATTTACAAGAATATAACTACTATAATACTGCTCCTATGTACAAGAATATAACTACTATAATACTGTTCCTATGTACAAGAATATAACTACTATAATACTGCTCCTATGTACAAGGATATAACTGCTATAATACTGCTCCTATGTACAAGGATATAACTACTATAATACTGCTCCTATGTACAAAAATATAACTGCTATAATACTGCTCCTATATACAAGAATATAACTACTATAATACTGCCTCCTATGTACAAGAATATAACTACTATAATACTGCCTCATATGTACAAGAATATAACTACTATAATACTGCTCCTATGTACAAGAATATAACTACTATAATACTGCTCCTATGTACAAGAATATAACTACTATAATACTGCCTCCTATGTACAAGAATATAACTACTATAATACTGCTCCTATGTACAAGAATATAACTACTATAATACTGCTCCTATGTACAAGAATATAACTACTATAATACTGCTCCTATGTACAAGAATATAACTACTATAATACTGCTCCTATGTACAAGAATATAACTACTATAATACTGTTCCTATGTACAAGAATATAACTACTATAATACTGCTCCTATGTACAAGAATATAACTGCTATAATACTGCTCCTATGTACAAGGATATAACTGCTATAATACTGCTCCTATGTACAAAAATATAACTGCTATAATACTGCTCCTATATACAAGAATATAACTACTATAATACTGCCTCCTATGTACAAGAATATAACTACTATAATACTGCCTCCTATGTACAAGAATATAACTACTATAATACTGCTCCTATGTACAAGAATATAACTACTATAATACTGCTCCTATGTACAAGAATATAACTACTATAATACTGCCTCCTATGTACAAGAAATAAACTGCTATAATACTGCTTCTATGTACAAGAATATAACTGCTATAATACTGCTCCTATGTAAAAAAATATAACTACTATAATACTGCTCCTATGTACAAGAATATAACTACTATAATACTGCTCCTATGTACAAAGAATATAACTACTATAATACTGCTTCTATGTACAAGAATATAAACTACTATAATACTGCTCCTATGTACAAGAATATAACTACTATAATACTGCTCCTATGTCCAAGGATATAACTACTATAATACTGCTCCTATGTACAAAAATATAACTGCTATAATACTGCTCCTATATACAAGAATATAACTACTATAATACTGCCTCCTATGTACAAGAATATAACTACTATAATACTGCCTCCTATGTACAAGAATATAACTACTATAATACTGCTCCTATGTACAAGAATATAACTACTATAATACTGCTCCTATGTACAAGAATATAACTACTATAATACTGCCTCCTATGTACGAGAATATAACTACTATAATACTGCCTCCTATGTACAAGAATATAACTGCTATAATACTGCTTCTATGTACAAGAATATAACTGCTATAATACTGCTCCTATGTACAAAAATATAACTACTATAATACTGCTCCTATGTACAAAAATAATACTACTATAATACTGCTCCTATGTACAAGAATATAACTACTATATTATCTGATCACATACTAAAGGTTATAACTAGGCTATATATATGTCTGACATGTGGTTTTATGATATGCGCACATTTGGATTGCAGACCTAATAAGAGGATGTGCTTATTCTCAGAAGTGTTGTATACTGTATATCTTTATACCTATCTGTATGAAATGTCAGCTTGGTATTTTTGATCTTGACCTTTTTCAATAAAAAGATAATTGACAAAGAATATAACTACTATAATACTGCTCCTATGTACAAGAATATAACTACTATAATACTGCCTCCTGTGTACAAGAATATAACTACTATAATACTGCTCCTATGTACAAGAATATAACTACTATAATACTGCTCCTAGGTACAAGAATATAACTACTATAATACTGCTCCTATGTACAAGAATATAACTACTATAATACTGCTCCTATGTCCAAGGATATAACTACTATAATACTGCTCCTATGTACAAAAATATAACTGCTATAATACTGCTCCTATATACAAGAATATAACTACTATAATACTACTGCCTCCTATGTACAAGAATATAACTACTATAATACTGCCTCCTATGTACAAGAATATAACTACTATAATACTGCTCCTATGTACAAGAATATAACTACTATAATACTGCTCCTATGTACAAGAATATAACTACTATAATACTGCTCCTAGGTACAAGAATATAACTACTATAATACTGCTCCTAGGTACAAGAATATAACTACTATAATACTGCTTCTATGTACAAGAATATAACTACTATAATACTGATCCTATGTACAAAAATATAACTACTATAATACTGCTCCTATGTACAAGAATATAACTACTATAATACTGCTCCTATGTACAAGAATATAACCACTATAATACTGCTCTTATGTACAAGAATATAGCTACTATAATACTGCTCCTATGTACAAGAATATAACTACTATAATACTGCTCCTATGTACAAGAATATAACTACTATAATACTGCTCGTATGTACAAGAATATAACTACTATAATACTGCCTCCTATGTACAAGAATATAACTACTATAATACTGCCTCCTATGTACAAGAATATAACTACTATAATACTGCCTCCTATGTACAAGAATATAACTACTATAATACTGCCTCCTATATACAAGAATATAACTACTATACTACTCCCTCCTATGTACAAGAATATAACTACTATAATACTGCTCCTATGTACAAGAATATCACTACTATAATACTGCTCCTATGTACAAGAATATCACTACTATAATACTGATCCTATGTACAAGAATATAACTACTATAATACTGCTCCTATGTACAAGAATATAACTACTATAATACTGCTCGTATGTACAAGAATATAACTACTATAATACTGCTCCTATGTACAAGAATATAACTACTATAATACTGCTCCTATGTACAAGAATATAACTACTATAATACTAGCTCCTATGTACAAGAATATAACTACTATAATACTGCCTCCTATGTACAAGAATATAACTACTATAATACTGCCTCCTATGTACAAGAATATAATTACTATAATACTGGCCTCCTATGTACATGAATATAATTACTATAATACTGCCTCCTATGTACAAGAATATAACTACTATAATACTGCCTCCTATGTACAAGAATATAACTACTATAATACTGCTCCTAAATGGAATATTAGATTTATTTATTTTTGTTACATACAGCTCGAGAACTTGCTCTGCGTCAGCAAGAGGGGAAGACGATCATGTACACTGCTCTGGGTGCTGAATGGCGACCATTTGGTTTTCCAAGACGCAGACGACCCCTGACCTCTGTGGTGCTAGAAGAAGGGATTTCAGATAAGATTGTTCAGGATGTGAAAGGATTTATCGACAATCCCAAGTGGTACAGTGACCGAGGCAAGTGCCTGTGCGGTTGGGGTGACGGTCATTGTATTTCCTCTTTGGACTTCTCAGTGATCATTCTGCTTTATTCCAGGAATCCCGTATAGAAGAGGATACCTGCTCTATGGGCCGCCTGATGTGGGAAGAGTAGCTTCATGTAAGTAACATTGTGACTATCTGTACGTTGCAGCAAGAGATGTGGGGGACATTTCAATGTTAACTAGGTTGTGCAGCGATTTTATAATGATGACCTATCCTCAGGATAGGTCATCAGTACGTGATCGGTGGGGGTCCGACACCCTCGCCGATCAGCTGTTTGACGAGAAGGTGCTGCAACCATGCGCCGCTTCTTGGTCATCACACCTGTCCGTCATCTCCTGTGGAGCAAGTTCAGTGTAATGAACAGGAAGCGGCACTCTCAGCTGATCGGCGTGGGTGCCGAGTGTCGGACCCCCAACCGATCAGTAACTGATGACCTATCTCACTGAGGATAGGTCATCAATACAAATCACTGAACAAACCTTTAAGACTTGTGACTCAGGGGGGTAGCTATTTTAGAGGAAAATGTACAAAGCTCGATGACTACTCCCTGGTTCCATCTCTCACGAGACGCCCGCCGTCTCTGTGTTTTCTCAGTACAGCCTGGCCGGAGAGCTGAGTACAGCATCTGTCTAATGAGCCTGAGTGACAACAGCCTCTCCGACGACCGGCTCAACCACCTCCTGAGCGTCGCTCCGCAGCAGAGCATCATTCTCTAGAGGACGTGGATGCTGCTTTTGTGAGTCGAGACCTGGCCAAAGAGAGTAAGTGTCAAGAAAGTTTATATCCTATTGTTAATATTATTCTGACGACCTTACTATGTACATACATAGTATTAGTATGATGTATGGAAGCGAGCAACTGGGTAAATGGTGCCATTAGAAACTACAACAATAAGCCCTCATAAGGCTATGTGAATGGAAAAAAAAAAAACTCTGGGAAGGCGGGGAGTGAAAAACCAAAGCGCAAAATTAACCTGGTCCTCTAGGGGTTAAATGGGTTGTCCCACGAAAAATATTCCACAGCTTTCAAACCAGCCCATGGATCTGAATACTTCTGTAATTGCGTGTAATTAAACATTTATTATAGCTACTGAGTTAGGGGTCCATTCACGCCTTCGCAACTGTTTTGCGGTCCGCAAATTGCGGATCCGCAAAACACGGACACCGGCCATGTGCGTTCAGCATTTTGCGGACCGCAAATGGCCGGCACTATAATAGAAATGCCTTTTCTTGTCCGTGTCTGTGGACAAGAACAGGACATGTTCTATTTTTTGGCGGGGCCGCAGAACGGAAGAGTGGATGCGGGCAGCACACGGTGTGCTGTCGCATCTTTTGCGGCCTCATTGAAAATGAATGGGTCCGCATCGGTTCCGCAATTTTGCGGACCAATTTTCCAGATGTGTGAATGGACTCTTATTCAATGAAATGTATCTGTATAGCGCCACCTGCTGTTTATTCAGCTTTTCTTATTTCTTTGACCTGCTCACTGAGATGGCCCGCACATGCTCAGTTTCATCTTTCAACTTCCTCTGAGCTGTGATAGGGAGAGCGTGGACACGCCCCTGAGCTGTGATAGGGAGAGCGTGGACACGCCCCTGAGCTGCTGATAAGGGAGAGCATGGACACGCCCCTGATCTGTGATAGGGAGAGCATGGACACGCCCTGAGCTGTGATAGGGAGAGCATGGACACGCCCCTGAGCTGTGATAGGGAGAGCATGGACACGCCCCTGAGCTGTGATCAGGGAGAGCTGAGACACGCCTCCTGAGCTGTGATAGGGAGAGCTGAGACACGCCTCCTGAGCTGTGATAGGGAGAGCATGGACACGCCCCTGAGCTGTGATAGGGAGAGCATGGATACGCCCCTGAGCTGTGATAGGGAGAGCATGGATACGCCCCTGAGCTGTGATAGGGAGAGCATGGGACACGCCCCTGAGCTGTGATAGGGAGAGCGTGGACACGCCCCTGAGCTGTGATAGGGAGAGCATGGACACGCCCCTGAGCTGTGATAGGGAGAGCATGGACCACACCCCATGAGCTGCAGCAGTAAGGACACTCCCCTTGAGTTGTCAGCTTGATATAAATGTAAAAGAGCAAGGAATGGGGAGATCTCTGGATCCATGTCAGGTCCAGGGCTGGTTCTATTTGTTGAAATAGATTATTATGTACTAATGATGTATGATTTTCATTTTTGACAATAATCATGGGATAACCCCTTTAGGTTTCGTAATTTTTTTTTAGAGAACCTGTAGAGTGAAGACGTGAGATACCGTGCTCAGCCCCCAGAGATCTCCAAAAATATCTGATATCCTAGTTAAAGGTTTTCTGTCACTAGAATTTTCACTATTAGGGCTCGTTCACACAAACTTATTTTGCGTTCCATATACGGGCCGTTTTCTGCGTTACGTATACGGAACCAATTCATTTCAGGGTTCGCAAAAGATGCGGACATCACTCGGTGTGCTGTCCGTATCCGTTGCTCTGTTCCGTGGCCCCGCAAAAAATTATGAATCCTGTCCTATTCTTGTCCGTTTTGCGGGCAAGAATAGCATTTCTATAATGGGCCTCCTGTTCGTTCCGAAAATTGTGGAAGGCACACGGCGGCAATCCGTTTTTTTGCAGATCGGCAATTTGCGGACCGCCATAAACGGCACAATCGTGTGAACGAGCCCCCTATACTGGCTGCCATTAGCGATGTACTAATGTCAGCCTGCACTTAACTCTGCTATTCTTGTGATTTATTCATGCCTCCGTTACTGCAGAATTCGTTACTTTTATTACATGCAAATAGCTCTAGGAGCGGGGGGGGGGGGCCCGGGGGGCATTGCTCCTGCTCCTGCTCCTAGAGGCTCCGTTCTCCCACCTCAATACACACCCTCTAAGTCTTGATTGACAAGGCCAGGCAGCTTTCGCATCTCCTGCCACCCGTTGTGCAGGCGCGGTGAGGGAAGGATGCTCGCCGGCTGCCAGCTTCCTCATTGTGCCTGCGCCAAATACTGTACGGCGCTGCCTGGGCCCTGTCAATCAAGACTTGGAGGGCGAGTATTGAGGTGGGAGAACGGAGCCTCTAGGAGCAGGAGCAATGCCCCCCCCCGCTCCTAGAGGCTAATTTGCATGTATAAAAGTAAGAATTCTGCAGTAACGGGGCACGATTGATCACAAGATACCAGAGTTAGGTACAGCTGACCCGCACATCGCTAATCTCAGACAGTTTAATAGTGAAAATTCTAGTGACAGAAATAACCTTTACATAAGAGCGTTACACCGCAGTGAAGCACGATCCGCTTTGGAAAGCCACCAAACCCGTCTAGCTGATCTAAGGTCACCTTTCACCTTGCAGATCCCACCGCATATCAAGGATTTGGCCGCTTAAACCTTCAGCGGTCTGTTAAACGCTCTGGACGGCGTGGCATCCACTGAAGCGCGCATTGTGTTCATGACAACCAATCACATTGACAGGTAGGACAGAGAGGTGTCGGACTGCTCTCGAAAGACAATTTCTGGTTGTATGCGACTGAAGCTTAACTGGGTTTTTTCGAGACTCTGGATAGGTCATCCGTATCTGAATCGGTGGGAGTCTGACACCCGGGACTCCCCTCCGATTCAGCCTTTGGAAAAGCACCGGCGCTCCTGTAAGAGTCGCGGCCTCTCTCAGCTTTCCCAGTGACGTCACGTCTTCGGTCACGTGGCCTAGGATCAGCTCAGCCCATAGAAGTGACTGGAGCTGAGTGCGATACCAAGCACAGCCGCTATACAATGTGCGGCGCTGCGCTTAGTGAGCGGGGTGCCTCACAGGAACGCCGGTTGCCTTCTCAGACAGCTGATCGGTGGGGGTCCTGGGCGTCACACCCCCACCGATCATATACTGATGACCTATCCTCTGGAAGGTCATCAGTAGTAAAATCTTGGAAAAACCCTTTTAATCTTGTTTAATGAAAGTTATCTATGTTTATAATATATACCGTTACCCATGATCGAGATTTCTGCTTGCTGTCATTGAATTGGAAACATACTTGATAAAGCCAGAGGGTGAAAACCTCCATGGACCAAATGATTCTATAACTGAGGGTTTTGTACAAATTGTATCCAATGAAGACAATCCTCTGTGAGCTAAACTGATCAGCAGCACAAATCTCCCTCACTGTCTTGGGAGTTTGCTACAACGTCTCCCCTGACCTGTCTACACTGGATAGAATTGTAACAAAACTCAGTGTTAGAAGAACTAGGCTGTTTCTGCACTTTGCTGCTATATTGTATATTTTATTTTTTGATACACTTTTTTATTTTTTTTTAGATTTTCATATGCTACATATATGCTTTATACTGTAGTCACTCCCAGAGCTGCACTCAGAATTCTGTCACCGCTTGCGAGCCATCAGCCCCCAAATACTTGACTACATTGCTTTTTGGGATTTGTAGTTGTTTTCTGCATGAGAGAGCGTCCATGCCTTACACACTATATATCCTCTACAGCATGCTGTAAAGACCCTGAACAAGCAGCAGGCCGCTAGAGCATGTGAGGCCCTACCCCGTGAAATTCTGAATGCAGCTTTAGATGTGACTGGAGTGTAAGACCTGAAGCTCTCATGCTTACATCTCTGTATGGAATTGTAGGTTGGACCCCGCGTTGATCCGTCCAGGCCGCGTTGAATGTCAAGCAGTTCATAGGACACTGCTCCCGGGGGCAGCTCGCCCAGATGTTTCAGAGGTTTTACCGGACCAGCCCGGTTCTGCAGCAGAGGAAGTTTGCGGACGTGGCCCTCGATGCCTTTGAGAAGATCAGTGCAGCCCCAGTTCAGGGGGTCATTTTATGATGCACAAAAACGACCCTAGGCAGCCATTAAGAACATTCACTCTCTGGCTGCATAACAAACCCATAGAGCGATATTTTAAAAGGGGCCGTCCAGTTTTACGTAAATAGACATAATATCATATGAGTCCTCGCCGCACTCTAAGCTACTTGATCTGCAAAGATGGATCCGCATCCGATAATACAACCGCATGCATCCGTTCAGAACGGAACCGTCTGTATTATCTGTAACATAGCCAAGACGGATCCGTCTTGAACACCATTGAAAGGTCAATGAGGACGATCCGTTTTTCTATTGCGCCAGATTGTGTCAGTGAAACGGATCCGTCCACGTTGACTTACATTGTGTGCCAGGACGATCCGTTTGCCTCCGCATCGTCAGGTGGACACCAAAAAGCTGCAAGCAGCGTTTTGGTTTCCGCCTCCAGAGCGGAATGAAGGTGGAACGGAGGCAAACTGATGCATTCTGAGCGGATCATATCCATTCAGAATGCATTGGGGCAGAACTGATCCGTTTTGACCGCTGAGCCCTTGACGGATCTCACAAACGGAAAACCAAAACGCCAGTTGTGAAATAGCCTAATAAGCCTTTGTGCTTGGATTCCTCATCGTGTTCAGTGAAGGGAAACATTGATGCTCACAACCAGAGGCTGAAAACCTGTCCTGATCGTTAAAGGGGGGAACGACCCCTCACATGTGTCAGCTGGACATGGTTAGGACAAGGTCTAAAGTAGAATGTTCTGATTTACTGACAGCAAGCAGAGGATCTGGAGATGGTGAGGCATTTAAGCGCAAACACTATTACAAAGTGGCTGAATTTTTTGAAGGAAGGTTTAGCTTTATTTACATATTCTGGACATTTCCTTTAAGAAGGTGACTCTGTGTTACTTGGTTATATCCATCTTTAATGTTGTTTGCAGGGGGCTGTTGAGTGCAGTTCACCTTTTAATGGTCAGGGCTGCACGGCCTTCTAAAAATCTCATCCTACAAGTTGTATGAACATCGCAGGGGCAGCTACCTCTGTCCGTCCCTATTGCAGGCAACAACGAAGAAAATAATAATAGAACAATGCTGATAGATGTGGAAAATATCTTTATTGCGATTTCCATTTTAGTAAATAGCGAACTGCGCACAGGAGAGAAGAACGACCTCCTGTCTTTAGTGAGCGCGGACAGGTGACCGGAGAGAAGGTCAGGAAAGAAACGTTCTGTTCCAGAAGAAGGTATCGTCGTTGCCTCATAATGAGGTTTTATTTATAGACGTGAATTGTGACACAGTCCAATAAAATTCCATTTATTATTAACAGGATCTGAAGCTTCATTTACTATCATTACACGGCACGGTCACCCATATCGCTAAAACGTTATTACAGAAGAGCATAGAAGGCAGTATTATAGTAGTTGTATTCTTGTACATAGGAGCAGTATTATAGTAGTTATATTCGTGTACATAGGAGCAGTATTATAGTAGTTATTTTCTTGTATATAGAAGCAGTATTAGATTAGTTATATTCTAGTACATTGGAGCAGTTTTATAGTAGTTATATTCTTGTACATATGAGCTGTATTATAGTAGTTATATTCTTGTACATAGGAGGTAGTTTATAGTAGTTATATTCTTGTACATAGGAGCAGTATTTAGTAGTTATATTCTTGTACATAGGAGCTAGTTTATAGTAGTTATATTCTTGTCATAGGAGGTGTTTTATAGTAGTTATATTCTTGTGCATAGAGCAGTATTATAGTAGTTATATTCTTGTACATAGGAGCAGTATTATAGTAGTTATATTCTGGTACATAGGAGGCAGTATTATAGTAGTTATATTCTTGTACATAGGAGCAGTAGTATAGCAGTTTATATTCTTGTACATAGGAACAGTATTTTAGTAGTTATATTCTTGTACATAGGAGCAGTATTATAGTAGGTATATTCTTGTACATAGGAGCAGTATTATAGTAGTTATATTCTTGTACATAGGAGCAGTATTATAGTAGTTATATTCTTGTACATAGGAGGCAGTATTATAGTAGTTATATTCTTGTACATAGGAGGCAGTATTATAGTAGTTATATTCTTGTACATAGGAGCAGTATTATAGTAGTTATATTCTTGTACATAGGAGCAGTATTATAGTAGTTATATTCTTGTACATATAGAGGCAGTATTATAGTAGTTATATTCTTGTACATAGGGGCAGTATTATAGTAGTTATATTCTTGTACATAGGAGGCAGTATTATAGTAGTTATATTCTTGTACATAGGAGCAGTATTATAATAGTTATATTCTTGTACATAGGAGGCAGTATTATAGTAGTTATATTCATGTACATAAGAGCAGTATTATAGTAGTTATATTCTTGTACACAGGAGCAGTATTATAGTAGTTATATTCTTGTACACAGGAGCAGTATTATAGTAGTTATATTCTTGTACATAGGAGCAGTATTATAGTAGTTATATTCTTGTACATATAGAGGCAGTATTATAGTAGTTATATTCTTGTACATAGGAGCAGTATTATAGTAGTTATATTCTTGTACATAGGAGCAGTATTATAGTAGTTATATTCTTGTACATATAGAGGCAGTATTATAGTAGTTATATTCTTGTACATAGGGGCAGTATTATAGTAGTTATATTCTTGTACATAGGAGGCAGTATTATAGTAGTTATATTCTTGTACATAGGAGCAGTATTATAGTAGTTATATTCTTGTACATAGGAGCAGTATTATAGTAGTTATATTCTTGTACACAGGAGCAGTATTATAGTAGTTATATTCTTGTACACAGGAGCAGTATTATAGTAGTTATATTCTTGTACACAGGAGCAGTATTATAGTAGTTATATTCTTGTACATAGAGCAGTATTATAGTAGTTATATTCTTGTACACAGGAGCAGTATTATAGTAGTTATATTCTTGTACATAGGAGCAGTATTATAGTAGTTATATTCTTGTACATAGGAGCAGTATTATAGTAATTATATTCTTGTACATAGGAGCAGTATTATAGTAGTTATATTCTTGTACATAGGAGCAGTATTATAGTAGTTATATTCTTGTACATAAGAGCAGTATTATAGTAGTTATATTCTTGTACATAGGAGTAATGTTATAGTAGTTATGTTCTTGTACATAAGAGGTAGTATTATAGTAGTTGTACTTTAGTACATAGAAGGTAGTATTATAGTAGTTATGTTCTTGTACATAGGAGGTAGTAATATAGTAGTTCTAGTCTTGTATATAGTAGGCAGTATTATAGTAGTTATATACTTGTACATAGGAGCAGTATTATAGTAGTTATATTTTTGTACGTAGGAGGCAGTATTATAGTAGTTATGTTTTTGTACATAGCAGGTAGTATTAAAGTAGTTATATACTTGTACATAGGAGCAGTATTATAGTAGTTATATTTTTGTACGTAGGAGGCAGTATTATAGTAGTTATGTTTTTGTACGTAGCAGGTAGTATTAAAGTAGTTATATTCTTGTACATAGGAGCAGTATTATAGTAGTTATATTCTTGTACATAGCAGTATTATAATAGTTATATTCTTGTACATAGGAGGCAGTATTATAGTAGTTATATTCTTGTACATAGGAGCAGTATTATAGTAGTTATATTCTTGTACATAGGAGGCAGTATTATAGTAGTTATATTCTTGTAGATAGGAGGCAGTATTATAGTAGTTATATTCTTGTACATAGGGGTAGTATTATAGTAGTTATATTCTTGTACATAGGGGTAGTATTATAGTAGTTATATTCTTATACATAGGAGCAGTATTATAGTAGTTCTATTCTTGTACATAGGAGGCAGTATTATAGTAGTTATATTCTTGTACATGGGAGCAGTATTATAGTAGTTATATTCTTGTACATAGGAGGCAGTATTATAGTAGTTATATTCTTGTACATAGGAGCAGTATTATAGTAGTTATATTCATGTACATAGGAGCAGTGTTATAGTAGTTATGTTCTTGTACATAAGAGGTAGTATTATAGTAGTTATACTTTAGTACATAGAAGGTAGTATTATAGTAGTTATGTTCTTGTACATAGGAGGTAGTATTATAGTAGTTATACTTTAGTACATAGAAGGTAGTATTATAGTAGTTATGTTCTTGTACATAGGAGGTAGTATTATAGTAGTTATACTTTAGTACATAGAAGGTAGTATTATAGTAGTTATATTCTTGTACATAGGAGGTAGTAATATAGTAGTTCTAGTCTTGTACATAGTAGGCAGTATTATAGTAGTTATATACTTGTACATAGGAGCAGTATTATAGTAGTTATATTTTTGTACGTAGGAGCAGTATTATAGTAGTTATATTCTTGTACATAGGAGCAGTATTATAGTAGTTGTATTCTTGTACATAGGAGGCAGTATTATAGTAGTTGTATTCTTGTACATAGGAGCAGTATTATAGTAGTTGTATTCTTGTACATAGGAGGCAGTATTATAGTAGTTGTATTCTTGTACATAGGAGCAGTATTATAGTAGTTATATTCTTGTACATAGGAGCAGTATTATAGTAGTTATATTCTTGTACATAGGAGCAGTATTATAGTAGTTATATTCTTGTACATATGTGCAGTATTATAGTAGTTATATTCTTGTACATAGGAGGCAGTATTATAGTAGTTATATTCTTGTACATAGGAGGCAGTATTATAGTAGTTATATTATTGTACATAGGAGACAGTATTATAGTAGTTATATTCTTGTACATAGGAGCAGTATTATAGTAGTTATATTCTTGTACATAGGGGGCAGTATTATAGTAGTTATATTCTTGTACATAGGGGGCAGTATTATAGTAGTTATATTCTTGTACATAGGAGCAGTATTATAGTAGTTATATTCTTGTACATAGGAGCAGTATTATAGTAGTTGTATTCTTGTACATAGGAGCAGTATTATAGTACATAGGAAGAGGATAGGGGTTGTTATTTATTTTTTATTTTATTTATTAAAATCTTAAATTAAATAATCTCCTGTCCATACCTTAGGCCTTCAGTTGAAATCCACACATTTGTCATTATTTTTTTTTTTTTTGCTGTTCCCAAAATCAGGTGTACCATAATCATCATGTCATTTTCACATTTAGTTTTCTCAAACTCTGAGTGAAAGACCACATGCCATACATCTTAATTCACATTGTCTCCTTGAAGTATTTAAAATTGTGTTCTCGCCCTCCTGCCATTATTACTGCAGGGCCATACAGTCCAACTAACAACGAAAAAGAGCAGTTCCATTTTTTGTCGCACATGACACATGTTTCGATTATTACCTACAGACATCAAGCGCGTTATAAGCCTTAAATAGCAATCACCGTTTAATTATTTTTACGGGCACAGGCCCCTCCAGATGACCAGATTAATGCCTATTATTGGCGATCAATGAACTGCAAGTTGATTGGTTTGTTTGACACAAGGACAACGCGATTTTTGGCGCGAACTTCTCCCAGGTCAGGATCGGGCAGCACTCGGAACTTCTTTATTAACTATGGATTTAAATGGGAACAAAACCATCATGAATCTTTAATGAAATGTAATTGGAAATCCACATAAAATACAACATGTAGTCGATTATAATTATTAGAATTTGTAATGGTATTTATTTTATTAACATTGTTTTGCCCTAGACTTTTATTTTTTGGGATGGAAATAGTTTCTCCCACTCCCACCCCCCCCCCCCCCCCTCATTTTAAAGGGTTCGTTCCTTCTCAACATATATGGTATGTTCTCATTCACTGACAGCAATAAAAGATCTTGATATTGCTGGGGAATGTTGGATACATATAGTCTATTAGAAAGTTATAGAATTTTTCTTTTTACAATGATTAAGCCTTATTTACATAAAACCCCTTTTAAAATGTATTAAGCTACATTCTAATGGTAACTTCTCACCTGGGAGAGAGCCAAGTGCATCTCCAGCTCAGCTACCCGGCGCCCCAGACATCCTCTAATCCCAAAGCCAAAGGGTATAGAGCTAAAGGGGTGATGCTTTATCCCCTCGCTCCGCAGCCACCTCCGTGGGAGAAATCTGTCTGGGTCAGGAAAATTGTTCTCGTCTCTGGAGAGCACATAGTGACATAGGATGAATTGTGTCTGAAATAAAGAACATTTACATCTAGATTACTGGTGTAGATCCTAGGCATGATAGAGGTTTTTTTTTTTTTTTTTGCTATTTTTCAAAAACATACATTTTTGGGGAATATGTAGTCATCTAGAACTACTTCTTTCTCCACAGTAAGTCTGCCATTCTCGGGAACCACAGGATACAATCTGAAAATAAATGGAAAAAAAAATTACAGAAAATATTAACATTATTTGAGTCAGGTTTAAAGTCTGCTTTCTTTAAAAAAAATTAAATAAAATGGCTCCACAAATTGCCCATCATGAGTTGTGTTACAGCTCAGCTCCATTGAAGTGAATGCAACTGAGCTGCGATACCACACGCAACCTGTGGACAGGGGTGATGCTGTTTTTTTTTGGGGGGGGGGGGGGGGGAGTCACTTTTTTTCTAAACCTTGACCACCCCTATCAATTACAGAATTATTGAACCAGGATACTCACCGCAGGGTTTCCTTGACCACTGCTTTCAGCAGGGGCATTTTAGAAATATCGTCGGTGCTTGGAATATGATCGGGGATGACGCTGATCACCTCCTCGTACAGAGACTGCTGGATCTCAGGGTTCCTTGCCAGTTCATATAAGGCCCATGTCAGTGTATTAGAAGTCTGGAATAAAGGAGGAAATCAACACTTTTAGATGGAGTTAAGATCCTACTTTGAAGGGGGGGGGGGAGCACGGTTCCCGCAGGGCAGTTATGCGGGGCATAGCTATCACTGGGCTCATATGTCTAGCAGCTTTTAGATTTCTGCTCTCCAGAAGCACAGACGTAGTTTTACCTGGGCCCTGGTGCCTGAAGAGGGCCAAAAACTTCACCTGTTACAAACAGTTGCATTCGGGGCCAGGAGCTTAAAGTTATGCCTCTGACTACGACTACGATGGAAAGATTACAAACCGTGTCCACTCCAGCTTGCAGCATCTCTGGCATGACCCCATACACCGTCTTCACATCCAGATTTCCATTGGTAAGCAGGTACGTGAGATACGCTCCTCCCAGGTCATCACCGCGCTGCAGACGTCCTTCAATGTCCTTTATTTTCTTATTTATTAACTTTGTCCCTAAAAAAACATATAATAATATGTAGTACACATAATAAATAAAAAAATTGACGGGGGAGCCGTCATCACAATGGACTTGTCTGTTTTAGTAACTACTTGCATTCTCTATAAAGCTTATCGTTACAGTTCTATTATTCTCCTTAAAATGTATCAATAATTTAACTGGGTGTAACCATTCCCTTATTAAAGGAGTGTGTCTCTACACAGTTTGGCACCATCAGCATGGATTGGACAGTGTCAGGACACGCCCCCAACTGTTACCCCCTGCTCTGGGTGTTATCTTGAATTTGGCATTTAATGTTGTGTAATGCTATTTCATGCTATGTAATGTATACCCAGCATAGCAAGGTTTGGTTGGCATGGCCAGGGTTAATTAAACTGGCTCAGCCCCTGTAGGGGTTTAGAGGAGGGCTGGCCCCACCCCTAACTTAGGTCAGTTCCTAGTGAGAGTTGTTGGAGGAAGGAAGCAGAGACCTAGGCTAACATTACAGAGACTCACCGATCTCTGTGTGATTTACTGCAGGAACAAGAGAAAGAGGAGAACTCAGAATCAGCATGGTGAGGCATAGGAATCAGCAAGGTAACCTGCTACTACAGCCATTCAGACTTTGCTGCAGTGAGGGACACCATTAAGACTCCCATTGCAGTTGGACACGTTCTGGCCAGATGTGCCTTCAACACCCTGTATCCCGCAGTGGACACTAGGGATGAGCGAATTTTATATTTTGAAATTCGTTTTCGGTTCGGGTTGTGGTATAATGTGAATTGCGTTATGGATTCCGTTCCCTCCCCCCCCCCCCCCCCCCCCAAATCCTTTTTTTCTGGAGTCATGTGGTCACTTACCATAATTAAATATTACATCAGAGGCTTCCACGAATCGTCCCCAGTATGGCAGCCAGTCATGGATCCAGCTCGGCAGCCGCTCTAACACATTCTGACTTTCTAGCATGATGCTGATAGAATTTATGAATTTCTGCGTCTCCTCTGGAACCTCTGTTTTCAGGCACCCGAGACGAGTCTCGAATATCACAGTGCATATACCTAGACACAGACAAAGCATCAATGTAGAACTGACTCATCTGAATGAGATAAGTCAGTCTATAGTTTTTGGAATTTTTTTTAAGGGGTATTTCCCTTAGGTGCCACTTGATCGCCTCCTCCCACAGGACCATGCACAAGTGCGACCACCTCTCCATTAACGTAGATGGAGAATGCAGAAGATGAGAAATAGCGGAAGAGCGTCACCAAACCACCGTTCTCACTATAGGTGGGGTCTATAGAGTTAGAACCTATGGGATTTGCCAGAAATGTCTAAGGCTACTTTCACACTAGCGTTTTTGCTGGATCCGGCAGGGATCAGCAAAAAAGCTTCCGTTACTGATATTACAACCGTCTGCATCCGTTATGAACGGATCCGGTTGTATTATCTTTAACATAGCCAAGACGGATCCGTCATGAACTCCACTGAAAGTCAATGGGGGACGGATCAGTTTTCTATTGTGTCAAAGTTAAACAGATCCGTCCCCATTTACTTGCATTGTGGGTCATCACGGATCCGTTTCGCTCCGCATCCCAGGATGCTGCGGCTTGCTCTTCGGTATGAGAACGGAATGGAATGCATCATGGAGCATTTCGTTCTGTTCAGTTACGTTTTGTCTTAATTGACAATGAATGGGGACAAAACAGAACCTTTTTTTTTTTTCCGGTATTGAGACCCTATGACGGATCTCAATACCGGAAAATAGAAACGCTGGTGTGAAAGTAGCCTCACCTGAGAATACCCCTTTAATGAGGGGTGAGTCTCTGCACTTACTTTCGAAGGCAAATTTGTACATCAATTCCGCGACGTTTTCAACGGTGCGTCCTGATGGACTTTGTGCTTTCAGCTCCTGGATCTTGTTGAACAGATCAGGGATGATCTCGTTCAGGGAGCCCGCATAGTGCGCCGCCTCGGTGGGTTTCAGCATCTTCTGGTTGAGTGCTGAGCGCAATATCTGCCACTGATGCCCCTCTCTATAGAGATGAACCAACAGGGAATTAAAGGGTGGCGGCAGTAAAAGTAATGCTCACACCATAAGGCCTCAAGCACACGACCGGATTTTGCAGTCCGCAAAACGCTGATCCACGAAATACAAATGACGTCCATGTTGCATCTGTATGTCGTCATTCGTGTGCTTTTCGCGTTTGTATGTCCGTTCCGCAAAAGTTAGAACATGTCCTGTTCTTGGCTGCAAAATGGGAGTCACAGACCCACTGAATTCAATGGGGTCTGCAAAAAAAAAAACGGATGCAGCAAGGACGTCATACGGATGTCATCCGCATTTTGCAGATCAACGTTTTGCAGATGAAAAAATACACACGATCGCGTGCATGAGGCGTAAACGGGTGATTTGTAGAAGGTACATTAAGTAGATATGTCCCCAGGGCAAATCCCAAAATACTTCCAAATACCCACCTTTCCAGGACAAGAAGGGCTTGTCTTCTGGACTTTAGGGCTCCCAGGCCTTCTCTACTGGTAGGGTTGCCACCCGGCCGGTATTTTAGTGGCCCTGCTGGTGCCGGTAATTTTTTTCTACAGGCAATATTAATTGCCGGTATTTTCCTGTGACTGGAGGACGAGACGTCATCACAGCAGGTCCTGTCCCGAGCCTCCAGTCAGCAGCGCCAGCAAATGGAGGAGGTGTTTTTTTTTTTGGCAGAAGCAGGAAGGGGGCACTAATGGGAGGCGTTATTCTTTAGGGGGGGCACTATCAGGGGCGTTATTCCTCCTGGGGGGCACTAAAGGGGGCATTATTCTTTCTGGGGGCACTAATGGGGGAATTATTCTTACTGGAGGGCACTAATGGGGGCATTATTCTTACTGGGGGCACTAATGGGGGCATTATTCTTACTGGAGGGCACTAATGGGGGCATTATTAATGGGGGCATTAATGGGAGGCGTTATTCTTTAGGGGGGGCACTATCAGGGGCGTTATTCCTCCTGGGGGGCACTAAAGGGGGCATTATTCTTTCTGGGGGCACTAATGGGGGAATTATTCTTACTGGAGGGCACTAATGGGGGCATTATTCTTACTGGGATGCACTAATGGGGACATTATTCTTACTTTGGGGCACTAATGGGGCAATTACTCTTACTTTGGGGCACTAATGGGGGCATTAATTCTGGGATGCACTAATAAGGGCATTATTCTTACTGGGGGGCACTAATGGGGCCATTACTCTTACTTTGGGTCACTAATGGGGGCATTAATTCTGGGATGCACTAATGGGGGCATTAATATTACTGGGGAGCACTAATGGGGGCAATTTTAATGCTGGGGGGCACTAATGGGGGCATTATTAAAATTATTAGGGTCCATTCACACGTCCATATGTGTTTTGCAGATCCACAAAACACGGACATCGGCAGTGTGCATTTCGCATTTTGTGGACCGCACATTGCCGGCACTCTTATAGAAAATGCCTTTGCGGACAAGAACAGGACATGTTCTATTTTTTGGGGGAACGGAAGTGCGGATCTGGAAGTGCGGATGCGGACAGCACATTCCGGCCCCAATGAAAATCAATGGGTCCGCACCTGTTCCGCAAAATTGCGAAACGGATGCGGACCCATTTTGCGGACGTGTGAATGGACCCTTAGGAGCCACAGTATGGCAGCGACTTAACCCATGTTAAGCCATGCCCCCACAACCACACCCCCTTTGGGGTGTAGCTTAACTTGGCCGATATTTTTTGTGGCAACCCTATCTACTGCCCATGTAATAGTTGCAAAAAATGTTACTCACCTGTGCAAGCATAATCCCCTACCGCTCTACTGCTATACAGTGGCCAGAACCGGAAGAACAAGGTCCGGTCCACCCTGCAGTGTCCATGCCGGGGTACTGCAGTACGCCAGCGCCATAAACTACACAGTGTAGAGCAGGGGTAGGTAACCTCCGGCACTCCAGCAGTTGTGAAACTACAACTCCAAACATGCATACTTGCTCTGCTCTTCTAAGAACTCTCATAGAACTGGATGGAGCATGCTGGGAATTGTAGTTTCCCAACGGCTGGAGTGCGGAAGATTGCTGATCCCTGGTGTAGAGTTTCCAGTGCCGGTGGCTTCCCAGACAGCTGATCGATGGGAACGTTGGGTGTCAGACCCCTACCAGTCTGATATGGACGTCCTAGCTATCAATATCTAGGTCTGGGCATGCCCCTTTAAGGAGAAGCTCCATCGATTGCGCAGTCATTTGGTGAACAATCTATTGTACAACTATCGCCTTCTTTCCAGGCGATGAGTGATCATCCATTGTTAAAATTTCTTAAGTTTGCTCCTTGCTGGTATCCAGAGCTTTACGCCTTTAATTTCCCTATATCTTAACCCCTGTGATCAGTGGACAGCCGCTCCCTCAATAGCAGAGGCGGGGCTATAAGCCGGGGGTGGGGTTATGTTAATAAGTCCGTCAGAATGTGAGCCTGCCGGGCTGTCCTTCTTCTATGTCAAATATGACTTAGTGAACCTGAAGGTGGCCTTGAAGCCCCCCACCCTATCTCAGAGGTAGGGGTGTAGTCCACATCCAGCACCCCAAGGACCCCTCAGCCGGCCTTCATACTCACTCAGTAAGTGGTCCATAGGAATGTCCCCTGAGGTCCCGGTGCTCCCTCCACAGATTCATGTCCGCCCGCGTTGGATACTTTCCTTCCTGTTGGAGGAGGGACTCCAGGAGGCGCGGGCAGGCTATACTGACCAGGCGGTGGTTTCCCACATTGGCTGCCCACATGGGTCCATACTTCTTTTTTTGTTTTAGCTTAAAAAAAAGTGAAAAACATCAGGAGTCACATATTAGGTGCTAAAGAAATGTGACTAATTACCCGCAAAAAAATAATAATCCCTGACACATGATAGAAAAGAGGGGCACTGCGATATAATAGTCACATCCTAGGCGGTATAGATTGTCCCCTCCCTCTCCCATGAGTCTGGCCACTCCTCCTACTATGGATGGCCGCAGCAGATATAGAGAAACATACACTGCGTGCAGAATTATTAGGCAAATGAGTATTTTGACCACATCATCCTCTTTATGCATGTTGTCTTACTCCAAGCTGTATAGGCTCGAAAGCCTACTACCAATTAAGCATATTAGGTGATGTGCATCTCTGTAATGAGAAGGGGTGTGGTCTAATGACAGCAACACCCTATATTAGGTGTGCATAATTATTAGGCAACTTCCTTTCCTTTGGCAAAATGGGTCAAAAGAAGGACTTGACAGGCTCAGAAAAGTCAAAAATAGTGAGATATCTTGCAGAGGGATGCAGCACTCTTAAAATTGCAAAGCTTCTGAAGCGTGATCATCGAACAATCAAGCGTTTCATTCAAAATAGTCAACAGGTTCGCAAGAAGCGTGTGGAAAAACCAAGGCGCAAAATAACTGCCCATGAACTGAGAAAAGTCAAGCGTGCAGCTGCCACTGGAGTGCCCAAAAGCACAAGGTGTGCAATACTCAGAGACATGGCCAAGGTAAGAAAGGCTGAAAGACGACCACCACTGAACAAGACACACAAGCTGAAACGTCAAGACTGGGCCAAGAAATATCTCAAGACTGATTTTTCTAAGGTTTTATGGACTGATGAAATGAGAGTGAGTCTTGATGGGCCAGATGGATGGGCCCGTGGCTGGATTGGTAAAGGGCAGAGAGCTCCAGTCCGACTCAGACGCCAGCAAGGTGGAGGTGGAGTACTGGTTTGGGCTGGTATCATCAAAGATGAGCTTGTGGGGCCTTTTCGGGTTGAGGATGGAGTCAAGCTCAACTCCCAGTCCTACTGCCAGTTTCTGGAAGACACCTTCTTCAAGCAGTGGTACAGGAAGAAGTCTGCATCCTTCAAGAAAAACATAATTTTCATGCAGGACAATGCTCCATCACACGCGTCCAAGTACTCCACAGCGTGGCTGGCAAGAAAGGGTATAAAAGAAGAAAATCTAATGACATGGCCTCCTTGTTCACCTGATCTGAACCCCATTGAGAACCTGTGGCCCATCATCAAATGTGATATTTACAAGGAGGGAAAACAGTACACCTCTCTGAACAGTGTCTGGGAGGCTGTGGTTGCTGCTGCACGCAATGTTGATGGTGAACAGATCAAAACACTGACAGAATCCATGGATGGCAGGCTTTTGAGTGTCCTTGCAAAGAAAGGTGGCTATATTGGTCACTGATTTGTTTTTGTTTTGTTTTTGAATGTCAGAAATGTATATTTGTGAATGTTGAGATGTTATATTGGTTTCACTGGTAAAAATAAATAATTGAAATGGGTATATATTTGTTTTTTGTAAAGTTGCCTAATAATTATGCACAGTAATAGTCACCTGCACACACAGATATCCCCCTAAAATAGCTAAAACTAAAAACAAACTAAAAACTACTTCCAAAAATATTCAGCTTTGATATTAATGAGTTTTTTGGGTTCATTGAGAACATGGTTGTTGTTCAATAATAAAATTAATCCTCAAAAATACAACTTGCCTAATAATTCTGCACTCCCTGTAGAAACATAGAATGTGTCGGCAGATAAGAACCATTTGGTCCATCTAGTCTGCCCAATATATCTGAATCCTATGAATAGTCCCTAGAGAGATTGGCCACACCATGCAACACTGCTGTATGGAGTACCGTTAACCCCCACTGCTTTATGCAGCACGCCAGACCTGCAGGGTATAGCGAAGTGAGGTCACAGTTATGGGCAATCGAGGGTTACTCACTATTTGAAGAGAACCCTGGGCAGGCCTGCGGCAGTGAAGAAGAGGTAGACACGAGTTCCTCTGGCGCACACTCTGTATGTAGAGACCTGGCCTGATGGTGGATGAGGTGCCCTGGATGTTGCAGGTGTTTAGAGTGCCTGAAGCAAGGTCCCTTTTAGGATTCGTGACGCCAGTGCCTGTAACGGTGGCACACCGGTTTCCAGTAGCAATAAGTGAGGTACACAGGTGGTATAGTGAACCAAACGTTGCTTTACTTAAAACAGTCCAACTTTGTACAACAAGATGGTAATGCAGTCCCTTATATCATATGCTTCACAAGCAGGCTTATTTCAAATACTGGCAGGTATAATTCTGTGCAAGATACTCAGAGGGTAATCATCAACACACTCAGAAATCAGGTTGTACCTTTCCTCAGAAATAGTGTACGCTGTTCTTTAGAACTCCTGTCTGGTTTCTATCCCAAGGCCCGGATGCCTAATTGCTGGCTTTAATCCTTGGTAAATATATCTTCCTCCCGTATTGACTCTTGCTCTTACTTTACAGTTCCTCTGCCCATCAGCTTACTTATCTGAGCTGGTGACACTGTCTCTGCTTGACTTAAGGGTAACTGCAGGTTTCTCCCAGGAGGTCCTGTCCTTCTACTGGGGTGTCTTCTGAGATAACTGAGGCTCACTTGAACTACAGGTAGGCTAGGGTTCTTCACTAGCCTCCTGGTCATAGCTAGCAGCCAGGGCTATCAAGCTGCATGTCAGGAGGAGGCCCTCAGCGTATCTCTGGCTGGTGCCTTCTGACTTCTGTCTCCACAGACTCCTGACTATGACCTAACTCCTCCCTGTCTGGGCCTGGACATTTATACTAGGGGCTCCCTATCTCCCTCTAGCGTCTAGGATGCCAAACTACACCCTAATAGGCCTGCTATGCATAACACAGGGGAAACATTGCATGTAAAACATATAGGAAAAATACATTAAATGCATAGTTAAATATAATATTACTGTCCCTTGTGAGCAGAAGTAACACGCAAACCAATTGACCCTTGTGTAGTGCCCACGCCTACCTAATGGGACACTACATACCCCCACGCTATGACGTTGCCCGTCCTCGGTGCAACATGAAGGGGCCCTGCCCAGCTGGATACTGCACCTGGAAAAGAGAAAATAGGCAAAGCAGGAAAAATACATCTACATTTGCAAAATACATTATATGTATACATCAGGCAGTTCCACTGGCTTAGGAGCAAGTTCGGTGAAAAGCGGCGTCGTTCTCTTCTCTCAGGATAATGTAAGGGAACAGGGGCGCTGACCTGGTGAAGCGTAACAGTGATACCAGGATAGTCCATATAATATTTTAAATGTAAATTGTCCATAATAGAACAGTAGAAAAAGGAAAAACAATTAAAAAGTTCTTGGAGGCTCAAAGAATCACATGAGTCCGTACCCAGGCTCTTTTCTTAATTAATAGCAAGTGATAAGTATAGCCCCCTACCAAGCGAGGCCAGAAGTATAAGATCACAGAGGCTCGCATACAGTGGAGTCCATCTCTGGGCACATTTCTTTTAAATAGCAATATCTCAGAGGCTCATGTGCATTTGAGTCTATCTCCGGGCACGTTTCCTTAGACTTAGGTTGCACAATAAAATGACAGCACATAAAAATAGCCCACATTATTCAAATGGCATTTATAAAAATAAGTGCTGCAATACCCTTAATCAACCTGAAAAGGGGGTTAAAAAGGGTTAAAGGTGCAACATAAAAATAGGCACAACTTGGTGTGATGTGTAGAAGCAGGCAGGAGCTCCTGTAAACAAGATGGCTTTGCTGCAATTGGTATTTCAGTGGGCGACCACTACCACCGAGCCGTGGGTAACTGGCAGTAGCAACAAAGGACTCCTGTCCTGGAAGGGTTAAATTCTCAGCAATGAGGTCCCTTGATGAAAGCAAATCAAATAAATCAATGGCCTAGCAGGCCAATTCACAGGGGCATGTCATATTCACTTTGCATCTCAGTGGTGCTCCCTGGCTCTGCTTGCAGATGAGGCCTGTAATAAGCATCAACAGGCGGATGTGCCCACAACACAGTATTGGGGGGCAGCTGCAGCATAAAGGGACCCCTAATAGGTATTGGCCCCATAGGCCTAGGGGTGATTACAGTTGCTGACCGTACGCGGTAACTCCTGGCGTAGGTAAGTCTCACCGGTGCCGCAACAGCAGCAGCATTTACAATTGTTGGTCGACTGGCAGGGATAGGCACCCTTACCTCTGGCTCAGGGGCATCTGAGTCCTTTGGTGAATCCTCTTTGTCCGGTGGCGTAGGTGCCGCTCGGGATGCAGCAAGTTGGCGCAGGCCATGCAGGTGGACTTCCAATCTGGCAATCTGGTCCTTCAGTCTCTCGGGCGCTGCGTCGCTACAGGGATCCGTCACAGTTGCAGCAGGCTCAGATACGGGATCCGAACTCTCTGGTACGATCGCCGCATGTTCCGGCGCCGGATCCGAACTTCTTCCTTTTCGCAAGGCATCAAGGGCTTCCTGGAACTTGTTTGCAGGTAAGGTCATTCCGTCAGGAAAATCTTCATTCTTCAGCATGCTCGATCCTTCTCTGGAGAGCGAAAGGGCGGCACCAATAATTGTAGTCAGATCCTCCCATTGCTCTGGGAGGCCGCCCCCCAGGCACTCCAGTATGGGGGAGGCGGAGTCCATTTCTGCAGACATGCAAATGTCCAGACAGGGCGGTGGCGCCGACATATAGCCTTTCCCTCACTTTTTAGCACAAAGGCGCCAATTTTTACCGCCAATGTAGTATGAAGATGACGCAGCAAATAAATCCAGTCAGGTTAAGCGGCCATCTTGAGAAAAACGCTGTCTATTCACTGACAGCAAGCGGTGGCTTAAATAAGCAGCAAACAGTCCAGAAAATATTATCTTCACACCGCAAATTATTACAGTTCTTTGGCCCAGCGATTTTTAATAAGGCAATTAGGGCTTGGTCACTTTAAGGCAATAACAGCACACAGTTCTTAAATCCGCAATGGCGCAGGAATGTTCAGAATCCTGTTCGTGACGCCAATTTATGCAGCACGCCAGACCTGCAGGGTATAGCGAAGTGAGGTCACAGTTATGGGCAATCGAGGGTTACTCACTATTTAAAGAGAACCCTGGGCAGGCATGCGGCAGTGAAGGAGAGGTAGACACGAGTTCCTCTGGGGCACACTCTATATGTAGAGACCTGGCCTGATGTTATGTGAGGTGCCCTGGATGTTGCAGGTGTTTAGAGTGCCTGAAGCAAGGTCCCTTTTAGGATTCGTGACGCCAGTGCCTGTAATGGTGGCACACCGGTTTGCAGTAGCAATAAGTGAGGTACACAGGTGGTATAGTGAACCAAACGTTGCTTTACTTAAAACAGTCCAACTTTGTACAACAAGATGGTAATGCAGTCCCTTATATCAAGTGCTTCACAAGCAGGCTTAGTTCAAATACTGGCAGGTATAATTCTGTGCAAGATACTCAGAGGGTAATCATCAACACACTCAGAAATCAGGTTGTACCTTTCCTCAGAAATAGTGTACGCTGTTCTTTAGAACTCCTGTCTGGTTTCTATCCCAAGGCCCGGATGCCTAAATGCTGGCTTAAATCCTTGGTAAATATATCTTCCTCCCGTATTGACTCTTGCTCTTACTTCATAGTTCCTCTGCCCATCAGCTTACTTATCTGAGCTGGTGACACTGTCTCTGCTTGGCTTGAGGGTAACTGCAGGTTTCTCCCAGGAGGTCCTGTCCTACTACTGGGGTATCTTCTGAGCTAACTGAGGCTCACTTGAACTACAGGTAGTCCAGGGTTCTTCACTAGCCTCCTGGTCATAGCTAGCAGCCAGGGCTATCAAGCTGCATGTCAGGAGGAGGCCCTCAGCATATCTCTGGCTGGTGCCTTCTGACTTCTGTCTCCACAGACTCCTGACTATGACCTAACTCCACACAAGTAATGCCGCTAAGCTCCACCCCATTACACCACTAAGCTCCCCCCCATTACACCACTAAGCTCCTCCCCGCCACATCACTTAAAGGGATTCTGTCACCTCGTTTTAGCCTATAGAGCTGCGGACATGCACGCTAGCATGTCCGCAATATACCTGTCCCATAGCGCTGTGTGCTTTTATTGTGTTTAAAAAATGATTTTATAGATATGTAAATGATCCTGGAAAGGAGCCCAGGGGGCTGTACTAACTGTTCTGGAGCCCAGCCACGCCCCCCTGTGAAGGAGCCCAGCACCGCCTGCGTCCTCCGAATTTCCTCGTTGCTCACAGTTAGATCACCGTAATCTCGTGATGCGCGAGCTCGCGCCTGCGCAGTGCCGGCATAGTGTTCCTTCCCTGTGCTGGCATCAGCCTCAGGGAAGGAACTGCGCATGTGTGAGCTAACTGTGAGCAAGGAGGAGATTCGGAGGACGCAGGCGGTGCTGGGCTCCTTCACAGGGGGCCGTGGCTGGGCACCAAGAAGGTTAGTACAGCCCCTTGGGCTCCTTACCAGGCTAATTTACATATCAATAAAATCTTTTTTTAAACACAATAAAAGCACACAGCGCTATGGGACAGGTATATTGCGGACATGCTAGCGGCGATCTAGCCATGCATGTCCGCAGCTCTATAGGCTAAAACGAGGTGACAGAATCCCTTTACCTCCACTCAAGTAAGAATGCTACGCTCCACCCGATTACACCACTAAGCACTATCTCACCACATCAGTTAATTCCACCCCAGTAATGCCGCTAAGCTCTACCCCATTACACATCTAAGCTCCGCCCCACCACATCACTTAACTCCACCCCAATAACACCGCTAAGCTCCACCCCTGGCGGTCTTCTAAGCCCCTCTCTTAGCAGTGCAGCCTGGATACTTCTGTTACCTCTTTACAGCTAGATAAGGCCCCACTCCCCCCTGGGTCCCTGCAAAGCTAAACTAGCTGCGCAGGCAGAATGTCCGCCCTTTTAGTCATTTTATTCAGTCATACACTTTTGCCCAGTAGGGGGCCCAATGATCTCTGGGGCCCCAAGCGAGATTAGGAAACAGCCAATTGAGTTTGTGTCATAAGCACCCCACCCCCCAAGCCAGGGGTAAAAGTGCAGAAAAAAATCTCCAGAAATAAGCCCAAATAATGACCCAATAGGTTAGGTTTTTTTCTGGAGTTTTTGAGGGCTTTTGCAGGTTTTGGTGCATTTTTCTTTACTAGAGATTTTTTCCCCCAGCATTTTTCAGCCACATAATGCCACCTCCAGATGTGACATAGAAGTCTATGGAAAATGTAAAACACAGGACAAACAGGTGTTTTTGTAGTCTTTTTGTATCCCTGAGGTATGCTTTTGGGTGAATGCTATTTTTTCTCCCATGGAGTTTTTGTATTTTTGTTTTTTTACCAATTTTGCCTTTTAAAACACTGGAGGACATTTGTCAAAACAGGTGCTAAGGTAAACTGGCTCAGTTGCCCATAGCAACCAATCAGATCGATCCTTTTATTTTCCAAAGCAGCTCTGAAAAATGAAAGGTGAAGTCTGATTGGTTCAGCCAGTTCTGCGTCTGGTGTTTTTGTCAGCCATTTTTCCATAGATTTCTCTACAGAAAAAAAGCCCCTGAAGAAACATAACGCACAAAAAAAAACTATCACAAACTATGGGTCAGATTTATTAAAACTGTCTTTGTTGCCCCTAGCAACCAATCACAGCATAGCTTTCATTTCTTCAACTACTGTGGTGAAATGAGAGCTGCACTGTGATTGGCTGCTATGGGAAACAAGGGTAAGTTTTAAAAATTTTTATTAGGAGTGTGAAGGAGGCCAAAAAGGCAATTCCAAAGGTGATGTGTTCGGCAAAACACCTGCCTCAAATGACCGCCCCTTGTCAATCTTTTTAGTTTATTTTGCACATATAATGGGGGAGATTTATCAAAACTGGTAGTAAAGAAGGAAAATTGTGTTAGTTGCCCATAGCAACCAAAGTCCACTTTTCATTTTTGAGAGCTCCTTTGGCTCAGTCTGGGCTACTGAGCCAGTATTCCTCAGCGTGGCGTTTACTGGCGTTTTTTTGCCCCCCTGTGATGTCACTTCCTCTGTAGAGTACAAAAAAAAAAAAAAACGCCACATATGCACACAGGCATCTGTTCAAGTGGGGCAAAAAGACGCCCCCAGAAGATGGGCAGACTTCCCGGACTCCCGGAATAGCTAGTAAATCTCCCGTAGGGCCACTTTGTCTCCACGACTATAGGTGGTGCTGCATGAGCCTGGTCACACTCACTCCAAGAGGTCGCCCCAGGGCAGGACGTGACACCATCTTATCCCCGGATGCCCTTGTCACCCATGTACATCAATAAATACCGTACTTGTGTGCACAGAGGTTGCTGGCGTTCCGCCATGTAATGCTGATATGTATGAATGACAGGGAAGGGGGACAATTGTGAAATACAAACCCATTCTCTAGATAAAGTGCTTTTCAGATCATGTGTGGGGGGATTGTCATCCAGCTTTCCCAGGAACGGAAGAAACAAACATTTCACAACAGAGGACGACTGAAGGACTCATTTACAGATGGAGCAAAAGCTGGAGCTAAGATTAAATGACACACAACTATTAGGCTAGGGCTACACGACGACATTTGTAGTGCGACAAAATTAAGTGGTAAAAAAAAGTTTTAAAAAATCACATTTATGCAATAAGAATATCCCATAAAAAATTACGCTTTTTTCCATTGAAAATACGCTTTTCAATGAAAAAAATTGACAAAAAAAACCTCCCCCATATGTTTGGTATTGCCGCATCCGTAACGACTACATAAATATCATGTAAATTATCCCCTATGGTGAACTCCATAAAAAATACAGAATTGCTAATTTATTCTTAGTTGCCACCGAAAAAACTTAATAACAAGCGATCAAAAAGCGCCCTTCACTCCAAAATGATACCAATAAAAAATACAAGTCGTCCCGCAAAACTGAAACCCTCACACAACTCCATAGAAAGAAAAAGAAAAAAGTTATGGGTCTTGGGAAGCGGCAATGCTAAAACATTTTTATCTTTTAAAAAGAAGGGGTTTTATTGCAAAAAAGTAGTAAAACTGAAAAAAAAAACTATATGTATTTGGTATCACTGTAATCATAATGACCAAGAGAATAAAGATATTATGTTATTTATAACGAAAAATGAACGCCATAAAATTTATAACGTAAAAACGCAGTGGCAGTATTGCTGTTTTTCCCCATCTCCCTCCCAGAAAGAGTTAATAAAAGTTAATCAGAAAGTTATGTGTACCCCAAAATGGTGCCATTTAAAACTACAACTTGTCCCACAAAAAAAAAGCCCTCATACTGCTATATAGACGGAAAAATAAAAAAGTTATAGCTCTTGGAATGCGACGATGAAAAAAGGAAGAAAAATGCTTGGTCAATAAAGCCCAAAACAGGCCGGTCACTATAGGGTTAATCTCAGACCGCTTCCTCAATCTCTCCCGCTTTGTCATATCTGTCTCTATGGAGCTGAATGTTAAAGAGTCTGCAATAATTGCTTTTTATAGTACTCTCTTACCTCCAGTTCATGAATGTAGAAGAGATACCCCCTCAGAAAGATCCAGTAGAGGGACTCCGCTTGGCTGGGCCCGGGTAGGTCGTCGATAGTTCTGAGTCTTCCCCTATGGTCAGTCTGCACTCGTGTGACCTCCAGAGAAGCCTTATACCTGGCAGCAGGCAGTCTGTGTGAGTTTTGCAGTAGGCAGCGGGCGCCCCTGCCAAGCAAGGCTGCTATCATCTTGCAGGACTGAATGTTTTCTGAACTCCAGCACCTAATAGTGAATAATGTGCCAACCCAGAGTCCAACCCACGGAAGGCATTGCTTTGGGAAATGCTGTGTTACTCACCCTGTAGGAATTTTCCCTTTCCTGTAAGGCCTCTTGCACATGAACGTTGTGTGCCCGTGGCCGTATTGCGGCTCGCATACCGCCGGTCCGCAATACACGGGCACCAACCCGTGTGCAATCCGCATCACTGATGCGGACCCATTCACTTGAATACTGTGTGCCCGTACAGTAGTTTACGACCACATATGGGGTGTTTCTGTAAACTACAGAATCAGGGCCATAAATATAGACTTTTGTTTGTCTGTTAACCCTTGCTTTGTAACTGGAAAAAATGGATTCAAATGGAAAATCTGCCAAAAAAGTGAAATTTTGAAATTTTATCTCTATTTTCCATTAATTCTTGTGGAACACCTAAAGGGTTAACAAAGTTTGTAAAATCAGTTTTGAATACCTTGAGGGGTGTAGTTTGTAAAATGGGGTCATTTTTGGGTGGTTTCTATTATGTAAGCCTCACAAAGTGACTTCAGACCTGAACTTGTCCAGAAAAAGTGGGTTTTAGAAATTTTCGGAAAAATTTCAAGATTTGCTTCTAAACTTCTAACGTCCCCAAAAAATAAAATGGAGGTATTACTATCTATTATAAAAGTAGAGAAATTTAAATTTGGAAATTTGCTAATTTTACCAAATTTTTTGAAAATTTGGCATTTAAAAAATAAATAAATACATTTTTTGACTAAATTTTACATATTCGGTATTGTCGCGTCCGTAACAACCTGCTCTATAAAAATACCACATGATCTAACCTGTCAGATGAATGTTGTAAATAACAAAAAATAACAACAGTGCCAAAACGGCTATTTCTTGTTACCTTGCCTCACAAAAGTGTAATATAGAGCAACCAAAAATCATATGTACCCTAAAAAAGAACCAACAAAACTGCCACCTTATCCCGTAGTTTCCAAAATGGGGTCACTTTTTTGGAGTTTTGGGGTGCATGAGGGGGGCTTCAAATGGGACATGGTGACATGGTGTCAAAAAAACAGTCCAGCAAAATCTGCCTTCCAAAAACCGTACGGCGTTCTTTTCATTCTGCGCAATGCCATGTGCCCGTACAGCAGTTTATGACCACATATGGGGTGTAAACGACAGAATCAGGGTCATAAATATCAAGTTTTGTTTGGCTGTTAACCCTTGCTTTGAGTTAGAGTTTTAGCATTGGGCAAACTCGGCATTGGTACAAAGTGAGCCATCTTACTGAAGTGGTCTACCACCACCAAAATCACTGTTTTCCCAGAGGAACTCGGTAAATCAGTGATGAAGTCCATGAACAAATGCATCCAAGGATGAGACGGGATGGACTAAGGAAGAAGAGATCCTGAAGGCCGAGTGTGAGCCACCTTAGCACGTGCACAGGTCTCACAAGCTTCTACATAGTCCTTAACACATTTACGCAACCCAGGCCACCAGAATCTCCGGGAAATAAGATCTAATGTGGATCTACCCCAAGGGTGTCCCGCAAGGACACTATCATGATGTTCCTTAAACACCTTGTGTCGAAGTTCAGAAGGAACAAACAACTTCCCTGAAGGACAGGAATCAGGGGCCTCACCTTGAGCCCAGTTCGGGATAAAGAGCGGATAAAACCACCCCATCAGCCAAAATCGGAGCGGGATCCTCCGAATCCCCCCCCCCCTCAGGAAAGCTACGTGACAAAGCATCCGCTTTGAAGTTTTTGACCCCAGGGCGATAGGTGACCACAAAATTAAATCTGGTAAAAAACAATGACCACCTGGCCTGCCTACGGTTCAGACGCTTTGCTGATTGCAGGTAAGCCAGATTCTTATGGTCAGTTATTACCGTAATCGGATGAATCGCTTCTTCTAGCCAATGACGCCATTCCTCAAAGGCCAATTTAATGGCCAGCAACTCTCTATTCCCAACATCATAATTTCTTTCGGCAGCAGAAAGTTTCTTTGAGAAAAAAGCACACGTGCGCCATTTGCCAGGAGAGGGACCCTGCGACAAAACTGCTCCTACTCCCACTTCTGATGCGTCAACCTCCACAATGAAGAGTCGAGACACCTCGGGTTGCATCAGAATGGGATGGGAAGCAAAACATTCCTTTATAGTAGAAAAAGCCTGTAATGGTTCTTCCGACCAGACTGAGAAGTCCACACCCTTCCTAGTCATATCAGTCAAAGGCTTGACAATAGTGGAATAATTCAGGATACATTTTCTGTAGTAATTAGTAAAACCCAAAAACCGCATCAGAGCTTTCTGATTCTCCGGCCGATCCCATTCCAGTACCGCACAGACCTTTTCAGGATCCATGTGAAAACCTGAGGCAGAAAGTAAGTAACCCAGGAACTGCAGCTCCTGGACAGCAAACACACATTTCTCCAACTTAGCATAGAATTTATTCTCCCGAAGGATCGATAATACTCGTCTTAAATGATCCTGATGAGTTTCCATATCGGATGAGTAAATTAGTGTGTCATCGAGGTAAATAACAAACCTCCCCACCAAATGATGAAAAATGTCATTGATAACGTGCTAGAAGACTGCCGGGGCATTAGTCAAACTAAAGGGCATGACCAGGCTCTCGAAGTTGCCCTCAGGGGTATTGAAGGCCGTCTTCCATTCATCCCCTTCCCTGATTCTTATCAGATTATAAGCCCCTCTCAAATCCAACTTAGAAAACACCTTGGCTCCGACAATCTGATCAAATAAATCCGGGATCAAGGGAAGAGGATAAGGATCACGGACAGTATTGAAATTCAGTTCCCGGAAATCTAGACATGGTCTAAGGGACCCGTCTTTTTTTTTAACAAAAAAGAAGCCAGCTGCCATAGGTGACTTAGATGGTCTAATATGCCCTTTTGTCAAACTCTCGGCAATATACTCCCGCATAGCTACTCTTTCGGGTTGAGAAAGATTATATAACTGAAATTTTGCCAATTTAGCTCCGGGAATAAGATTGATCGGACAATCATACTCTCGGTGAGGGGGCAACTCCTGATCTCCACCCTCAGAGAAAACGTCAGCAAAATCAGAAAGAAACGGAGGTAACACCTTAGTGGAAACCACAGAAATAGATGCGCCAAGACAGCTGTCCATACAAAAATCACTCCAATTACTGATTTGTCTAGTTTGCCAATCAATGGTCGGATTATGTTTGGTCAACCTTGGTAAACCCAGAATATGAGTTAGATACTTCTGTGAGAGAGGAGCGGAATCAATAGCAAATACTGATATCCCTTTGCTTAATGCGCTTGTTATAAAACCATGACTCTGAACAAATTGATAATTAGCAAACAAGCTTAACCCCTGCACCACTGTCCACAAATACTTCTCACTCAATATTTTCAGAGTCTAGCGCCACCATGGCAGGCAGAAGAAATCGGGTACTGCAGGTAGAATACAAATATACCTTTTCTGACTTCCCATTTATGCTACCAAGGGTAATGGAACTCATTTTATTGGAAAGAACCCCTTTTTTTTTTTTTTCACTTTGAGGCTTCCTAAAAGGACACACATTAATGAAATGTCCTTCTTTACCACAGAAGAAACAGAATCTTCTCTGACCTCCAGAGCTCCTATTACCAGGACAAGAAGAGACCCGACCTAACTGCATAGGCTCATCCTCAGGCACTGGTTCAAGTGTCACTGTGCCTCGAGTGACAGGAGGAACAGTTTCCCCACATGATAGTGCATTCTGGCTGAGGGGAACCTTGCACCTCTCCCTCGGGCATCTATCAATCCATACAGCTAGGGACATGGCCGCCTCCAAAGAATCAGTGTTTTCATGAAATGCAAGGGTGTCTTTTAGTCTCTCAGACAGCCCCTGACAGAACTGACTACGGAGTGCTGGATCATTCCACTCCGAGTCAGTCGCCCATCTTCTAAATTCAGCACAATATGACTCAGCAGAACGTCCTCCCTGGTTCAAGCTACGCAGCTTAGAGTCAGCCAGAGAGACCATCATAAATCAGGCCCAGGGCTCTGAAAAATTCAACCACCGATCAGAGGGACTGAGAACCGATCGGCAGAGAAAAGGCCCAAGACTGAGCATCACCTTTTTGCAGAGAAATGATAACCCCACTCTTTGATTTTCGTCTCCAGATGAGATCGGACGTAGACGAAAATACAATCTACAAGATTCCCTGAACTGAACAAAGTTATCACTTCCCCCAGAAAACCTATCTGAGAGAGCGACCTTAGGTTCAAGTCTGACCTGGTGCCCACCAGCGGAAGGGAACCAAACCAAATACAACAAAAGCAACAAAACACCAGGCTAGGCCCCAAAGCTAGGGAACAGGGAAATGTCACCACCTGACAAACCCTCAGTCTTTCCCTGACTGCTGACAACATGAGCAAATCCTTAAGGTGGAAGTGCTCATGCGCTGGAACCTAAGCATAGCTGAAACTGTAACAAACCCTCAGCTACGGAGCTGGAAATAAGACGACCGGTTCCTAGCACTAGGTGCAGGAACCAGCGTCTTCCTGAGGCCTAGCCAGAACACACAACAAAAGAGAAGGAGTAGGACTTAGCTTAAGACGGATGGGGAGCAGGAGATCCACCAAACACCAGCTGAGAACTCCAGAAGCAAATATAAACCTCAAGGGTTATAGTGAGAGGCGGGTATACATAGCACCACTGAATAGCTAATGAGCAGAACCTGTGGGGAGGTGGGATCCTGCCCAAAACCACAACAAAGAGCAATCTGTCAGATAGACTCACGTGCAGCAAGTCTATTAGATCTTCTCAGGCCTCTCACAGGGCAGGGCGTGACAATATGGGCCAAACTGCTCGCCAATAGGATTAAATCCATCATCCCCTCTTTAGTAGGCCCTGAACAAGTGGGTTTTGACCAAGGAAGAGAGGGGAAAACCAACACAACTAGACTTTTCCACGCCATCCACACCTCTAAAACACCACTGGTCCTTTTGATAGAGTCAAATAAGCATTTATGGAAGCTGCACTCCGTAAACTTGCTTTCCCACAGTCATTGATACACGCAATCTTTACGCTATATCAGGCCCCCTTGCACACTTTAAGGGACCAAAAGTAATGGGACAGAATAATAATCAAAAATCAAACTGCCACCTTTTAATACTTGTTTGCAAATCTTTTGCAGTCAATTACAGCCTGAAGTCTAGAACGCATAGACATCTCCAGACGCTGGGTCTCATCCCTGGTGATGCTCTGCCAGGCCTCTACTGCAACTGTCTTCAGTTCATTTTCCCTTCAGTTTAGTCTTCAGCAAGTGAAATGCATGCTCAATTGGATTCAGGTCCGGTGATTGACTTGGTCATTGCAGAACATTCCACTTCTTTCCCTTAAATAACTCTTTGGTTGCTTTTGCAGTATGCTTTGGGTCATTGTCCATCTGCACTGTGAAGCGCCGTCCAATGAGTTCTGAAGCATTTGGCTGACTATGAGCAGATAATATTGCCCGAAACACTTCAGAATTCATCCTGCTGCTTTTGTCAGCAGTCACATCATCAATAAATACAAGAGATCAGTTCCATTGGCAGCCATACATGCCCACGCCATGACACTACCACCACCATGCTTCACTGATGAGGTGGTATGCTTAGGATCATGAGCAGTTCCTTTCCTTCTCCATACTCTTCTCTTCCCATCACTCTGGTACAAGTTGATCTTGGTCTCATCTGTATGTATCCGTTTTCTATTGTGCCAGATTGTGTCAGAGAAAACTGATCCGTCCCCATTGACTTACATTGTGCGCCAGGACTGATCCGTTTGGCTCAGTTTCGTCAAGCGGACAGCAAAACGCTGCAGGCAGCGTTTTGGTGTCCGCCTCCAGAGCGGAATGGAGACTGATCGGAGGCAAACTGACGCATTCTGAGCGGATCCTTTTCCATTCAGAATGCATTAGGGCAGAACTGATCCATTTTGGACCGCTAGTGAGAGCCCTGAACGCATCTCACAAACGGAAAGCCAAAACGCCAGTGTGAAAGTTGCCTTATTTATACCAGCATTCGTTTTGCAGAATACCCTATCCAAACCGGTTTTTCTAAATTCCTGGGAGAAGGAGCTGGGAATCAATCTCTCTGAGTCAGAGACAAGGTTTGTTCTCACGATGTGTGCGCCTTCAGGAAAGCCATTATAAAATATTGTGTAGGTCGTATGAAACACCTGAATTTCTTTTTCAGCGCAATGTCTCTGATTCGGACAGATGGTGGAGGTGTCAGGGGTCAAGGGGATCTTACTTGCACATCTGGTCGGACTGTGAAGCCATAAATACATTTTGGAAACGAATTGAATCTGCTATCCAGGTCATCTCAAAAACATCCTTCTGCATAATGCCAGGGAACAGGGAGAGGTCACCACCTGACAAACCCTCAGTCTGTCCCTGACTAAGCTAAACCAAACGCTGCCCACCGCCCAGACAAGAAAAACCTGATTACACATTTGCTAGCTGCAGCGAAAACATTAATCCCCCTGCATTGGTTAAATTCGAGCCCTCCAATATTTGATGAATGGTGTGCCAAGGTAGACCAGAGGTGCAACTTTGAGGAACTTATTAGCAAGACAGACAGATACCATAGCAGATTTCTGAAAACATGGAGCCCATGGAGAGGTACGCTTTGAGGGCTAAACTCATGTATTACTCATGTTGACTACTAAATTGCCCTATTAATTGCCAACACTAAACCTTGGTAGGTGGAGGAAATTGTATATTCAGATTGGTAGGTACATACAGTTGTGTTCAAAATAATAGCAGTGTGTTTAAAAAAGTGAATAAAGCCAAAAATCCTTCTAATAGCTTTTATTTCCATCCACACAAATGCATTGGGAACACGACACATTCTATTCCAAATCAAAACATGAAGAAAAATATATCAAATTTGTGTTGTTCCTCTAAAATAATTGAAGAAAAGTGACTATTAGACTGTTCAAAAAAAAATAGCAGTGTTTGTCTTCTTTACAAACTCAAACATTCACTATATAAACTGAGAAATGTCTGAAGATTTTCTTTCCTCTGAATCCCTTCACTAATATCTAGTTGTATAACCGCTGTCTCTGAGAACGGTCTGGACGTCTGTGCTGCTCGGAGTCGCCACCTTCGGCCCCTGTGACCAGGTTCTCCAGCCCCAGGAGGATCGGACCCACATTCACAGTTCTTCTCTATTTCTTGGTTTTGCCTCAGAAACTGCAGTTTTGATGTCGCCCACAAGTTTTCTTTTGAATTAAGATCCGGGGATTGGGCCGCCGCCTCCATAACGTCAGTCTTGTTGGTCTGGAGCCAAGATGTTGCCCGTTTACTGGTGGGTTTGGGGTGGTTGTCTTGTTGGAACACCCATTTCAAGGGCATTTCCTCTTCAGCATAAGGCGGCACGACCTCTTCCAGTATTCTGATGGATTCACACTGATCCATGATCCCTGATATGGGATAAATGGGCCCAACACCGTAGTATGAGACACATCCCCATCTCATGATGCTTGTCCACCATGCTTTACTGTCTTCACAGTGTACTGGGGCTGAATTCAGTGTTTGGGGGTCGTCTGACAAACTGTCTCCGGCCACTAGACCCAAAAGAACAATCTTACCTCCATTAGTCTCACACAGACCGTCTCTTTAGGCCGTCAATGTGCTCTTTGGCAGATTGTAAGCTCTTCAGCACACGTCTCTTTTTTCCTACAGTGGGACTTCTTGCGGGGCTTCTTGCAGATCGCTCGGCTTCACATCGGCGTCTTCTCATTGTAACGGAACTCACAGGGAACTTTACACCTTCTGTCATCTTCCTGGAGCTGATTGTTGCGAGTCCTTGACATTTTGGCTATTCTTCTATCCATTCGAATGGTAGTTTTTCGCTTTCTTCCGGCTCTTCAGGTTTTTGTTGCCATTTTAAATCATTTGCGATCATTTAGCCGAGCAGCCGGGTCATTGTCTGCACTTCTTTATATGTTTTCCCCTCCAATCAACTTTTTAATCAAGGTACGCTGTTCTTCTGAACAATATCTGGAACGACCCATTTTCCTCAGAATATGGGCTCATGCACACGACCGTTGTTCTGGTCCGCATCCGAGCCGCAGTTTTTTCTGGTGCGCCACCCATTCACTTCAATGGGCTGCAAAAGATGCGGACAGCACTCCGTGTGCTGTCCGCATCCGTTGCTCTGTTCCGGTGGCCCTACAAAAAAAACAACAACATGCCCTATTCTTGTCCGTTTTGCGGACAAAAAATAGGCATTTCTACAATGGGCCGCCCTTTTCTGTTCCGCAAATTGCGGAAGGCACACGGGCGGCTTCCGTTTTCTGCAGATCCGCAATTTGCAGACCGCAAAAAACGGAACGGTTGAGTGCATGAGGCCTTTCAGAGAGAAATGCACTGTAACCAGCATGTACAACATTTGCTGCCTTCCTTCCTTAAATAAGGGCAATAATTGCCACCTGTTTTTTTCAAAGAATGAATGACCTCACTCATTGAACTCCACACTGCTATTATTTTGAACATGCCCCTTTCAATTAGTGATTCACTTACACAGAATCAGTAGCATGCATGGCATGACTGTTGGGTCTGTTGGATTTCTATTACTCTACTACAGTGTTTCCCAACCAGTGTGCCTCCAGCTGTTGCAAAACTACAACTCCCAGCATGCCCGGACAGCCTTTGGCTGTGTGGGCATGCTGGGAGGTGTAGTTTTGCAACAGCTGGAGGCACACTGGTTGGGGATCACTGCTCTACTACACCTGCTAGTAAATTATTTGCCATGTAGAAATATAATTTCTACCAAAAACAGTGATTGATCAGGTTAGTGATGTCTGACTGCTATTATTTTGAACACAACTGTAAGTACCACTCATTATGATAATACGTTTTTGGGCACTCCCCCCCTCGTGTTTCCTCTTCCTTTTGTGAGTCTGTCTGTCTGGTCTTTGTTATTATACTCGTGTGTTTAGTATGTTGCCAAGATTGGGGGAAACACACGCATATTATAGTTTGTGAAATGTATGAACCGGACGATTCCAGAGAGACTTTGGTCAAGAAGCGACTTACAGTAGATGTCAGTTCAATTTTGGACGGGCCGTGTGTGTTCCCTCCTCATGTAACTTGTGATACGTTTTCATCTGTGTGCAACAACTATATTCTCGCAAATGATTTTTAATGGCAACTGTAACAGTTAAAATTTTTACATGTATTTTGCATGTTTTGAAACCAATAAAGAGAATTTAAACAAAACGTTAAGATACAAAGTTTTCTTCTCTTGCAGTGTTTGAAAATATATGACTACTACTCCCATTGTCTGCATGGTAAATCCTATTGACAGCCTCACTCACATCAAAGAGCCTTTCTTTCCAGAAACTGAAGATTTATAGGTTTATTTGGAGTCAGGACAACTCTTGCCATAGGTGTGACGTTTCCACCTTGAGGATCTGGTCGGATCTCATACTTCTTAATAACCTGAGGATAAAATGACATGAAGACATCATATACAGGTATGGGGGGCTATGAAGGGATGGATATATAGTAAAACAAATCTGTGCAACTGCATAAAAAAAGGCTGCACTGAGTTTCCTCACTGCTTTCTAGATCTTTGCTTGCTGTCACTGAATGGAAACTTACTCCAGACTGAAAGTTTTTACCTTTAGGCCCCTTTCACACGGGCGAGATTTCCGCGCGGATGCCATGCGCGAGTTGAACGCATTGCACCCGCACTGAATACCGACCCATTCATTTCTATGGGGCTGTTCACATGAGCGGTGATTTTCATGCATCACTTGTGCGTTGCGTGAAAATCGCAGCATGCTCTATGTTGTGCGTTTTTCACGCAACTCAGGCCCCATAGAAGTGAATAGGGTTGCGTGAAAATCGCAATCATCCGCAAGCAAGTGCGGGTGCGGTGCGATTTTCACGCACGGTTGCTAGGAGACGATCGGGATGGAGACCCGATCATTATTATTTTCCCCTATAACATGGTTATAAGGGAAAATAATAGCATTCTGAATACAGACTGCATAGTAAAATAGCGCTGGAGGGGTTAAAATAATAATAATAATAATTTAACTCAGTTTAATCCACTTGCTCGCGCAGCCGGCATCTCTTCTGTCTTCATCTTAGCTGTGTGGAGAAACAGGACCTGTGGTGACGTCACTCCGGTCATCACATGGTCCATCACATGATCCATCACCATGGTATAAAAGATCATGTGATGACCGGAGTGACGTCACCACAGGTCCTGTTCCTCCACACAGCTAAGATGAAGACAGAAGAGATGCCGGCTGCGCGAGCAAGTGATTAAGGTGAGTTAATAATTTTAAATAATTTTTTAACCCCCTCCAGCCCTATTGTACTATGCATTCTATATTCAGAATGCTATTATTTTCCCTTATAACCATGTTATGAGGGAAATAATACAATCTACAGAACACCGATCTCAAGCCCGAACTTCTGTGAAGAAGTTCGGGTTTGGGTACCAAACATGCGTGATTTTTCTCACGCGAGTGCAAAACGCATTACATGTTTTGCACTCGCGTGGAAAAATCGCACGGTGTTCCAGCAACGTACCCGCACATTTTTCCCGCAACGCCCGTCTGAAAGAGAGCCTTACTGATACACTGCAACAAAGAGGATATCTATCATCAACTGTCGACCGGTTATAGATATATATCAGAATTTTTAACTGGTGGAGATCCAGGAGATGCCACCGAGGCCACCGCACTAAGCTGCCCCATCTTTTTAGCAATCGATGGGGGTATAAGTACCATTTCAGAGTTCATCAATGTCGAAGGTTTGTGAAAAAGGTGCCTTTTAAAACAGAAGGTATCAGGTGTCCAATACGGTGCAAAAACAATAGGGTACCGTATTTCAGCCCCTGTGCTTGTGATCGGTGTGGGTCCCAGCTGTCAGATCTCCGCCAATCTAATAGTTATTCCTTATCCTGTGAATAGGTGACAACTTGATATACCTAGAATACCCCTCCCAAGAAAACATGCTTAGGGGAGCCACTGTTATAGATTTTTCTTTATAAACAGCGCCACACCTGTTCACAGGTTATGTGTGGTATTGCAGCTCAGACCAAATCACTTATATGGAGCTGAGCTGCAGTACCAGACACAACACATAGACAGGGGTGGTGCTGTTTCTGGAAGTAAGCGGTGACATTTTTCTAATCCTAAACAAGCCCTCTGAGCCACCCGGCTTTGGTAAGATATGGCAGATATGTATATGTCTCTCTTGGAGAACGTGAACTTACCCGGGACAAGGTCAAATGCATCTCCAGTTCGGCGATGCGACGCCCGACACAAGCCCTAATGCCGTAGCCAAATGGGATGTAGCTGAAGGGGTTATTCTTCATCTTATGGTCTCGGGACCAGCGCTGAGGGATGAACTTGTTCGGTTCTGGAAAATTGTTCTCGTCTCGAGATATGGCAAAATGATTCAAGGCAAACAGCGTCTACGATGGAGAGAAAACAAGATGGGGATCCAGCTAGAAATTCATCAGTGACCTGCGGCACGCCGGCTGCTGTGGTACTACAACTCCCACTATGCACACTTCCTTGGCTGTTCTGAGAACTGGGGTCTCTTCTCCAGTGGTCTATATAAACCTACCCCAGAAAAGGGTTCTGGCACCCTGATGTCCTACAAGTGTTGGGAAGGTGGTTGGCACCTAGTATTAAAAAACATGGCTGCTTGCTTCCAGAAACAGCACCACGCCTGTCCATGGGTTGTGTCTGGTATTGTGGATCAGCTCAACTGAAGCGAATGGAGTTGAGCTGCAATTCCACATACAACCTGTGGACAGGTGTGGCGCTGTATATGAGCAGCCATATTCTTCTAATTCTGAATGCTGACCCATTTAATAAATGTTCCACCACAATGTCCAGACAAACTGCAAAAAATGCATTTATTTGGTGGGTCTTTTTTATTGCGTGCAATATATAATGTGATATTTTAATATTTTCAGATGCAGAGATACTAATTAGGTTTATTTTATTAATATGTCTTTAGACGGCTCACTAAGATAATATGGAGAGAGTAGTGCAGAGTCTGAATGTGCCGAGTACACTCACATGTCTGGTGCCACAAATCCAGTTTTTAATATGTTTATTTTACGGTTTTTATTTTATGATAAATGGTAAGTTTTGTTTAATATTTGGGTATTAAAAAAACTTTAATATACAGTTTCTTTGTTTTCAGCCCTCCAAGGAAACCCGCGATTGTACAATACCCTTCAATACCTCTGTACTGCAGTGTAGTGTGATTTTTCCCATATCCTATTACACCTTGGTCACTACTGAGAGATTACTCCGATCCCAGCCTTTGCAGGCGAGTGTCAGTCGTATGGCACATGCTGCACCTGTCGCCGGGTACGGAGGGCGCCCAGTTAGTGAGCCCACTCCATACTTTCCCTGGCCATCCTATGACATACAGTTATGTCATAGGTCGTTAAGGGATTAATATCCATTCCAATCATGAGACCAGAGCAAGGGCACCAGGAGGCTTTGTGCAGTGTCGAAAACCTCCGTGAGATAAGCATGATCTGTCCCTTTAAGAACTTACGTCTTTGGGGAACCAAAAGTCTCTGATGATGATCTCCTTCTCGACAGCGACTCTGGAATTAACCGGCACCACAGGATACATCCTGAATGAGAGAGGTCACACTGTCACCCTACAGCCGGAGATGAGTGACATATCTATAGGGCCTTTCATGCGGCAAAAGTGGTTATCCCACAAAAAGTATTACTATGCAATAAACCGGGTATTTTAAATAAAGTATTATTGCACTATAAAAACAATAACAATGTTCAGTTTTTTTACATCCATCCATGCTGTTTATCCTCCTGGTCTACCTTATGCTGCATGGACTGACATGCTCAGTAATGTCCCTGCTCCCTTTCCAGCCCCTCAGTTCTACTTCATAGTGAAGGCCCCGGCCCTCCTAATTAATTTCATTCATTCATAGCAATCTATAGCTCCGTCTCTCTAGACTGTAGTAAAGGAACTTGTGGGGGGCTTTACATACCATATGTATCCCTCAGGCTATGGACTCTTTCACTCCAGCGTGTCCCTTGCAGAAATCGCGCTGCGTGTGAGAGAGGGATTGTGCGTTCTGGACTTACAGAAGCCTGCCTGACCTTTCTGTAACAGAATCATACTGACATGAAGCTGGACTTACAGAAACGCACGACGATCTCTCTCTTAGGCCTCATGCACACGACCGTTGTGTGCATCCGTGGCCGTTGTGCCGTTTTCCGTTTTTTTTTCGCGGACCCATTGACTTTCAATGGTTCCGTGGGAAAAAACGGAAAAATGCACCGTTTGGCAGCCGCATCCGTGAGCCGTGTTTTCCTGGCCGTGAAAAAAATATGACCTGTCCTATTTTTTTCACGGCCAACGGTTCACGGACCCATTCAAGTCAATGGGTCCGTGAAAAGAACACGGATGCACACAAGATTGGCATCCGTGTCCGTGATCCGTGGCCGTAGGTTAGTTTTTATACAGACGGATCCGAAGATCCGTCTGCATAAAAGCTTTTTCAAAGCTGAGTTTTCACTTCGTGAAAACTCAGAACCGACAGTATATTCTAACACAGAAGCGTTCCCATGGTGATGGGGACGCTTCTAGTTAGAATGCACTACAAACTGTGTACAAGACTGCCCCCTGCTGCCTGGCAGCACCCGATCTCTTACAAGGGGCCGTGATCAGCACATTAACCCCTTCAGGTGCGGCACCTGAAGGGGTTAATTGTGCTGATCACGGCCCCCTGTAAGAGATCAGGGCTGCCAGGCAGCAGGGGGCAGACCCTCCCCCCCCCCCTCCCCAGTTTGAATATCATTGGTGGCCAGTGCGGCCCCCCCCCCCTCCCTCTATTGTAATAAATCGTTGGTGGCACAGTGTGCGCCCCCCCCCCCTCCCTCCCTCTATTGTAATAATCCGTTGGTGGCACAGTGTGCGCCCCCCATCGGCCCCCCCTCCCTCTATAGCATTAACAACATTGGTGGCCAGTGTGCAGCCTCCCATCTCTCCCCCCCCCCCCCCCCATCATTGGTGGCAGCGGAGTTCCGATCGGAGTCCCAGTTTAATCGCTGGGGCTCCGATCGGTAACCATGGCAACCGGGACGCTACTACAGTCCTGGTTGCCATGGTTACTTAGCAATAGTACAATAGTAGAAGATTCATACTTACCTGCTGCTGCGATGTTCGTGTCCGGCCGGGAGCTCCACCTACTGGTAAGTGACAGGTCTGTGCGGCGCATTGCTAAATGAACTGTCACTTACTAGTAGGAGGAGCTCCCGGCCGGACACGAACCTCGCAGCTCCCAAGCTCCCAGGTAAAGTATGAATCTTTTACTATTGTACTATTGCTAGTAACCCGCTGCCACCAATGATCGGGGGGGGGGGGGGGGGAGATGGGAGGCCGCACACTAGCCACCAATGTTGTTAATGCTATAGAGGAAGGGGGGGCGGGGGTGCGCACACTGTGCCACCAACGATTTATTACAATAGAGGGAGGAAGGGGGGGGGGGCACACTGTGCCACCAACGATTTATTACAATAGAGGGAGGAAGGGGGGGGGGGCACACTGTGCCACCAACGAATTATTACAATAGAGGGAGGGGGGGGGGGGCCGCACTGGCCACCAATGATATTCAAACTGGGGAGGGGGGTGTGCCCCCTGCTGCCTGGCAGCCCTGATCTCTTACAGGGGGATATGATAGTACAATTAACCCCTTCAGGTGCGGCACCTAAGGGGTTAATTGTGCTGATCACGGCCCCCTGTAAGAGATCGGATGCTGCTAGGCAGCAGGGGGCAGTCATGTACACAGTTTGTAGTATATTCTAACTAGAAGCGTCCCCATCACCATGGGAACGCCTCTGTGTTAGAATATACTGTCGGAAATGAGGTTTCACGATCTCACTCATATCCGACAGTATATTCTAACATAGAGGCGTTCCCATGGTGATGGGGACGCTTCAAGTTAAAATATACCATCGGATTGGAGAAAACTCCGATCTGATGGTATAAAAGGGACTCCAGACTTTACATTAAAAGTCAATGGGGACGGATCCGTTTGAAATGGCACCATATTGTGTCAACGTCAAACGGATCCGTCCCCATTGACTTGCATTGTAATTCAGGACGGATCCGTTTGGCTCCGCACGGCCAGGCGGACACCAAAACGACTTTTTTTTCATGTCCGTGGATCCTCCAAAATCAAGGAAGACCCACGGACGAAAAAACGGTCACGGATCACGGGAAAACGGAACCCCGTTTTGCGGACCGCAAAAAAATACGGTCGTGTGCATGAGGCCTTACACGGAGCGTGATTCCAGCAAGGGACACGCTCATGTCAAAAAGCCCTATATGTGAGGGACTGTTTTTTTTATGCAGGGGAGGAAGGGGTTGCCAAGAGGTGATTGCAATGCATCCTGGGAGATGCAGGCACTTGATTAGCTGCTGCCCACTCACAGAAAGGGAAGAACGTCCTTTAGATAAGTCATTAAAAAGACAAAAAAAAGGGTGAAAATTATACGGATGCAGTGTTTTTGCATTGATATCGTTATTCCTCTTCCACACGTCAGTGAATCATGAACCGCACACGTATCCACAGAGTTTAATGTGTTTTCTCAAACATCAGTGGTTTTCTGGTGACCGTGGGTCAGTGGCAAAACCAGAGAGACATGCAATACTTTGGTCAGTGATGAGGACACGCCCATTGAAGTCTATGGGTTAGTGAAAACCATTTTCTGTTAGTGGTTTTCACGGAGCGCTGGCAGGAGATGCTCTGGAAATTAATTTTCAGCCTATCAGTGTCCATGGAATACGGATGACAAAGGGAGGGGAAAAAACGGACACACGGATTTTCTCAGATGAACCACTGACCATCTTGTCACAAATGTCATCATGGACACAGACATGTGAAAGAGGCCTTATGGTAAAAGTGTGCATTACTTCAGATAGTTTTATTTTTTATTAACTTGGGATAACGCCTTTAACCCCTTAGTGACAACCCATACGCCTTTTTATGTCCGTCACTAAGGGGCCTTAGGCTGGGCCGCTGCTTTTTTATGGCGGCCCAGTCTATGTGCTGCATGGGTCCCCCGTGCAGCGGGGAGCCCGGAACCAGCTCTCACATGAGCGCCGTGGTCCTGCGCTATAAGCACGGACAGGCAGGATTGCCAATCCGGGATGTTTAACGCTTTACATGCTGCAAGCAATGGCGCCCGCCGCATGTAAAGCGCTGACAGAGGGAGCAGACTCCCTCTGTCTTCCATCGGCATCCAGCATATGCGATCGCAAGGTGCCGATGCGTATAAAGGCTGGCTGGGGTCTGATGTAGGCCCAAGCTTGCCTTGAGTAGTTTCCAGCAGGCTGTGGCTCTCTGGCGCAGCCTGCTGGTCAATGTCAGTATAGCACTGAAATAGTGCATTGCATTATAATAGGGATAATGCATTGTATTTTAAAAGCAATCAGAATATTGTTTGTTATAGTCCCCTTGTGGGACTAAGTGCTAAAAAAAAAAAAAAGAGTAAAAAAAAATTCCAGTAAAAAGAAACAAAACAAAAAAAACTACATTTTTTTCATTGAAAATGCGCTTTTCAATGAATAAAATAGCAAAAAACAGAAATCTCCCCCATATGTTTAGTATCGCTGCGTCCGTAATGACCTGAACTACATAAATATCACATAAATTATCCCCTGCGGTAAACACCGTAAAAAAATATAATTGAAAAAATGACACCGAAAAACTAAATAACAAACGATCAAAAAGTGTAATTTACTCCAAAATGATACCAATGAAATCTAAGAGTCATCCAGAAAAAATAAATAAATAAATCAAGCCCACACACAACTCCATAGAAAGAAAAATATAAAAAAAAGTTATGGGTCTTCAGAAGTGGCGATGCAAAAAGATTTTTTTCCTTTTAAAAAAAGGGGGTTTTATTGCACAAAAGTAGTAAAACGTAAAAAAAAAACTACACGTATGTATTTGGTACTGACCCATAGAAGATAGATATTATATTATTTGTACTGAAAAATGAACGCCGTCAAACTTATAACGTAAAAACGCAGCGGCAGTATTGCTGTTTTTCCCATCTCCCTCCTAGCAAGAGTTAATAAAAGTTCATCAGAAAGTTATGGGTACCCCACAATGGCCCACAAAAAACAAGCCCTCATACTGCTTTATTGAAGGAAAAATAAAAAGTTATAGCTCTTGGAACGCGACGATGAAAAAAATGAAGAAAAACGCTTTGTCAGAAAGGCCCAAAACAGGCTGGTCACTAAGGGGTTAAAGGAATAACTATAATTGGGGTGGGGAATGAATAAAACCAACCGTAGCGTTTCTTTAATGACGGCCTTCAGCAGCGGCATCCTGGCGATATCCTCAGCAGTGGGAACACCTTCTCCTGGGACAATGGAGGTCACCTCCTCATAGAGAGATCCCTGGGTCTCCTGGTCTTTCGCGAGGTGGTAGAGGGCCCAGGACAAGGTGTTTGAAGTCTGAGATGGGGAAATACAGGATATTTGGATGGCGGCCTTCCAATACCAGCAGCGTAAAAATAATCACACTAAGCAGAATGGAATTACAGGTGCCATACATGACATAGTACCGCCATACATGACATAGTACCGGCATACACGACATAGTACCGCCATACATGACATAGTACCGCTATACATGACATAGTACCGCCATACATGACTTGAATTACACAGAATCAGCAGCATGCATGTCATGACTGTTGGGTCTGTTGGGTTTCTATTACTCTACTACACCTGCTAGTAAATTATTTGCCATGTAGAAATATCATTTCTACCAAAAACAGTGATTGATCAGGTTAGTGATGTCTGACTGCTATTATTTTGAACACAACTGTATGTACCCTAATGCGGCTGGCACTGCTTGTTTTAGTCTTGTACTGACATAGCTGCTGCATATTGTATATAGGCGCTGGTAGTTAGCCAGCACTACCACTACCATATGGGCACTGCTACGTCATAGTCTTTTATATTTCAGGGTTATTCTAGCGATGTATGGCGGTGCAACCCTCGACCCCCAGGACACCAGTGCTGGTTCTCTGGTTGCACAGCTGATATTTAACTCCTTACTGTGTCGACTCCAGCAAACAGCAGCTCAGCGATGCTGCCATACACCTCCTTCATGGTCAGTTTGCCGCTGGACAGCAGGTAGGTCAGGTACTCCCCCTGCACCTCTTCCCCATGATCCAGATTCTCTTGTATCTTCTGCATCTTCTGGTCGATCAGCTTGTTTCCTTGGGAAGTGAAAGGTTAATAAAAAGTGAACATACCATCTCAGTGCTGCGCAGAGTATTTCAGGAGAGGAGTGCACTGGACTTGTGGGAAGCAGAGACCTGTCCACTTTTGTGAGGACAGGGGATGGAGACAAGGATGAGGTCACAGACCCAGAGTTAGGCCTCATGCACGCGGCTGTTGTGCGGCCGTTCCATGCGGTCCCCAATGCACGGGCAACATCCGTGCAGCAGGCCGGACCCATTCAACTTGAATGGGTCTGGGGTATGTCCGCACAGCGAAAAAATATGACATGTCACTCTGTAGTGCTTCCGGTGTTTCGTTCCGGGACTCCGTTCCGCATCTCCGGAATTGTGGACCCATTCAAGTGAATGGGTCTGCATCCGTGATGCGGGGTGCACACGGCCGGCGGCCTTGATTTGCCGACCCGCCGTTTGAGGAGGTGTGCATGAGGCCTTACAGAGTGGAAGGAGCAGGGTAACCAGCAGCGCAGAGTTTTTCAGGAGCAGAGTATGCTGATCTTGTAGAAGAAGTCACAACTCACAAACGGATGGTTAGGGCTCATCCACACGACGGCTGGCAAATGGCGGATCTGCAAAACACAGATACCGATCATGTGCATTACGCATTTTGTGGAATGGAACGTCTGGCCCCCGATACACCAGTTCTATCCATGTCCGTGATGCAGACAAGAATAGGACATGTTAAAAAAATTGTGGAGCCGCGGAACGGACATGTACACGGTGTGCTGTCCACATCTTTTGCAGCCCCTTTGAAGTGAATGGGTCCACATCCGATCCACAAAAAAATGCAGGTCAGATGCAGAGTTCTTCAGCAGCACAGAGTATTTTAGGAGGGGAACGTGCTGATTCTGAAGGAAGTTGCAGACTATGAGTTAAACAATTGAAAAGGCAGAGTCCCCAGCAGCACAGATTATTTCAGGAGACGAGAAAGACGTTGCACACTGAGAGTTAAGCCTCATTCACACGTCAGTGTTCCACGTATGTGCTCTGTACGTGTTCTCCACGGACAGCACGCATCCCCATTCATTTTAATGTGTGTATTCAGACATCAGTGTTTTAGCACGGTCCGTCTTTTTAGCACGGATGCACGCTCTATTTGGTCCGTGTTCACGGATCCATCACCTCCATTATACTCTATGGGTCCGTAAAAACCACGGATGCAACACAGATGCTATCCGTGTTGCATCCGTGTTACACAGATCATTAAGAAAAGATGCTTTGAAGATTATTTTTCAGCTGTTCAGTGTCAGTGAAACACGGACAGCAAAAAACGGACACACAGACCCAACACGGATGCTTAATGGACAGCTTCACGTGGGCATCACTGACCACCTGCTAATGGATTTTGTCCCAGCGGCACAGAGTATTTTAGAAGGAGAGTGTGCTAATTTTGTAGTAAGTCACACACAGAGTAAGGCCTCATGCACACGACAGTATTTTTTCACGGTCCGCAAAACGGGGTTCCGTTGGTCCGTGATCTGTGACCGTTTTTTCGTCCGTGGGTCTTCCTTGATTTTTGGAGGATCCACAGACATGAAAAAAAGTCGTTTTGGTGTCCGCCTGGCCGTGCGGAGCCAAACGGATCCGTCCTGAATTACAATGCAAGTCAATGGGGACGGATCCGTTTGACGTTGACACAATATGGTGCAATTGCAAACGGATCCGTCCCCCATTGACTTTCAATGTAAAGTCAGGAGTTAATATACCATCAGATCGGAGTTTTCTCCAATCCAATGGTATATTTTAACTTGAAACGTCCCCATCACCATGGGAACGCCTCTATGTTAGAATTTACTGTCGGATATGAGTTAGATCGTGAAACTCAGATCTGACAGTATATTCTAACACAGAGGCGTTCCCATGGTGATGGGGACGCTTCAAGTTAGAATATACTAAGAACTGTGTACATGACTGCCCCCTGCTGCCTGGCAGCACCCGATCTCTTACAGGGGGCTGTGATCCACACAATTAACCCCTCAGGTGCTGCACCTGAGGGGTTAATTGTGCATATCATAGCCCCCTATAAGAGATCAGGGGCTGCCAGGCAGCAGGGGGCAGACCCCCCTCCCTCCCTCTATTGTATTAATTTCATTGGTGGCACAGTGTGCGGCCCCCCCGGCCCCCGCTCCCTCTATTGTATTATCTTCATTGGTGGCACAGTGTGCGCCCCCCCCCTCCCTCCCTCTATTGTATTATTTTCATTGGTGGCACAGTGTGCGGCCTCCCCTCTCCCCCCCCCCCACCGATCATTGGTGGCAGCGAAGAGTTCCGATCGGAGTCCTAGTTTAATCGCTGGGGCTCCGATCGGTAACCATGGCAACCAGGACGCTACTGCAGTCCTGGTTGCCATGGTTACTTAGGAATATTAGAAGCATCATACTTACCTGTGACCGGCCGGGAGCTCCTCCTACTGGTAAGTGACAGGTCTGTGCGGCGCATTGCTTAATGATCTGTCACTTACCAGTAGGAGGAGCTCCCGGCCAGTCACAGACAGCGCAGCAGGTAAGTATGATGCTTCTAATATTGCTAAGTAAGGGGAGGCCGCACACTGTGCCACCAATGAAAATAATACAATAGAGGGAGGGAGGGGGGGCCGGGGGGGCGCACACTGTGCCACCAATGAAAATAATACAATAGAGGGGGGGGGGGCCGCACACTGTGCCACCAATGAAAATAATACAATAGAGGGAGGGGGGGCCGGGGGGGCCGCACACTGTGCCACTAATGAAAATAATACAATAGAGGGAGGGAGGGGGGGCCGCACTGGCCACCAATGAAATTAAAACTGGGGAGGGAGGGGGGTCTGCCCCCTGCTGCCTGGCAGCCCCTGATCTCTTATAGGGGGCTATGATATGCACAATTTACCCCTCAGGTGCAGCACCTGAGGGGTTAATTGTGCGGATCACAGCCCCCTGTAAGAGATCGGGTGCTGCCAGGCAGCAGGGGGCAGTCATGTACACAGTTCGTAGTATATTCTAACTAGAAGCGTCCCCATCACTATGGGAACGCCTCTGTGTTAGAATATACTGTCGGATATGAGTTTTCACGAAGTGAAAACTCAGCTCTGAAAAAGCTTTTATGCAGACCGATCTTCGGATCCGTCTGTATGAAAGTAACCTACGGATCACGGACGCGGATGCCAATCTTGTGTGCATCCGTGTTCTTTCACGGACCCATTGACTTGAATGGGTCCGTGAACCGTTGTCCGTCAAAAAAATATGACAGGTCCTATTTTTTTGACGAACAGGAAACACGGATCACGGATGCGGCTGCAAAACGGTGCATTTTCCGATTTTTCCATGGACCCATTGAAAGTCAATGGGTCCGCGAAAAAAACGGAAAACGGCACAACGGCCACGGATGCACACAACGGTCGTGTGCATGATGCCTAAGGCTACATTCACACGACCGTACTGTCATGCAGATCTGTAAATTGTGGATCTGCAAAACATGGATACCGGCCTGTGTGCGTTCCGCAATTTGCGGGCCACACATGGCCGCCGATATCACAGAAAATTGCGGACAAGAATTGGACATGCTCTATATTTTTTGTGTGGCCACGAAACGGAATTATGGATACGGACAGCACACGGTGTGCTGTGCGCATCTTTTGTGGCCCCACTGAAATGAATGGGTCCGCACCCGTTCTGCAAAATTGCAGAACGGATGCAGACTCATACTTATGGTCATGTGAATGAGCGCTTACACAATAGAAGGTACAGTGTTCCCCAGTAGTACAGAGTGTTTAAGTGGAGGAGTGTGCCGATCGTGTAGGAGGTGGCAGACAGAGTGACATAGTGGGAGGGCAAGGTTTTCTGCCCCTGCGCTGGGGTCGCACTGAACATTTGTTATACTGTAACTCACCAAATGCAAAGATGTTGTCCCAGCTTTCTATGTACCGCTTGTAATAGGGGAGAATATTTTGGGTCCATGCAGGTAAGACTGGGATAATAACGGTATATTTCAGCATGCTCCCTATAGAGTCAATGAATTTCTTGGTCTCAGGAGGAATGTTCTTCTCCAAGCAGCCGATACGCGTCTCAAACAGAATATACGAAATTCCTAAGATACGATAAAATAAATTATTTTTATGGAGTTTCATCTCATTGATCACTGTATAAAATGAAATTTCCACAACTTTCTAATAGACTTTGTGTTCAACTCCTGACTATTTACAAGATCTCTGCTTGCCGTCAGTGAATGATCCTGTACATAGCTGTCAGGAAAGCAGTGGATACAATTGTATCCAGTCTAGACAATGCTGTGTGAGCTGCACACATCTCTCTGGTAGTTCGCTACAATGTATCAGTCTGGAGTCCAGGATGTTTCACACAGCATTTTCTGGCCTGGATACAATTGTATCCACTTCTCAGCTGAGAGCAGGAGGAGCTGAGCACAGGTTTACTGCCTCCGAATGGAAAGAGATTCATTTACTCAAAACCACAGCAATCCCTGGCTGCTCTGTGCCCTAGTGGTACTAATGGAATGGATGGAAGCTGTATCAGCTGTCAGGGTCACATGCTGGGGCTTGCAGCTTTTTAAGGAATTCAGCGCTCATTTTCCCAGTCACATGATTTTAATAGCTTCATGCTTTCCCCATGTAATAAGAATAGATGCTCCAGAATTGTTATGTCTCTATGTTGTGCCATCCCTTTATTATTCCTGCTAGAAGTTATGAATGAATTGCTAGCAGTCTGCAGTAAGGGTACAGAGGGGAGGTAACAAGTTGGGGGCGTGTGTCTGCACAGACTATCCAATCAGTGTTGCCATTTTCAGACTGTGCAGGGACACACCCCCAACTGGTTACCTCCCCTCTGTACCCTTACTGCAGACTGCTAGCAATTCATTCATAACTTCTAGTAGAAATAATAAAGGAATGGCACAACATAGAGAATGTATGAAGCTATTAAAACAGGCCGGTCAGGAGGTCCTCTTGATACAAAATCTACAAAAGTATCCAGAACAAAATAATTCATGCGTGATCCAACTATCTTTATTGAACAGAACCTGTCAGAAGCATTTTCCCCCAAATCACCGCCACTACCTGACCGCTCTGATTCCCTGCTTTCTGGAGGGGTCCTTTGTATCCTAATCAGGTGTCTCATTTGACATAAAAGGCTCGTTCATGACATATGCAAATTAACGGTTTATATTATGAAGGTGGAGATACCGAGAATTCAAGCTGTCCGTACTGGGAATGTCAACTGCCCTACAACATCCCTAAGGAACTAATGGGAAAGGTTGGTGGCTGCACCCCGCCACATATTTCGCTGCGGTTTGCCCTTTGGCAGAAGGTGGAAGAAAATTAACTTGCAATATAAGACTATCAGGGACAAGAGCTACAACCGGCTTACCCTCAAATGCAAACCTATAGAAGGCGTTTGCAATGTCGTTGACCATGATCCCAGAGGGAGATTCCTTCCTCATGTCATCCAGGGTGTCCAGGAAATCTGTTACCACTTCGTTGACCGCCCCGGTGTACAGCACGGCCTCTGCAGGCTTCAGCATCCGTTTATTCAGAATGGAGCGCAGCGTTTGCCATTGGTGACCTTCTCTGCAGAAAGAGCGGGTTTATTACAAGACAATTAGGCTGCCATCAGAGGGGTCTAGCAGAGAATTTCTCCTGCATGCACGCTTAGCGGAGCCGAGTGTGCATGTGTAGAGAGAGTGAGATTTGAGTATTTGCTGAAAGGTATCTGATGTGTATGAAACAGATTAACTTTGCAGAAAAAGAAATAGATCCTCTGAATTGTGACTGCAGCTCTGGCTGTGACTGGAGTATATGAATTGGTTCACACTTTCAGGGTGGATTATGCACATGAATGGGCTTTTTGAAACTCTATTCATATGCAGCAGAAAATATCTGAATTGATTTGTGGTGCCTCGGTCAGGGAGATAAGCAGCATGTTACTTAGGCTTCATACACACGGCCGTGCCCGTATTGCGGCCCACAAATAGCGGGTCCTGGCCATGTACACCCCACATCACAGATGCGGACCCATTCATTGTTTGTGCCACTGCACCGCAAAAAAGTAGTGCATGCACTACTTTTTTGCAGTGTGGATGGATCACGGCCCATTCAAGCTGAATGGGTCTGGATCGTCTGCGGAATCTTCACGGATGTTGCCAGTGCATTGGGGAGCACAGCCGATCAACGTCTGTGTGCATGAGGCCTTATTCTGCATGGAAAATCTAAGTATTAGAACCAATAAATGACAATGGGGCCAAACCTCATGTGCATCTGCAGAACGCCCACGGCAGGAATGAAACATGCAAATCCTGCACATGTAAATGTAGACTAAGAATACTCCGCTCACTGCTAGAGCTGCTACTTTCTGCACTCTATGTAAGATGTGACGTCTCACTGTTGCCCCCTAGTGTCTCTACACAGTATGCTCCACTGTAGTGAATGGCTGTAACACATCACTGCAGATTTCATTCCTCCCAATTGATGAAGCACAACATGAACATACTCAGTAAAAGGGCCCAGACCGAGGCCTCTCAGTCTCCGATAGACTTTCCACAGCTCCATGTCACTCCTCATTGGATACTTCCCCTCCTGGCGCAGCAACAACTCCAAGAGATCGGCGTCAGCAATATTCACCGTTGTATATGCTCCGAAGGAAGATCTCCACATAGGGCCATACTTCTTTTTATAGACGGCCTGCAAAACCAGATGGATAGCAGATCATCCAGCACCGTACAGCAGACAGCGGCCACTCCTTCATATTCAAGAGCAACTCATACAGTCGGGCGACGTCTGTCCCATCCTAATGGTTAATAGGAGCCGAAGTTTGCCTCTTTACCAGAACCTCAATACTAGCAATCAAGGGGAGAAGACCAACCAGAGGGTCATGTTGGTAAAGGAATGAGGAAGGGGGTGGCGGGGTGGGAAATGCCACCCCACCACAGTATTCACCTGTATCACTGTCCTGAGGCCGGTGATACAGACGAATTCAGGAGGGAGATCTGCATAAGTGCCTGGTGCTCCTAGAATTAATGCTGAGAGTATCAGATCTTTATGTACCCGGCCAGTGTCCATAAGGAGAGCTTGGGCGGCCCCTAGGCATCAGCCCACCTGGAAATTGTCCTGTAGGGTCTATGGCCAGTTTGCCATGAGAATCAAAATGTGGAAAATATGATCAATTTTAAAGGGGTTAACCAAGACTAAAAGATGTCCCCCATATGCCGGGTCCCTCACACTGAGGCCACATGCACACGGCCGTTGCCAGTATTGCGGCCCGCAAACAGCAGGTCCGCGATATGCGGGCACTGGCCGTGTGGTCCCCGCATCACGGATGCGGATCCATTCACTTGAATGGGTCTGTAATCTGGAGCTACGGCGAGGAACGGAGGCACGGAACCCCATGGAAGCACTACGGAGTATTTCCGCAAGGTTTCTGTGCATACCTCCGCACCGCAAAAAAATACAACTTCAAGTTGAATGGGGCTGGAAAATCGGCCTCAAAATCTCCCCCTGAAAACTTAAAAACCCTACCCTTAGGCCCCTTGGAGACGAGCGTTCCTCCCGCAGCGAGTCCGCATCGCAGCACCCGGCCTGACCTCCAATCGCTGTCTGGAGTCACATAGCAATTATATTGATTTATGATGATATGTAACCCTTACAGTTCTGGAATGTACAGGATAACACTGACAGCATTATGCCAGTGTTATCCAGTACATTCCAGAACTGTAAGGGTTACATAGCATCATAAATCAATATAATGCTATGTGACTCCCGGCAGCGATGGGAGGGGAGGCCGGGTGCTGCGATGCGGACTCGCTGCGGGAGGAACGCTCCTCTGCAAGGGGCCTTAGGGCTCTTTCACACGAGCAGATCTCGTGCGGATAATCTGCTGCATGAAAGAGAGCCAAGCCCCGTTCCGGACAGCAGAGACACGGAGCAGTAACATGATTGATAATACTCTGTGCCTCTCTGTGACCTTTTTACTATAAAATCACAGCGAGATAAAGTTGTCACTGTGATTTTGTAGCAAAAAGGTCACAGAGAGGAGCATTACCAATCATGTTACTGCTCCGTGTCTCTGCTGTCAGGAACAGGGCTTGGCTCTCTTTCACGTAGCGCATTACCCACACGGGATCCGCTAGTATGAAAGAGCCCTTACTTTTTGCCATGAGCTAATATAAGTATGGCTGCACAACATTTCACATACAAACAATAGAACGGAGAAATGGGGATCTGGTTCCTACACTGCCCTGAATATTGTAGGCTTAGTAAAGTCCTAGAGAGGCGGTTCTGTTAGGCCCCTTTCACACGGGCGAGATTTCCGCGCAGGTGCAATGCGTGAGGTGAACGCATTGCACCCGCACTGAATCCGGACCCATTCATTTCTATGGGGCTGTGCACATGAGCGGTGATTTTCACGCATCACTTGTGCATTACATGAAAATCGCAGCATGCTCTACTTTGTGCATTTTTCACGCAACGCAGGCCCCAATAGAAGTGAATGCTAGGAGACAATTGGGATGGGGACCCAATAATTATTATTTTCCCTTATAACATGGTTATAAGGGAAAATAATAGCATTCTTAATACAGACTGCATAGTACAATAGGGCTTAATTTTTTTTTTTGAACTCACCTTAATCCACTTCCATTCTCTTCTGCCTTCATCTTTGCTGTGCAGTAGGAAAAGGACCTGTGGTGACGTCACTGCGCTCATCACATGGTCCGTCACATGATCCATCACCATGGTGATGGATCATGTGATGGACCATGTGATGAGCGCAGTGATGTCATCAAAGGTCCTTTACCCAGGTCCTGAAGAAAGAAGAGAAGCCGGCTGCGTGAACAAGTGGATTAAGGTGAGTTAAATTTTTTAATTAATTTTTTTAACCCCTCCAGCCCTATTGTACTATGCATTCTGTATTCAGAATGCTATTATTTTCCCTTATAACCATGTTATAAGGGAAAATAATACAATCTACACAACACCTAACCCAAACCCGAACTTCTGTGAAGAAGTTCGGGTTTGGGTACCAAACATGTCAATTTTTCTCACTCGCGTGCAAAATGCATTAAAATGTTTGCATTTTTCTGCGACGCACCTGCATTTTATCCGGCCCAAAACCATGACGCCCGTGTCAAAGAGGCCTTAGTGTTAGGTACCCATCTGCGGAAGCCACCTTGATGCCTGGTAGATGGGCCCGACACACGTTTGATCAAAAATGTGCGCAAAGAGCTTCTATTTTTTCATTTATAGTAGGTATAATGCCATTTACCAGACCTCACTGTGCAGGCGCTGACTGGGGTCAGTGAAATGGAGGTGGGAGGAGGAGGGCAAGATCAGGACTATCAGATCAGCAGTTGGGTTAATGTAGGAAGAAGGGGTAGAGGGAAAAGTGCCAGGGAGGCTAGTCCTGAGCTGGCACGCCCTAGTAAATATGCCTGTTTGGCTGATATTAGGGATGAAAGTCCAGGGCCAGCAACACTGCAGCCCGGCATTTCTCCCTGCAACCAGGAGCATGACCGCTGCAGGAAGGATGGGAAAAGGGGTGCAGCAAAGGTCAGGCAGATACTGGTGTAGGGGACTCTATTATTAGGCGGACAGACAGGGTCATCTGTCGCCAAGACCGTGAATGCCGAACAGCGTGTTGTCTGTCGGGTGCTCGGGTTCGGCATATTATGGATCGGATTGACAGATTGCTGGGTGGGGCTGGGGAAGACCCGGCGGTCATGGTACACATTGGCACCAATGACAAAGTCAGTGGAAGATGGAAAGTCCTTAAAAATTATTTTAGGGAGCTAGGAGAGAAGCTCAAGTCCAGGACCTCCAAGGTAGTGTTTTCAGAAATACTACCAGTGCCACGAGCGTCACTAGAGAGACAACGGGAGCTTAGGGAGTTAAATAAGTGGCTCAGAAGCTGGTGCAGGAAGGAAGGGTTTGGGTTCATGGAGAACTGGGCCGACTTTGCGGTCGGTTACAGGCTCTAGAGTAGGGACGGGCTGCACCTCAATGGGTGCAACTGCCCTGGGGGAAAAAATGGTTAGACGGCTGGAGAAGCTTTTAAACTGGGGGGAAGGGTCTTACTAATAAGGGGGTAGATAGAGAGTGGGTTATAGGAGGGGACAGTGGGGATTTAGTGGGGGCCGGGGTTAGCAAGGAAAATAGGGAGAAGACTGGGAATAACTATACATTTATAAAAAATAGAACTGCTAGTAACAAGAACCTGTTACATACAAACATCAACCATGGTAACCAAAAAATCCCGGATAATCACTTTACAGGTAATAGTAATTTAAAATGTATTTTCACAAATGCCAGAAGTCTAGCTAGAGAAATGGGGGAGCTGGAGGCTGTGGTACTAGAAGAACACATAGATGAAGTTGGTGCGGCGGAGACATGGATGGACTCTTCACATGACTGGGCTGTTAATATTAAAGGTTTTACACTATTTAGGAAAGACCGGGTCAATAGAAAAGGTGGTGGCATGTGTCTGTGTGTGAGGAGTGATCTGAAGACGAGTGTGAAAGAGGCAATTGTGGGTCCAGATGGTGAGGATGTGGAAACCTTATGGGTGGAAGTTCAAAGGGATATAAACACTGAAAAAATAATACTTGGAGTAATCTATAGACCCTCTAACATCACAGAGGAGATAGAAACGCAACTGTATAACCAAATAGAGCGGGCGGCACAGGCTGGTACAGTGGTCATAATGGGAGATTCTTACTTCCCAGACATTGACTGACATTGACTGGGGTCATGGTTCTGCCTCAACCGCAAAGGGGAGAAAATTCCTCAACTTGCTGCAGGACCACTTTATGGGCCAGTTTGTAGAAGCTCCCACTAGGGGCGATGCTCTGTTGGATCTGGTAATTTCTAATGATGCAGACCTTGTTGGTAATGTTACTACTCGAGAAACACTAGGTAACAGTGACCACAATATAATTATATTCCCCCTAAACTATAAGAAGCAAACTCTGTCCGGCAGAGCAAAGACACTGGATTTCAAAAAGGCTAATTTCCCTGGGTGGAGGGCAGCATTTCAGGGCATAGACTGGGAGCAGCTACTGTCACATAATAATACTGAGGATAAATGGGAGAGCTTCAACTCCACATTGAGTAATTGCACTATAAAATGTATCCCTTTAGATAACAAGTATAAACGGCTAAAATTAACCCCCCCCATGGCTTACAGCTACTGTAGAAAGGGCAATAAAAGACAAAAAGAGGTCATTTAAAAAATACAAATCTGAGGGGTCAGCTGTAGCGTTTGAAGATTACAAAGGGCTTAATAAAATCTGCAAAAAGGAGATAAAATTAGCAAAGATACAAAACGAACAGCAGGTAGCAAAAGAAAGCAAAACAAATCCCAAAAAGTTTTTTTAAATATATAAATGCTAAAAAACCTAGGTCTGAGCAGGTAGGTCCCATAAATAATGGTAAAGGGGGGGGGGGGGGGGGAGTCACTGAAGATAAGGAAAAGGCAGAGTTTCTAAATATTTTGTTTTAGCTCTGTATATACAAAAGAAGAGAAAGGAGGGTATATCTGTGGTACCGGGGCTGTTAGTACATCCAGTTATATACTCAATTGTAGATATTGTCCAAGAGGGGTAAATGTAAACAAAACTCTGGGTCCAGATGGATTACACCCAAGAGTGCTTAAAGAGCTCTGTTCAGTCATTGCTGTGCCCCTGTTTATAATTTTTAAGGATTCTCTAGGGACTGGTACAGTGCCAAGTGATTGGCGCAAGGCAAACGTTGTGCCCATATTCAAAAAAGGATCAAGGTCCTCCACTGGTAATTATAGACCAGTTAGTTTAACTTCTGTTGTGGGAAAAATGTTTGAAGGAATCTTAAGGGACTATATACAGGAGTATGTGACTATAAATAATATTATAAGTGATAACCAGCATGGGTTTACCAAGGACAGAGGTTGTCAGACTAACCTGATTTGTTTTTATGAGGAGGTGAGTAGTAGCCTGGACAGAGGGGCGGCTGTGGATGTAGTGAGGTGAGTAGTAGCCTGGACAGAGGGGCGGCTGTGGATGTAGTGAGATAAGTAGTAGCCTGGACAGAGGGGCGGCTGTGGATGTAGTGAGGTAAGTAGTAGCCTGGACAGAGGGGCGGCTGTGGATGTAGTGAGGTAAGTAGTAGCCTGGACAGAGGGGCGGCTGTGGATGTAGTGAGGTAAGTAGTAGCCTGGACAGAGGGGCAGCTGTGGATGTAGTGAGGTGAGTAGTAGCCTGGACAGAGGGGCGGCTGTGGATGTAGTGAGGTGAGTAGTAGCCTGGACAGAGGGGCGGCTGTGGATGTAGTGAGATAAGTAGTAGCCTGGACAGAGGAGCGGCTGTGGATGTAGTGAGGTAAGTAGCAGCCTGGACAGAGGGGCGGCTGTGGATGTAGTGAGGTAAGTAGTAGCCTGGACAGAGGGGCGGCTGTGGATGTAGTGAGGTAAGTAGTAGCCTGGACAGAGGGGCGGCTGTGGATGTAGTGAGGTAAGTAGTAGCCTGGACAGAGGGGCGGCTGTGGATGTAGTGAGGTAAGTAGTAGCCTGGACAGAGGGGCGGCTGTGGATGTAGTCAGATAAGTAGTAGCCTGGACAGAGGGGCGGCTGTGGATGTAGTGAGGTAAGTAGTAGCCTGGACAGAGGGGCGGCTGTGGATGTAGTGAGGTAAGTAGTAGCCTGGACAGAGGGGCAGCTGTGGATGTAGTGAGGTAAGTAGTAGCCTGGACAGAGGGGCGGCTGTGGATGTAGTGAGGTAAGTAGTAGCCTGGACAGAGGGGCGGCTGTGGATGTAGTGAGGTAAGTAGTAGTCTAGACAGAGGGGCGGCTGTGGATGTAGTGAGGTGAGTAGAAGCCTGGACAGAGGGGCAGCTGTGGATGGAGTGAGGTGAGTAGTAGCCTGGACAGAGGGGCGGCTGTGGATGTAGTGAGGTAAGTAGTAGCCTGGACAGAGGGGCGGCTGTGGATGTAGTGAGGTAAGTAGTAGCCTGGACAGAGGGGCGGCTGTGGATGTAGTGAGGTAAGTAGTAGCCTGGACAGAGGGGCGGCTGTGGATGTAGTGAGGTAAGTAGTAGCCTGGACAGAGGGGCGGCTGTGGATGTAGTGAGGTAAGTAGTAGTCTAGACAGAGGGGCGGCTGTGGATGTAGTGAGGTAAGTAGTAGCCTGGATATAGGAGCGGCTGTGGATGTAGTGAGGTAAGTAGTAGTCTAGACAGAGGGGCGGCTGTGGATGTAGTGAGGTGAGTAGAAGCCTGGATATAGGAGCGGCTGTGGATGTAGTGAGGTAAGTAGTAGCCTGGACAGAGGGGCGGCTGTGGATGTAGTGAGGTAAGTAGAGGCCTAGACAGAGGGGCGGCTGTGGATGTAGTGAGGTGAGTAGAAGCCTGGATAGAGGGGCAGCTGTGGATGTAGTGAGGTAAGTAGTAGCCTGGATAGAGGGGCGGCTGTGGATGTAGTGAGGTAAGTAGTAGACTGGACAGAGGGGCGGCTGTGGATGTAGTGAGGTGAGTAGTAGCCTGGACAGAGGGGAGGCTGTGGATGTAGTGAGGGACAGAGGGGCGGCTGTGGATGTAGTGAGGTAAGGAGTAGTCTGGACAGAGGGGCGGCTGTGGATGTAGTGAGGTAAGTAGTAGCCTGGACAGAGGGGCGGCTGTGCATGGAGTGAGGTGAGTAGTAGCCTGGACAGAAGGGCGGCTGTGGATGTAGTGAGGTAAGTAGTAGCCTGGACAGAGGGGCGGCTGTGGATGTAGTGAGGTGAGTAGTAGCCTGGATAGAGGGGCGGCTGTGGATGTAGTGAGGTAAGTAGTAGCCTGGACAGAGGGGAGGCTGTGGATGTAGTGAGGTAAGTAGTAGCCTGGATAGAGGGGCGGCTGTGGATGTAGTGAGGTAAGTAGTAGCCTGGACAGAGGGGCGGCTGTGGATGTAGTGAGGTGAGTAGTAGCCTGGACAGAGGGGAGGCTGTGGATGTAGTGAGGTGAGTAGTAGCCTGGACAGAGGGGCGGCTGTGGATGTAGTGAGGTGAGTAGTAGCCTGGACAGAGGGGCGGCTGTGGATGTAGTGAGGTACGTAGTAGCCTGGACAGAGGGGCGGCTGTGGATGGAGTGAGGTGAGTAGTAGCCTGGACAGAGGGGCGGCTGTGGATGGAGTGAGGTGAGTAGTAGCCTGGACAGAGGGGCGGCTGTGGATGTAGTGTTTCTGGATTTTGCAAAGGCTTTTGATCCTGTCCCTCATAGACGCTTAATAAGTAAAGTAAGGTCTATTGGCTTCTTGGAAAGTATAGTCTGTAATTGGATTGAGAACTGGCTGAAGGACCGTGTCAAGAGAGTTGTGGTCAATGGTTCCTATTCAGAATGGTCCCGAGTTATAAGTGGTGACCCCAAGGTTCAGTGCTGGGTCCGCTATTATTTACTTTATTTATTAATGATATCGAGGACGGGATTAATAGCACCATTTCTATTTTTGCAGATGACACTAAGCTGTGTAGTGCTGTACGGTCTATGGAAGATGTCCATAAACTACAAGCTGACTGGGACACTCTGAGTGATTGGGCATCAACTTGGCAAATTAGGTTCAATGTGGACAAATGTAAAGTTCTGCATCTTGGTAGTAATAATCTCCGCGCTTCATATGTCCTAGGACCTAGGGGATGTAACACTGGGAGAGTCACTTATAGAGAAGGATTTGGGTGTCCTTGTAGATTGTATAGTAACTAACAGCATACAATGTCAATCAGCTGCTTCTAAGGCCACCAGGGTATTGTCCTGCATTAAACGAGGCATGGACTCTCGGGGCAGGGATGTAATATCACCACTTTACAAAGCTTTGGTGCCGCCTCATCTGGAATACGCAGTCCAGTTCTGGGCACCAGTCCATAGAAAGGACGCACTGCAGCTGGAGAGAGTACAGAGGAGAGCGACTAAAATAATGAGGGGCCTGGAGGGTCTGAGTTATGGGGAAGAAAGATTAAAAGAATTGAATTTATTTAGTCTTGAGAAGAGACGTCTAAGGGGGGACATGATTACCATATAAAAATTATATATAAATGGGCTGTAAAAAAATACGATGAAAAACTGTTCCATCTAAAATACCCTCCAAAGACAAGGGGGCGCTGCCTCTGACTGGAGAAGAAAACATTGAGTTTCCAGAGACATCAAAGCTTCTTTACTGTAAGAACTGTGAATCTGTGGAATAGACTCCTCCGGATGTGGTCACAGCAGGAACAGGGGACAGTTTCAATAAGGGTTTAGATGAATTCTTAAAAGTAAACGACATTAATGCTTATGAAAATGTGTAGAAATCGAAGTCTCACTCCCTTCTGGGATTCGCATCCTCACCTATCTCTTGGTTGAACTTGATGGACGTTTGTCTTTTTTCAACCGTATAAACTATGTAACTATGTAAGAAAGTATCCTCACCTACTGTGCCCTTCTCCCATACCTTGTAGATTGTAAGCCCCTCTCTCCTATTGCATCTGTAACTTGTCTTGTTCATGGTTATTGCAATTGTTTTGCACTATGTGTGTGCGCCCCTTATCATATGTGCAGCACCATGGAATGCATGGGGCTTAAATAATACATAATATTGATAATAATAATAAAGTAACACATGAAAGATGATACAGCAGCAGGACTCACCTGTATCTCCTGTGAATACAGCAGGTAGCCCCTCATAAAGATCCAGTAGAGGTTGGTGAGTAGGGAAGGTCCAGGCAAATCCTCAAATGTCTTCATCTTTTTGTCCCCCCCTTCTATTCCAGCAGCTGCAGCCCCATGCGAGGCTCTGGCCAGGGGGACCCTGCATGTGTGCAGCACTGGACTGATCCTGCTCCTAGACCCCAAGTAATAACAGCTCCTGCCAGCAGTCCTGATCATGGCTGCTGAAGGGACAGACCTTCCTATACACTGTGATATGGCTGCTCCTTGCATAACCTCCCTCCCCCACCCTTTCAATGCCTAGAGCACATTAGATGACAGCCTGCAGACAGCGCATTGAGGAAATTCTACTGTACATCTTCTTCCTGTCACCTCCCACTAACTAAGCAAAACACAAGTAGTTAGGAAGAAGGGGGCAAGTAGCTGGAGCACAACCTACAGATGTAGTAGAGTTAACACACTCACTTTATGAGACGTGTTATCTAAACCAGTGGTCCCCAACCACAATTTTCCGAGGGACCGGGGGGGGGGGGGGGGGGGGGGGGGTACTAGGGGGGATTTCTGGTCGGCACTGACTGATTCACGCGCATAACACAACACAAGGTTCATATTAAAATATATAACACTATGTATGAGGCGGCTGGGGCCAAGGTGACATTATACTGTATGGGGCCAAGGTGACACTATATTACATATATTACAATCCCCCCATACAATATCTTTTCAGTGTCTGCATGGCATAAATAGCTGAGGGCTTGCTGGGCTTTGTAGTGCACTTAAGGCTATAGGTTGCTTCTTTAACATAAGCTTATTGTATGATGCAAACACAAAGCATCACCTACCTCAGGCAGTAACAGTGACAACCCCATGACAGCAGCTAGGGCCCACACAGCACACAGGGCCGTGCGCTGCAGGTGGTCACCAGCCACACTGACCTGAAACCACTACACCTCCAACTGCGCTAAGCCCCGCCCCAATCCCTTTATAGCCAATCAGCATTTGTCTTACCACTAACCAATCAGCGGGCCTGTTATATCTGCTCTCACATCAGGTGTACATGAAAGAAGCACTGGGATTGGCTGGGAGCAGCTGCCTGAGGGATTGTCATACTGGTATGGAGATTGCCGGTGTTCCGTGATATTTCCCTACCCACTTCCTGTTGTGCAGGCGCACAACGATGGGGTAGGGAAATTTCACACCAGAGTTGGGGACAAGGGGCCACCTAATGCGCTTGCGCCTTACCTCTCAGCTGGACACCGGCCGACACCGAGCCTCAGCAGCGGTTAGAGGGAAGTGAAAAATTACGGGCCAGTGCGCAGGTGCGGCTAACTACTCCCGTCGGGATACACAGCGCATGCCCACCAGCGGACAGAGAGATCTCTTATACTGAACATCCATCCGATCAACGTGCATGTGCAGTGTGGGGGTAGGGAGATCTGATGGCCATTTGTTCTGTTAAATCTCCCTACCGTTCACTGCACTGGAGCCAGCTGAGAGGTAAGGCGCAAGCGCATTAGGTGGCTCCTTCTCCCCAACTCTGGTGTGAAATTTCCCTACCCCGTCGTTGTGCGCCTGCGCGGCACACCTCCTTCCAAAGCTGGGAACGTCATATCTGGTGCGGCCGCGTCACAACAGGAAGTGACGAGGGTAGGGAAATATCACGGAACACCGGCACCTGCATTTCTCCTTGTCTGTATTGCCGCGGCCCGGCAAACAATCATCCAGGGCCCGGTCCTGGGCCGCTGGGGCCACTGAATCTAAACTAAATGCGCTAAGCAAACACCTTCAATTGCTTTTAAATGGCTTTTGCTTCAAGAGAACACGATGAGTTAAGAAATTTGAGGTGGCAGATGGAAAACCAGCTAACTAGCAATAGGGCTGTGTATTAGGTCAGCAACACTTAAAGGGGAATTCCATATTTAGAGTTGCTTTAATAGAAATGTAAATAAATTGCTTATATGACAATACCCTTTGACATGATTAGAAATGTTCCTGTTTGTAGACCAGTGATCTCCTAACTGTGGCTCTCCGGCTGATCGCAATACGCTGGATACCACTGCATAGAAGGAACAGGTGGAGACAGTGTCGGACCGGGACACCTAGGGCCCACCAATAAAACTCATTCTGGGGGCCCACTGTACAGCGACATGCAAATATTACCTGCTCACACAGAGGCAGACGGCAACAAGACGCTACAAAATGATTGATTATGGGGTCCCTGCAACAACTTCAAAAGGTGAGTCCCAGGGAAGAGAAGATACTGGTTGGCCTGCCCCTACGCCTAGAGGCCATCTTAACTTTCCGATGCATCTATAATAATAACCTGGATAGTCTACCCAGTTTTTTATATTGATGTAGGTTATTTGAGATGCTGTGCTGGTGGACTGGGGGCCCACCCTTCTCAGGGGCCCACCGGGGGATTCCCCTGTGGGCCAATCCGAGCCTGGGTGGAGAGATGTCTTCATACTGGTACCAGTCACTTCTACTGGTGCAGATTTCACCAGATGCATCAACCATTGCATGCCGGACCCAGCCTTGCTTTCCATTTAAAGAACAAGTCATGCATTGGTATCTGTTGAGATAAGTGGCGCCGGGAGCAAAACTGGTGCAAAGACAGAGTGGAGTAGTTGTCCCTGGCAATCCGTCAGATCCCAGTTCTCATTTTACATAGGTCCTGATGGGCAACTACTACTCCAATCTTCCTTAGGGCTCATGCACACGAACGTATTTTCTTTCTGTGTCTGTTCCGTGTTTTTTTTTTTGCGGACCGTATACGGAACCATTCATATCAATGGGTCCACAAAAAAAACGGAAGTTACTCCGTGTGCATTGCGTTTCCGTATGTCCGTATTTCCGTTCTGCAAAAAAATAGAACATGTCCTATTATTGACCGCATTACGGACAAGGATAGGACTGTTCTATTAGGGGCCAGCTGTTCCGTTCCGCAAAATACGGAATGCACACGGACGTGTGACCTATCCAGGACAGGATAGGGTATCAGTAAAAAAAAACTCTCTCTTTAAGAACTTCCTGTTTTGCATTCTTAAAAATCCACTACTTACATTATTGAAGGGTTAAAGGAAGCGGAGACCATTGAGAGGAGCAAAGTATTCCCCATAGCTGGCAGCCGTCCAGATGAGGCACCAAGAGGGGGGATTTATCATCAGTTCTGTAGGAGTCTACCTTCCCGTAATCTGCGCCACATTTATCAAATGTCGCACCTTGTTTGATATTTTGAGATATCTTTAAGTCAGAGGGGGTAATGTATCCAAGTCCTGCATCTGTTTTCTGACACAGAAAAGTTGCAAATTTTGGTACAATAGCTATTTTGCGCCAAAATGTGCAACTTTTAGCAGTTTTACGTCACCCCTGGCATTTTATAAAAAGTGCGTGGGAAAGTAGGTGTGGTTAAGTATGTCTATAAGCTTTACTCCAGATTTGTCACTGTGACTTTTGTAAAAAGTTGCAAAAAAGTTGCAAAACCAGTCCAGTAGGGGCTGCATAAGAAAAGGACTAATGTATGAAATGCTCTGCGTCAGAAAAGTGGAATTAATTTGCCGCTTTTGTCAGCGGAGTCGGCAGTTGATACACATGAATGACGTATCTGCACCGTTTTTACGGTGGTTTGCCCAAGCCCAGCAGTTTACATTTACTAAGGGGCGGACAGATTTTGGTGAGCAGAGCTACATTTTTTAGCCAGAGTTATCATTGCAACTTTTTAAAGAAAAAAAAAAGTCTCAAAAAGTTGCGTGTGTACTCCATGTGGCGGCGAACTGATGGAACCTTTACAATCAACAAGATTATACTTTAGACAGGGAAATCGCTGTGTGGCTCTTTCACACTTGCGTTGTCCGGATCCGGCGTGTGTTCCATTTGCAGGAGGTGCCCGCCGGATCCGGAAAAACGCAAGTGAACTGAAAGCATTTGAAGACGGATCCGTCTTCAAAATGCGTTCAGTGTTACTATGGCAGCCAGGACGCTATTAAAGTCCTGGTTGCCATAGTAGGAGCGGGGAGCAGTATACTTACCGTCCGTGCAGCTCCCGGGGCGCTCCAGAGTGACGTCAGAGCGCCCCATGCGCATGGATGACGTGATCCATGTGATCACGTCATCCATGCGCCTGGGGCGCCCTGACGTCACTCTGGAGCGCCCGGGGAGCCGCACGGACGGTAAGTATGCTGCTCCCCCGCTCCCCGCTACACTTTACCATGGCTGTCAGGACTTTAGCGTCCCGGCAGCCATGGTAACCATTCAGAAAAAGCTAAACGTCGGATCCGGCAATGCGCCGAAACGACGTTTAGCTTAAGGCCGGATCCGGATCAATGCCTTTCAATGGGCATTAATTCCGGATCCGGCCTTGCGGCAAGTGTTCCGGATTTTTGGCCGGAGCAAAAAGCGCAGCATGCTGCGGTATTTTCTCCGGCCAAAAAACGTTCCGTTCCGGAACTGAAGACATCCTGATGCATCCTGAACGGATTTCTCTCCATTCAGAATGCATTAGGATAAAACTGATCAGGATTCTTCCGGCATAGAGCCCCGACGACGGAACTCTATGCCGGAAGAAAAGAACAACGCAAGTGTGAAAGAGCCCTAAGACCTCATGCACATGACCGTGGTTTGGGTCCGCATCCGAGACTTCTAATCTGCAGCAGAAAAAAATCATCAAAGAAGACGCTCACACGCTGTGGATTTTATTGCAGAAAAGCTGCAGATTAGGCTACTTTCACACTGGCGGTTTAGTTTCCGTTTGTAAGATCCGTTCAGGGCTCAGTGGTCCAAAATGGATCAGTTTTGCCCTTAATACATTCTGAATGAAAAAGGATCCGCTCAGAAAGCATCCGTTTGGCTCCGTTCCGCCTCCATTCCGCTTTGGAGGCTGCTTGCAGCGTTTTGGTGTCCATCTGGCTACTTTCAGTCTCACGTTTGGTGCGGATCCATCATGGACCTGCACAAACGCATCCGTTCAGATAATACAACCGCATGCATCTGGATCCGTTTGTATTATCTTTAACATAGCCAAAACGGATCTGTTTTGAACACCATTAAAAGTCAATGGAGGACGGATCCGTTTTCTATTGTGCCAGATTGTGTCATAGAAAACGGATCCGTCCCCACTGACTTACATTGTGCGCCAGGACGGATCCATTTGGCTCAGTTTCGTCAGACGGACATCAAAACGCTTCAAGGGTTTCTACCACCACATTTGGACCTAATTGGCTGTCAGACACTAGCGATCTGCCAGTGTCTGCTCTACCTAACCCTGCTATTGTAAGACCTTTGTGTGCAGCCGTTACACAAAAAAACGTAGTTTTATTGCTATGCTAATGAGCCTCTAGGTGCTATGGGGGCGTCTTTTCAGCACCTAGAGGCTCCGTCCACTCACTATTTCCGCCGCCCAGCCCGCTCCAGCCCGCCCATCTCCTCTAGATTGAGAGTCTACTCGCGCCTGCGCCGTGTGCTTCTGTATTCGGCGCAGGCACAGAGACTGTTGGACGCAGTGAAGATGCCGGTGCAGGGAGACAGTCACTGCGCCTGCGCCGAATACAGAAGCACACGGTGCAGGCGCGAGAATTCGGCCGAGATGCAGAGAAGTAGTCTGTCAATCTAGAGGGCGGGCTGGAGCGCGCTGGGCGGAATACAGGGTGAGTAGACGGAGCCTCTAGGTGCTGAAAAGACGCCCCCATAGCACCTAGAGGCTCATTAGCATAGCAATAATACTACGTTTTTTAGGGTAACCGCTGCACAGAAAGGGATTACAATAGCATGGTTAGGTAGAGCAGACACCAGCAGATCGCTAGTGCCTGACAGCTAAATAGGTGAAAATGTGGTGGTAGAAACCCTTTAAAGAAGCGTTTTGGTGTCCGCCTCCAAACAGATCCTGACACACAATGTAAGTCAATGGGGACGGATCTGTTTTCACTGACACAATCTGGCACAATAGAAAATGGATCCGTCCCCCATTGACTTTCAATGGTGTTCAAGACGGATCCGTTTTGGCTATGTTAAAGATAATACAACCGGATCCGTTCTGAACGGATACAGACGTTTGTATTATCTGAACGGATCCGTCTGTGCAGATCCATGACGGATCCGCACCAAACGCCAGTGTGAAAGTAGCCTTAGACGCAGATTTCATTCTTTACATTGGAAAGAGTGAAATCTTCAGTGAAATCCGCCGTATAAATTGACACGCTGCAGACTTCAAATCCGCAATACCGCAGCTTTTCTGCTGCATTTTTTACGCAGCATGTGGATGAGAGTTCTGAAATTCTCGTCCACTGTGCTGGTGCTGTACAACGCTGCAGATTTGCAGTGCAAAAATCCGCAATGGCAAATCGCAGCTAATCAGTCATGTGTGAACCCAGCCTAAAAAGGGTTTTTACGAGACATTAATACTGATGACCTATCCCCTGGATAGGTCACCAGTATCTGATCGGTGGGGTCCTGACACCCTGGACCCCCGCCAATCAGCTGTTCGAGAAGGCAGCGGCCAAAATCACGTTACTAATATCTCTGCAGAGCAACGTCTTATGGGAAATGCACTAACCCTGCCGCTCCCAACATTTCATGTTTTTGTGTGTTTTTTTAAAACATAAAAAGTAAATAAAATTCAAGAGGCAAATTAAATCTGAATGAGATTTAATGAGGTTTTGTGCACATCAGAAGCGCGAAGACTCTTACCGCTGCCATTAAATAGCCATTTTTCAGCACGCGCTAAATAGGGGGCAAATTACACCAAGAGACAGCTTAGCCAATCAGAAGTTTTAATACAGATCACATGACACTCTCTCCAAATATTCTAGATGCAGGAAGGTTGGGTTTACTTCCTGACACTTTATAGGGTCACCAGAGGGTGATTATAAGGCCCCTTTCACACGGGCGAGATTTCCGCACGGGTGCAAGGTGTGAGTTGAACGCATTGCACCCGCACTGAATCCTGACCCATTCATTTCCATGGGGCTGTGCACACGAGCGGTGATTTTCACGCGTCACTTGTGCGTTGCGTGAAAATCGCAGCATGCTCCTCTTTGTGTGTTTTTCACGTAATTCAGGCCCCATAGAAATTAATGGGGTTGCATGATAATCGCAAGCATTCGCAAGCAAGTGCGGATGCGGTGTGATTTTCACGCACGGTTGCTAGGTGACGATCGGGATGGAGACCCGATCATTATTATTTTCCCTTATAACATGGTTATAAGGGAAAATAATAGCATTCTGAATACAGAATGCATAGTACAATAGCGCTGGAGGGGTTAATTATTTTTTTTTTAACTCACCTTAATCCACTTGCTCGCGTCATGTGACGGACCATGTGATGACCGGAGTGACGTCACTACAGGTCCTTTTCCTGCACACAGCAAAGAAGAAGACAGAAGAGATGCCGGCTGCGCGAACAAGTGGATTAAGGTGAGCTAAAAAAATTTATATATATTTTTTTTTTAACCCCTCCAGCCCTATTGTACTAAGCATTCTGTATTCCGAATGCTATTATTTTCCCTTATAACCATGTTATAAGGGAAAATAATACAATCTACAGAACACCGATCCCAAGCCCAAACTTCTGTGAAGAATTTCAGGTTTGGGTACCAAACATGCCGATTTTTCTCACGCGCGTGCAAAACGCATTACAATGTTTTGCACTTGCGCGGAAAAATCGCGCATGTTCCCGCAACGCACCCGCACCTTTTCCCGCAACACCCATGTGAAAGAGGCCTAAGAGGGCGAACAGCTCAGCATTGGCAGGACATCATACTGATTCAGACTACTGGGTTTAGTAATTCCACTCATACTGAAACCTTTTCCATCAAAAACTATACGAACTGTAACACATGTGTTGTTATTTATGTTATTAAATGTACTGCATGTGATCTAATGTATGTGGGAAGCACGAGCCGCCAATTTAAAATAAGATTCCGTGAACATCTCACTTATATCACAAACCCACGCGCAACTAATATATCAAATGTAGCTAATCATTTCATAGTGTCACATAATCGAGACACGCACAGTTTATGTACATTTGTCATTGAAAAAGTTGCGCCTCCTACTAGGGGTGGTGATACTAAAAAGAAAATTTAGCTACATGAAGCTTTTTGGATTTTTAGACTTAATACCAGAATTCCATATGGATTAAATCTCAGAAAGGAATGAATGCATTTTTATTGATGCTGTGGAATTTATATTTCTATATTTATAGCTGATTGTATTGATACTTTGTGATATACTATTAATGCATTGTGATACATTGTTGTTGTCAGTTTTGCAGTGGGGTTTGGACATATATATTTTTATGTGAGAATTTTCCTTTTTTCTTTTGTCCCCCTACCTTAGTGTTTTCTTCCCTCTCCTATGTCTAGTAGGTCATCACTGGATCCCATGCACACTGTGCGTTTATTTTGTCTATAACCTGACGCTAATGCATGCATTTTAGGTGTTGCTCTTTTGAACAGCACATATACATTGTAGTGTAAACCTTGCATGGCTTCCAGTTCTTTCCTCTAGGTTTTAATTGCATATTTTAATTATTGTGTGATGGTGAGTCACATTTTGAGTGGGAGCTGTTTGGATTCGGGCTTCCTTCGTTTCCACCTCTTCCCACTTGTGTTTCTTTTCCCCCCCTATTCCTTCCCCCCCAATCTCCGCTTTCCTGTTTGGTGGTGGATTTTTACAAGGGTGCTCGAATCCAGGGAGTCATCAGATCATGAGTAAGAACCGACCGGTTCGAAACATGTTGATCTGACGGGAGGTTTGTCCATTGTACTTTAGTCACGATGTCGTTTTTGGAATAAAGAGGAAGCAATTTTCTAATCTACTACGTGCTGGAAGTCTTTTTCTTTGAAGTTAATAAGTAGAAAATTGCAGCACACAGTATTTTTCTTTGCCGTAAAGTTATGTTTTAATAGTATTTTATCATATGATCATCATGATCCAGTGCAATTACAGGATGTATAGGACAGTCATGTACAAATCAATGTGGCGACCGGACGTTTCGGCCTGTCAGGGCCTTCTCCAGCGGTCTATAATCTAGAACAAAGCGATATATACTTCTGTGAGCGGTAGGATACATGCATAGAGATCAAAAAAATAAAATATATATTTTTTTTTTGTAGAGTACAAAATCAGGACATAGTGAACAAACACAAAGGGATAAAGGAACTAAAAACAGGGGACAAAATCGTATAACCAAATGCGGTATAGACATTGGAATAATGACATAGTGATACATATTCTAGCGGTCTGGTTTATCATGGTGAGTATAGAGACCTTATAGACACCCCATCAATATAACTGCAGTGATGCTACGCAAACATGCCACAGCTATAAGGGCGCGCTTTTGAATACATGGCCCAGTATCCAGCGCCATCTACTACAGGAAGCCAGCCACAGATAAATGCCAATAGTATTTTAACCCCTTGCCGCCCAAATAATTCTTCCACCACCTGACTTAACTATATGCATGACAAGGTATCTCCCGATCCTCCTCACCTACACATGTCTCCGTGTCATGCTTATCTAGCTGCTGTTCCCACTATTTCTGCCATTCCAACCAGACTACCACAGGGCATGTTTGCGTAGCATCACTGCAGTTATATTGATGGGGTGTCTATAAGGTCTCTATACTCACCATGATAAACCAGACCGCTAGAATATGTATCACCATGTCATTATTCCAACGTCTATACCGTATTTGGTTATACGATTTTGTCCCCTGTTTTTAGTTCCTTTATCTCTTTGTGTTTGTTCACTATGTCCTGATTTTGTACTCTACAAAAAAATAAAAAATATTTTTTTTATCTCTTTGCATGTATCCTACCGCTCACAGAAGTATAAATCGCTTTGTTCTAGATTATAGACCGCTGGAGAAGGCCCTGACAGGCCGAAACGTCCGGTCGCCACATTGATTTGTACATGACTGTCCTATACATCCTGTAATTGCACTGGATCATGATGATGAAATACTATTAAAACATAACTTTACGGCAAAGAAAAATACTGTGTGCTGCAATTTTCTACTACTTGACTACGACTAGCAAGTAATGGTGTGCGGTACTCCAGATTTAACAGTTTTTCTTTGAAGTTGACATCATACTGATGCCTCATTCACACGTCAGTGTTTGATCAGTGATTTCCATCAGTGATTGTGAGTCAAGACCAGGTGCGGCTCTAAAAACAGAACAGTCAGGTGCAGATCTTTCCCTTATTGTGAGGGATGAGAATCCATTTTGTATGAGTATTTCTTCCATCTTGTGCATATGTGGAAAATTAATGAGCCAGTTGGCAGAACGTAGGGAGTCTCTGTGTATATAGATCAAATGTTCCTAGCTGCAAGGCCAAGGTGGCCGCCCCCTCGCTCCCTTATCAGAGTTTGACATACAAGAGAGAGTTATGTTCCTTCTGAGTTTAGGCTGGGTTCACACTTGAGCGTTTTACAGCGCGTTCAAACGCGCTGTAAAACGCTCAACACATGAAAACCAATGCTTCCCTATGGCCCTGGTTCTCACTTGAGCGTTTTACAGCGCGTTTGAACGCGCTGAAAAACGCCCTACGCTCAAACAAGTTCTTGAGCTTCTTTGGGGCGTTTTGACGCGCGTTTGTGGCCATAGGACACTGCAGTCAATCACACAAACGCGCGTCAAACGCGCGTTTACAATTGCAAAAAATGCGCATAAAAACGCGCGACAAAAACGCACGTTAAACGCGCATATAAAATGCGCTCAAGTGTGAACCCAGCCTTAGGGATGTACTGCTGGAGAATGTTAAGGCCTCATGCACACGGCCGTTGTTTTGGTCCGCATCAGAGCCGCAGTTTTGCACCTTGGATGCGGACCCATTCACTTCAATAGGGCCGCAAAAGATGCGGACAGCACTCCGTGTGCTGTCCGCATCCGTTGCTCTGTTCCGTGGTCCACAAAAAAAATATACCCTGTCCTATTCTTGTCCGTTTTGCGGACAAGAATAGGCAGTTATATTAATAGCTATCCATGCTGTTCTGCAAATTGCGGAACGCACACGGACGCCATCCGTGTTTTGCGGACCGCAAAACACACAACAGTCGTGTGCATGTAGCCTAACTTTGAGATAAGATGCTGCAGAAACTTTTTAATTATTAGAATTTTGTTAGTATAGTGCGGAAGTATTGCCTTTTATGAATAATGAATCAAATCACTTGTTTCGAGTGCCACCCCCTTGGCTGTGCCCAGATTTGTCTGTAGTGTTATAAAGCTGTATACTTGTGTGGAATAAATTAGAGAGAATCTGATTCAGCAGAGTGTCTGTGTCAGCTCTCTGAGCGCTCATAAGGACACTTTAATTGGGACCCCAACAATCATAGAGAAGGGGGTTTTGCCCCAACATTATACCTTATGTCTGTGGAGGCTCCAATCCTGGTTTTGGCTCACAATCACTGATGGAAATCGCTGACCGAACACTGACGTGTGATTAAGGCCTGATACACCAATTTAAAGGGATCCTGCCCTGGTGACACTGTCCCTTTAACACAGCTTATGTTTTCTATAAGTTACATATTTTACAATCCACATTGTGACAATTATCCAGCTTGCGGGCCGGGTCATCTTTCCAGGAATTGCAGATTTATTGGCTTCTGTGGGGTTAGGACCACCCGGTTCATGGCTCTGATCTCCGCAGCTCCGGGCTCTGGTCTCAGCTCATATCTCTTCAGGATCTGGAAATAACGAGAAAGCCAATAAAGTCCACAGAACAGGTGCGGCCATCACTCTTATAAAAATATTTAATACCGTACTTGCCAAGTTTTGAGAAGTGACATAATTCCGTGAAATTATGTAATAAGCATGCTCCACCAATTTACACAAGACACACCTAAGTAATGATTATAACCCCCCACCTACTTTATTACACCTCGAAACAAATGCAGACTTCAGATCAGGCCCTTTAAATACAGACCTGAGACCACAGCACTTAACAAAGCGGACCCCGACCAGATCCTCTAAATATAGACTCTAGATTATACTCCCTGAGTGCAGACCCCAGACACAAATCCAAAGCGCTTAAATAAGCACTCATCCAAACAATCTAAATACAACCCAGATCTCTAAACGAGCCCAGATAAGACCCTAAATACAAACCCCAGACCAGAGCCCCTAAACAAATGCATCCCCCCTAAACAGCTACACACCCAAACCATCTAAATACAGACCACAGGTCTCTAAACAAGCCCAGAGCAGACCCTTTTCACAAATACAGACCCCAGACCAGGCCCCCTATACAAATTCAAACCCCCTAAATACTGTAAGTGTACACTACTCACAAAAAGTTTGGAATATTTGGCTTGTGGGTGAAATTTCCAGATGAACCTAAAATGCCCTCTAAGATTTCCTGGAGAACTTAATGTAACCTTCTCAAAACTTCTGAATGCACATGTCCAACTGTTCAATGTTTCAGTACTTTTTGCACAACTTGCTGTTCTCTAACAAGGAGCTTAACGGCTAAATTCACAACAGGTGTTTGATCCATGAATCGCCCAATAAATTTCCTGGCTCTATTAGAATTGGTATTTAAACAGTCCTCCTCATCATGCTGTTCACATTCAGACATCATGAGACCAAGACGATACCTAACAACAGTACCTCGCCATTGCGAGGCTTCAAGCAGAATGTTATCAGATAGAAGTGGTCCCTGAGCTGAGAGTCACAGAGTGTCATCAGCAGGTTGTAACAGAGATACAGAGAGACTGGAAGAGTGACAGAAAGGCAGAGAAGTGGATGTCCTATGGCCACATCCCACACTGATGACCGCTTCATTATGAACAATGCCCTATGGAACCAGATGATGAATGCCACACAACTCCAGACACATTTAATGGAGGTGGGAGGCCCCTAAGTGTCACGTCAGACCATTCAAAACTGTTTACATCAGCGTGGTCTACATAGTAGACGACCTGCAAGGGTACCTGACCACACCACCAGGGACAGGCATCATCGTCTTGCATGGGTCAGGGGGCATCTACGCTGGACGAGGGGCCAGTTGGCCTCAGTACTGTTCACTGATGAAAGTTGATTCACGCTGAGCAGAAATTATGGCCGCCAACGATGTTGGAGATGTCAAGAAGAGCGCTCTGCATCAGCCACTGTTATCACCAGATGAGCCTCTGGTGGTGGTGTTAGTGTCACAGTGTGGGCAGGTGTGTCTAGTCAATACAGAACTGCCCTACACTTTGTGAATGGTCCAATGACCAACCCATACTACTTGAAAAACATCATTAATCCAGTCATTGTGCCTCTGCATGAACAACACAGGCCTCATTTCATCTTCATGGTGGCCAATGCGCCAGCTCATCGAGGTCGTATCATTAGGGAACATCTGCTGGAGATTCGGGGACATCAGATGGAGTGACCTGCACTTTCTCCAGACCTGAATCCCATTGAAAACCTATGGGTTCAGCTGAGTCGCCGTGTAGAGGCTTGTAACTCTGTACCCCAGAAGCTCAATGACCTGAGGGCTGCCCTTCAAGAAGAGTGGGATGCCATGCCTCAGCAGACAATAAGTCAACTTGTGAACAGCAGAAGACGTCGTTGTCAAGTTGGATTTATGCTCAAGGCCACAGGACAAGTTCCTGAGACACTGACATTTTGTGGGGGTATACCCAGCACGGGGTCGGCTTTTGTTTCAATAAATTGTTTGAGATGTGGAAATCACCATTGCTGCTTCTACTTAAATACCTGTTTTTCATGATATAATATCACTGGAGCGGGAACTTTTTACGTTTTCCATAAATATCACCCGAAAGCCAAATAACCCTAACTTTTTGTGAGTAGTGTATACTAACCCATAACCAAATACAGACAGCAAACCAACTCCCCCCCCAAACAAGTACAGCCCCCAGACCAGATCTGTTCCTGCAGTGTCCAGATGCAGCACCTGCTATTGGGGTAGTCCTGGAGGTTTCCTCTTTTTTATTTTAGGAGCTGGCAAATGTTATTTTTACATATACTGTACTGATGTAGCAGTGTTAAATTTGTCATTTTTTAAAAGGGTTCTCCAGGAATAAAAAAAAATGAAAATACTTAAATGTTATGTTATAATAAATATATTCACAAATACCTTTCATTACTTAGAATGGCTTGTTTTGTCTAGGGAGCAATAATTAGGAGAAATAAAATGGCCGCCGTCAGGGGCGTAGCTAGGAATGACTGGGCCCCATAGCAAAAAAAAATTATGGACCCCCCCTCCCGGATCTCCCACCCCCACATACCTCTCGGACCTCGCCGCCACATCCACAGCTCCTCATGCACTTACGATGGTTACGCGTAGGACTGAGCACAGACAGTTGGTCACTGGCAACGCATTTGTCCCAGTGTAGGAAATGTATGAATCTAAATATCTGTGTATTAAAGTAGGACTAGTCAGAACTGCCGCCCAGACTGCAGGACCACTCCAGGGGTCAAGTCCTGGGAAATAAAGTGTGGGAACTCCCCCAAGATCCACTGCCACCCCGACCTGTAACGAGGCACCGAAGGCGCACTCGGTCTCCCATCAGTCGCAGAGCTGCTGCTTAGCTTCGGGAGCGAGGATCTGTGTTTGGCCTCGTTCCCAGGGCGGCTTTGCTAGCTGGGAGGCTCCTTGCTCCTAGGTCTGCCTTGAGCGCCGAGCTGATCACTCGGTGCTCGACTTGTCTGTCTGTCATGACTCTCACTCCCCACTATAAATTTTCGTCTCTAGGGCTATGTGTACTATTATTATTGCTTCCTACTTGACCTCTGGTATTGACCTCTGGTATTGACCTTGTTTGTCTCCCGACCTCGCTTTGCCCGCTCCCTTGTTACCTACGCTATCTCTCGGATTTGACCTCGGCTCGTTCTCGGATTTCGTTTCCTCTCTTTCTCTGTTCGCTCTGCTCTACACTCACGTAGGTCAGGGACCGTCGCCCAGTTGCGCCCCGTCACCTAGGGCAGGTGGTGCAAGTAGACAGGGTTGAGGGTGGCAGTTTAGGGGGTGCACTTTCTCTCTACCTTCCTTACCCGTGACACCGACCCCCCCAAAAAAAAAAATATATATATATATACACTGCTCAAAAAAATAAAGGGAACACAAAAATAACACATCCTAGATCTGAATTAATTAAATATTCTTCTGAAATACTTTGTTCTTTACATAGTTGAATGTGCTGACAACAAAATCACACAAAAATAAAAAAATGGAAATCAAATTTTTCAACCCATGGAGGTCTGGATTTGGAGTCACACTCAAAACTAAAGTGGAAAAACACACTACAGGCTGATCCAACTTTGATATAATGTCCTTAAAACAAGTCAAAATGAGGCTCAGTAGTGTGTGTGGCCTCCACGTGCCTGTATGACCTCCCTACAACACCTGTGCATGCTCCTGATGAGGTGGCGGACGGTCTCCTGAGGGATCCCCTCCCAGACCTGGACTAAAGCATCTGCCAACTCCTGGACAGTCTGTGGTGCAACGTGATGTTGGTTGATAGAGCGGGACATGATGTCCCAGATGTGCTCAATTGGATTCAGGTCTGGGGAACGGGCGGGCCAGTCCATAGCATCAATGCCTTCGTCTTGCAGGAACTGCTGACACACTCCAGCCACATGAGGTCTAGCATTGTCTTGCATTAGGAGGAACCCAGGGCCAACCGCACCAGCATATGGTCTCACAAGGGGTCTGAGGATCTCATCTCGGTACATAATGGCAGTCAGGCTACCTCTGGCGAGCACATGGAGGGCTGTGCGGCCCTCCAAAGAAATGCCACCCCACACCATTACTGACCCAATGCCAAACCGGTCATGCTGGAGGATGTTGCAGGCAGCAGAACGTTCTCCACGGCGTCTCAAGACTCTGTCACGTCTGTCACATGTTCTCAGTGTGAACCTGCTTTCATCTGTGAAGAGCACAGGGCGCCAGTGGCGAATTTGCCAATCTTGGTGTTCTCTGGCAAATGCCAAACGTCCTGCACGGTGTTGGGCTGTAAGCACAACCCCCACCTGTGGACGTCGGGCTCTCATATCACCCTCATGGAGTCTGTTTATGACCGTTTGAGCAGACACGTGCACATTTGTGGCCTGCTGGAGGTCATTTTGCAGGGCTCTGGCAGTGCTCCTCCTGTTCCTCCTTGCACAAAGGCGGAGGTAGCGGTCCTGCTGATGGGTTGTTGCCCTCCTACGGCCTCCTCCACGTCTCCTGATGTACTGGCCTGTCTCCTGGTAGCGCCTCCATGCTCTGGACACTACGCTGACAGACACAGCAAACCTTCTTGCCATAGCTCGCATTGATGTGCCATCCTGGATAAGCTGCACTACCTGAGCCACTTGTGTGGGTTGTAGACTTCTTCTCATGCTACCACTAGAGTGAAAGCACCGCTAGCATTCAAAAGTGACCAAAACATCAGCCAGGAAGCATAGGAACTGAGAAGTGGTCTGTGTTCACTACCTGCAGCACCACTCCTTTATTGGGGGTGTCTTGCTAATTGCCTATAATTTCCACCTGTTGTCTATCCCATTTGCACAACAGCATGTGAAATTGATTGTCACTCAGTGTTGCTTCCTAAGTGGACAGTTTGATTTCACAGAAGTGTGATTGACTTGGAGTTACATTGTGTTGTTTAAGTGTTCCCTTTATTTTTTTGAGCAGTGTATATATATATATATATATATTTCGCAGAAAATTCAGTGCAACATAAAACATAAACAAAAACTGGAATTTGCGGTATATGTCTGTTCAGACATAATTCGTCTCTTTCATATTATAAGCTCCCCTTATATATAATTTACTTACAGTTCTGAAGACTCAGGGGTGCTGGGCTGGCTGGCTTAGCCTCAGGGGTGCTGACAAGCTTGGCCTCAGGGGTGTTGGGTGCCTTGGCCTCACGGGTGCTGGCAGGCTTGGCCTCAGGGGTGCTGGCTGGCTTAGCCTCAGGGGTGCTGGCTGGCTTAGCCTCAGGGGTGCTGGCTGGCTTAGCCTCAGGGGTGCTGGCTGGCTTGGCCTCAGGGGTGCTGGCTGGCTTGGCCTTAGGGGTGCTGGCAGGCTTGGCCTCAGGGGTGCTGGCTGGCTTGGCCTCAGGGGTGCTGGCTGGCTTGGCCTCAGGGGTGCTGGCTGGCTTGGCCTCAGGGGTGCTGGCAGGCTTGGCCGGGCAGAAGGAGTGTGGGAGACTGTGAGGACTTTTTTCTCCAAGCTGCTCCGGAAGAAAAAGATTTTTCATTATACCTCAGGTCAGACCACTAATCAGACCCCCAATGTTAATCAGACCTCAGCTAACAGCTTCAATAAGATCCCCAATGCTAATAAGACCCCAATAAGACCTCAGATAACACCTCAGCTCAGACCCCAATCCCCCAATCAGACCTCAGATAAGAGCCCCATGCCTTATAGCAGCCCCCAGTAGCCTTATAGCAGCCCCCAGTAGCCTCTCCATCAGCCCCCAGTAGCCTCTCCACCAGCCCTCAGTGCCTCTCCATCAGCCCCCAGTGCCTCTCCATCACCCCCCAGTGCCTCTCAATCAGCTCCCAGTGCCTCTCACCAGTGGCCCCCCAGTGCATTTCCATCAGCCCCCAGTCAGTACCTCTCCATTAGCCCCCAGTGCCTCTCAATCAGCCCCCAGTGCGCCCTCCCCGGTATTAAAATCATTGATGGGCAGTGCACCCTCCCCCCCTCCCCTGTATTAAAATCATTGGTGGGCAGTGCGCCCCTCCCCGGTATTAAAATCATTGGTGGGCAGTGTGCCCCCCCCTCCCCGGTATTAAAATCATTGGTGGGCAGTGCACTCTCCCCGGTATTAAAATCATTGGTGGGCAGTGCGCCCTCCCCCCTCCCCGGTATTAAAATCATTGGTGGGCAGTGCGCCTCCCCCCAGTATTATAATCATTGGTGGGCAGTGCAAGCCCTCCCCCCAGTATTAAAATCATTGGTGGGCAGTGCAAGCCCTCCACCCCAGTATTAAAATCATTGGTGGGCAGTGCCCCCCCCCCGGTATAAAAATCATTGGTGGGCAGTGCGCCCCCCCCAGTATTATAATCATTGGTGGCCAGTGCAAGCCCCCCACCCACCAGTATTATAATCATTCCAATCGGTATGTTGCCATCTATGTTGCATTTGTAGTTAGTGAGCATACATGTTTGTTACTTTTTTGCTCACTCTACGCATTGGTCACTTTTTGGCACACCATTGTATTTACATGCACTTTATACAGACCCGACTGCCATACCCTGTACTCGGGATTTGTCACTATCATCTTTATAGGTCGCTATATTGTTGCATTTGGTCACAGTTGGAGAGCTTTTATCTGAGGTGATGTGCTACTGTGTTCTTTTCCCCACTTATTCACAATCATGTACTGTGAATATAATTTTTTTATATTTGTTATTAATAAACATTACATTTTATGATCCATTATTGGCGTGTTATGCACTCTTTTCTGTGGTTGATCTAAATATTAGGAGTGTGCCGTTTATTTGAGACCGCATGGTGATCTAAAGGGGCCTTATTGTCTTTACGACTACTGTGCCTTTGTGGTGTGTATGGTGTGAATGCGTGCCTAGTTAGCTAGGGTTAGCAATATACCCAATTGGTTTTTAGTTACGGGTTGAGGCTCAAACATGTTGGGGCGGATTGGGCAGGGTGGGTGTCTGTGGGCATCAAGTTTTTGTTTGTTTGTGTCCGGGTGTATGGGTGTAAATGAATGCTCCTCCACGGGACCTAAGAAGTCAGATATATTCTTTTGGTGGCTATATGGCATCAGTTAAATTGATGTCATGGAACGTCAGCGGTCTTAACAATAAGATTAAACGCTCATTGGTCTTTAACTATTTGAAAGGCTATAGCCCAGATATAGTTGTATTACAGTAAACGCATCTACGAGGTCAGAAAGTTTGGGCTCTTAAACGCCCCTGGGTGGGTTCCACACATCATGTGGTATACTCTAATTATGCGAGGGGGGTCTCTATCCTAATTGCCAAAAGCCTTCCTTTTCAACTTCTGTCCGTTCAAATATGTGATATGTGTTATTACATGCCAGTATTAGGGGGTTACAGTATTTGATTGTAGGTCTATACATACCACAAGATCGCAATGTTCGCAGCCGCTCCTTTCATCATAATGGGCGATTACAATGCGACTTTGGATCGTTTGAGAGATAGGGCACATCCTCAGGCTTCTCATAACAGAGCTCTCCTACACTGGGCGGAAGCGCATGGGTTAAAAGAGATATGGCGCCATCTTCATCCTACCTTGGAACAATTTTCATGTTATTCGGCCTCCATGGGCTCAATGTCTCGTATAGACTTGGCTTTTGTCTGTAGATATCTGTTACCAAAACCAGTGATTATTTACCATGGGGTATTTCAGATCATGCGCCCCTCCTCTTGATTCTATCGCAGCCATTGACCCCCCCCACTAGATGGCGGAGGCTAAATCCAACGTGGGAAGGAATACGGCGTCTCACTCTCCTGATACAAGGACTCACCCGTCAATGCAATCAATTAATTGTGTACTTGAGACAGGCACGCTACACTTGTAACCACTGTGACACAGTGAAGGGTATTGTCTGGGAAAACAGGTATTTTCCTCCCAGTGTCCTCCCAGTGTGTGCTGCTGGACTGATTGGCGGCCAGGTGGGGTCAGACACCGGACTGGATATCACGTGCCGGTCTGGGGTTTTGGCAACACCTAGCTGCCTTTAAAAGACAGCTGGGATCAGCAGAGGAGATCTCTGTGTTTGTGCTGAGTTGGAGGGCTGAGACCCGGGTGTAGGGGAAACAGGCCCCCTGAAGCCTGCTTATGGACTTGTCGAGGCAGAACTGCCCGCAGGGTGTGAACTAACACCCAGGAGATAAGGTGACTTTCTTGCTTTATGAACTTTTCGTGTGAAGTGAACAAACACCAAGACTGCAAAGTGAGTTGTGTTTTGTGCTATACTTTATGTGTGAATAAACACTGAAGTTTTGCTTTACAAACGGGTTTTGCCTCTGTACGGCGCCCGCTTACCCTGCCTACCAGAGCGAATCCCCACACCACCCAGAAAGATTATCAGCTTAATTGATATTCAATGTTACACATTTACATACATACCAAATAATATTGCGATAAAAATCAGTTCTAAAACATGAATAAAAGTCTAATTGTGACTTTTAATGGACTACAAATAATATAGAAAATAAATGAAGAAGAAAAAAAAATATCATGTGATTTATAGTGAAAACATTACAATATATGGGCAATAATTCCACTAATATCACATGCCTCCCATTAGTTAATTTCGATGAATCACAGCCATACAGCTACCAAAAAATGTCCCGATAAATAACTGCTTTGAAGGCAATAGTGATAGCTTATCGATGGTGACACATTTATATATACTGCTGTAAAAGTGATAACGCACTTTTATCTCTATTATGTCCACAATCATTCTGACATCCTTCCAATGTGGCGAGATGTGCTCCCAGTGGTGATCAGATGCTACGAGGATATGAAACACCATTGGGCAGAAAACGAAGGGTCTTTAAGTCTGTAATGAGGGGTACTTTAATTCATACGATAGCATCACACAGGAAGGAATGACACATAACACGGACAGGGTTGGAGGGAGCGGGAGTTTCTACAGGATCCGACCAGTGAGAAGCAGGGGGATTGGTGAGAACAAGCACAACACCCGTTTTGCCTACATCTTACTGACTATACTTAGAAGAAACTTCTGGCCCAGAGGCAAACAATTTTCTCTGATGGGGATCAGAATGGTAGAGCTTTAGCATACCTAGCTCGCTCGGAAACCCCCCAAACAGTGGTTGCTGGTGTGAGGTCGGACCGAGGTGACCTGGTGGTCAAACCACGAGATGTGTGTCGCCAGTTTGCTTCCTACTATACTTATTTATATGCTTCTAAAACCACTTGTACCTCAGCAAATATAATCCAATTTTTGGCTGGGATTACACTTCCCACGCTTGCGAGAGATGAGGGGGGAATCTTGGAGGCACAGATCACGGACGCCGAGATTCAGCTGGCTATTAAATCCCTGGCGGTGAGAATGGCTGCTGGTCCGAATGGCTTCCCGGCTGAATGGTACAGGCTCCACTGTAAGGAGCATAGGGTCAGACTCCGGAAGCTTTTTGATTATGCTCAACATGGTTCAACATGATAATAGGGGCTTAATGGTCCTAGCGTCACTAGGATGAAAAAGCGTTTGACTCAGTGGAGTGGGATTTCATGTGGGCTACACTAAAACGGATGCGCTTTCCCAGGAACTTTTTTCGCTGGCTGCAACTACTTTATAGGTTCCCGACAGCTAGAGTCAAGGTAAACGGATATGTATCTTACTCCTTTCCCCTTGGCAGGGGCACCAGACAGGCAGTGTTGAACTGGGGTACTTAGGGCCCAACAGATTCTGGGGGCCCACCTTAGGGCTCCTGCACACTAACTTATTTTTTTTCCATGTCTGTACCGTTCACTTCACTTCAATGGGGCCGCAAAAAAAATAAAAAATGACTCCATGTGCATTCTGTGTCTGTATGTCCGCATGACCATTCTGCAAAATGATAGAACATGTCCTATTATTGTCGGCATTACAGACAAAGATAGGACTGTTCTATTAGAGGCTGGCTGTCCTGTTCCGCATAATGTGGAATGCACACATCCGGTATCTGTGTTTTGCGGATCCGCAATTTGCGGACTGCAAAACATCCAACGGTCGTGTTCATGAGCACTTACAGTGATAACAGAAATATTAAAGATGAAGTATGATGGCGGACACTCAGCAAAATGCAGCAGAATTTACACATATATGGATATCCTGCACTTAAGTCAGTCAGAAACAAGACACATGCAGCGCTCACCAATCACTCATTGGACACATGTGGCACACAAGACAATTTTTGTGAGGAATATGGATTAATATTTACTGTCAGCCATGTCCCCACACCAGCCATCACCTGAAAGGTAGCAGAGGTAGTGAGCTCCACAGAGGGGTCCTGCTTCAAAGCCAGCAGATGGCAGAGGACCTCTAGCAGTCCACCAGTGTTTACAACTTTCACACTTCCATTCAGCCAGCCAGGAACCCAGCTAATGGAACAGGAAAGACCTCTCTGCAGGAGGTCTAGTCCATTCCCCAGTTCAATGGAAATTATCAGACTTTCTGGGGCCTGCAGTTCATAAGGAATTATGAATCGCGCGGCCATCACAGGCACAAACCGGATACACATTTGTGTTCCTGTGGCCACGATGAACAGGTCCGTGGTCATGGTTTGGTGGTGGGATGCCAGGGAAGGGAGATATTCACATCTCCCCACAGAAACTAAATAACGGTACTATGCTTGGACTCTACTTGTAGCCAGGGCCGGTGCAAGGATTTTTGTCAACACAAGCGAATCTACATTTTGCCCCCCCCCCCCCATCATTTCACATTTCTGCCCCCTCATGATTCATGTCCATTTCTTGCCTCCCCCCATCATTTCACATTTCTGCCCCTCATGATTCATGTCCATTTCTTGCCCCCCCATGTACTAATATCATAGTGCCATCCTCTCCCCCTGCCCCCTAATGTGCCAGTATCAAGTGCCTCTCTCCTCCCCCCTCCATGTGGCAGTATCATGGTGCCAATAGCCCCCCTACCCTCCTCCCCCGTGACAGTAAAGTAACAGTCCGGTATTTAAAAAAAATATATTTTTATACTTACCTCCATGTCAGCGATGCGATGCAGGCCTCTTCCGGCCTGTGTTCCCACCAGCCTCTAGTGTTGAAGATTTGGTGCTCGTGTTCTTATTTAGCCTGTCTTTCAGAAAAGTTTATGCTGGTATTCGAACTCATGACCTTCTGTATCAGAGGCAAGACACTTACCCACACAGCCATGAGAGCTGTATAGCCAGTTACTTAAAATAAAATATTGTAAGAGAATGTCTGGAGTGGTAGTGGATGGAAGATATGTACCACCGGGGGTCGTGGCCCTGGTGGAGTAAGAGCAGGGTGGACAGGTTTCAGTTGTTGGTGTCAGTCTACACTGATCCTGGCAGGTTGGTTATCTCTGGCCTTAGTTGGGTAGGGAAGGAGTTAATCCTTCACTATGCTTGCTGGGTGTGGTCTTCCTGCTACACCCAGGGCTGTGGATATAGGTTTGAGGCTCACTGACTGTGGGGCTGATGAAGTGTGGTCTCCTGTCTCACTGCAGGAAGCTGTATGGGAGGCTGATCGCTCGGTCGGGCTGAGCGCTGTAGTCCGCTCGTCTAACAAGAACTGCCCAATTGCTGCAGGCTAAGTGAAGGACCAAAAGAAGGGATCCTGTGGCCGGAGCCAATCCCTTGTCCAGGCCGACACGTGGCCTGTCTAACTTGCACGAACTTGGACAAACCCGCCCCATGACAAGGTGTAGTACTGACCACTGATGTGAGAGACTGTGTGAACAGGCACCAAGACGCCTGCAGCGTTTGGGGATCCGTTGTGGGAGGTGGGGTTTATGGACATTGCTGTTGTGTGAATTGCACAGTTTTGATGTGATGCACTGAAGTGAATAAAAGAGCACGGTTTGGACACAAAGCCTGTCTCCTGAGCCTCTATACTGCCACCGCTACCATCTGCCTACCAGAGCAAACCCCCACAATTGGTGGCTTCAGCGGGCAAACGGCAGTGAGGCTGAAAATTGTGCTGTTTGGACTGTATGTCATATATTAAGCCGGCAAGCTTTGTGGCTCCAGATAAGATGGAGGATGCCATTAGACACTTGGTGCAAAGTAATGAGGAGGCTACTCGGAGACATGAGGAAGCCCTGAGAGACCAGGGGCAGTTGAATAGTCTACTGGCCCAGCAACTGGCGACTATGCAGGAGTCCATGCGTGTGTTACAACAACAAGCCGTCTCGGGGGGAACCGCAATCCTACCTGCTGCCCGGGATAAGGTGCGCTCAGCGTTAAGGAAGATGGGCCCCGAGGATGATATCAAGGCGTTCCTGATGGTCTTCGAACGCACTGCGGAACAGGAAAGGTTACCGGCAGAACAGTGGGCCGAAGTAGTGGCGCCATTTTTAGTGGGTGACGCACAAAAGGCCTACTTCGACCTCAGTCAGGAGGAAGCCAAGAGCTATGAGAGGCTGAAGGGGGAGGTGTTGGCTCGTCTTGGGGTTAATACCTATGTGCGTGCACATCGAGTCTACCAGTGGGCTTTCTCAGAGTCCAAGCCTGCTCGGTCCCAGGCCTATGACCTGTTACACCTCGTAAAAAAATGGCTGCAGCCTGAGACATTGAGCCCCTCGCAGATGGTGGAACGTGTGGTGGTGGATCGTTTGGTGCGTACCCTCCCAAGAGCAATACAGCGCTGGGTGGGACAAGGTGATCCAGGCACCCTGGATCAAGTTGTTGGCCTAGTCGAGAGATACATGGCAACCCAGGACTTGGTCCGAGAGTCCGCCTTCCTGCAAAAGCCGCGTTCACTCTCCCTGCCACAAGGGGGACCTGAGAAGGGGGCTCAACGGCTTAAGGGGGGGGAGGTGATTTCCACTCCTGGGAGGCCAAACCTGGGGAGACGAGAGGCCCCGGGGATTAGATGTTGGCACTGTCAGGGCCTGGGACACATTGCTGCCAACTGCCCGAGGGCGGCAAAGCCCATGGACTGCGGGTTCGCACGACGGTCCTCCTTTTTCGGCCAGCCGGTGTATGTTGCTGCTTTGCTGCTATCCACTGATACACCCCCGTTGTGTGCCATCTCTATTAATGGACACCCAGTTAAGGCATTGCTAGACTCGGGGAGCTTAGTGACCCTCGTGCACGAGTCCCTGGTGGCCAGTCGCGGCCCAGGCAAGCAAACCATCAGGATTGTGTGCATTCATGGGGACCAGCGAGAATATCCTACAACCTGTATGACCTTGTCTACCCTCGGAAGGGAGATACAGCAGGTGGTTGGGGTGGGGCGACAAATCCCTTACGCTGCCATCCTAGGTAGGGATTGTCCCCTGTTCTGGTCTCTCTGGGAGGGACGGGGTGCAGAGCCGGTGCCCGTTGATCCTGAAGAGGAGCTACCAGCTGTAGGGGTCACCAATAAGGAGGAAGAGTGTCAACCCGATAGCTTGTACCTAGAGGGGTTGGCTGGTGAGCCGGTGGCAGCCCCATCTGTTCCAGAACTAGAAGTATCCCGAGACACATTCGGGACCGCCCAGCTCCAGGATCCTACATTGTCACGGGCCAGAGAAGGGGTGACTGTCATCAATGGAGTGGCTCAGCACCCGGGAGCCGACTCGGAATTTCCCCACCTGGCCTGTAACCAGGACCTACTGTACCGGGTCGACAAAGTCCGGCAAGAGGTAATAGAACAGTTGGTGGTACCCCAGCCATACCGCCGCATGGTATTAGACCTAGCGCATACTCATGTGTTAGGAGGACATCTGGGGGTCCAGAAAACTCAGGAACGTATACTGCAGCGTTTCTATTGGCCGGGGATATATGAGGAAGTCAGGAGGTTTTGCCAGTCCTGTCCAGAGTGTCAGAGGACCAGCCCCCAGCCTCATTATCGTAGTCCCCTGGTGCCCATGCCCATTATTGAAGTACCTTTCGAAAGGGTTGCAATGGACCTGGTAGGCCCCATTAACAAGTCAGCCAGAGGCCACCAACATATCCTGGTCATAGTAGACTACGCTACTCGCTACCCTGAGGCGATACCCCTGCGCCACACGTCAGCCAAGCTGATAGCCAAGGAGCTGATGGGTATGTTCTCCCGGGTGGGGATCCCAAAGGAGATATTGACGGACCAAGGGACCCCTTTCATGTCCAAAGTGATGAGGGAGCTCTGCAAAATATTAAATATTAAGCACTTGCGTACTTCCGTCTATCACCCCCAAACTGACGGGCTGGTGGAACGCTTTAATAAGACCCTAAAGTCAATGCTCAAGAGAGCGGTGGCAAAAGATGGAAAGGACTGGGACCTCTTGCTGCCCTATGTGTTATTTGCGGTGCGAGAAGTGCCCCAGGCGTCCACGGGGTTCTCACCGTTTGAGCTGTTATATGGTAGGCATCCCCGAGGGCTGTTGGATATCGCTAAAGAGGCATGGGAGCAACAGCCTACCCCTCACAAAAGCATAGTCGAGCACATCGAGAAGATGCAGGACCGGATAGGAACAGTTCTGCCCATAGTCCGTGAACATATGGAAGCGGCACAGCTGGCCCAGAGCCGCGTGTACAACCGGGCCGCCCAGGTAAGGACGTTTAACCCGGGCGACCGAGTGTTAGTACTAGTGCCCACCGTAGACAGCAAATTCCTGGCCAGGTGGCAAGGGCCATATGAGATAAGAGAGAAGTTAGGCCCTGTGAATTACAGGGTATACCAGCCAGGAAGGCGGAAGCCCGAGCAGGTGTACCACGTTAATTTACTGAAAGCCTGGAAAGATAGAGAAAGTCTCCTTGGGGATGACCCGCGCTTTGTCTTGGCTGCAGAGAACGTCCCCGGCCCTACAGTGGTACCAGAGGACACCCCTGCAGTAAAGATAGGTAGCGGTTTGTCGACTAAGCAGACTCAAGAAGTGAAGGCGTTCATTAGCCGGAATAAAGACGTGTTCTCTGACCTTCCGGGACGTACCAATCTCGTCCAACATGACATTGTCACCGAGCCCCAGGAAAAGGTCCGTTTACGACCGTACCGGGTACCGGAGGCTCGGCGACAAGCCATTTCAGAGGAAGTAAAGTTTATGCTGAAGTTAGGGGTCATTGAGGAGTCTAGGAGCGAGTGGGCTAGCCCGATCGTTCTTATCCCAAAGCCCGACGGATCATTACGTTTTTGTAATGATTTCCGGAAACTAAACGAGATTTCAAAGTTTGACGCCTATCCCATGCCGCGAGTAGATGAGTTAATAGAGCGAATGGGTAAAGCCAGGTATTTCTCGGTGATAGATCTCACAAAAGGGTACTGGCAGGTACCTTTAACAGAGACAGCAAAAGAGAAGACCGCCTTTGTCACGCCGGAGGGGCTGTTCCATTATAGAGTGTTGCCCTTCGGGTTGCACGGTGCTCCAGCCACGTTTCAACATCTGATGGATATCGTCCTCAGACCACATCTCCGGTATGCCTCAGCATATTTAGATGATATAATCATATTTAGCCAGGACTGGGAAAGTCACTTGTCGAAGGTTCAAGCAGTGATAGACTCGCTCAGGAAGGCAGGATTGACCGCCAACCCAAAAAAGTGCTCAGTGGGCCTGGAGGAAGCGAGGTATTTGGGTTATGTCATTGGACGGGGAGTCGTTAAGCCCCAAATAAATAAGATCGAGGCGATCCGAAATTGGCCTACACCCCTTACGACCAGGCAACTGCGGTCATTTTTAGGGATGTTAGGGTATTATATGCGGTTCATCCCACATTTCGCCACTATAGCTGCCCCGTTGACAGGACTCCTGAAAGGTAGGAAGTCGGTAAGAGGCTGAGCAGGCGGAAGAGGCGTTCTCCCGTTTGAAGTCGGCCCTATGCGGGTCCCCAGTTCTGGTGACGCCCGACTTCGGACGGGAGTTTATAGTCCAGACGGACGCCTCTGGAGTAGGCCTCGGGGCGGTACTCTCCCAGGAAATCAATGGTGAAGAACACCCCGTTGGTTTCCTGAGCCGCAAGCTCACCCCAGCGGAAACCCGGTACAGCGTGGTAGAAAGAGAATGCCTCGCCATCAAGTGGGCACTTGAATCTCTCAGGTATTACCTGTTGGGGAGAAGGTTCCGTCTGGTGACTGACCACTCCCCTCTCCGGTGGATGAGCCAGGCTAAGGAGGGGAGCGCTCGGGTCACCAGATGGTTCTTATCCCTCCAGAATTTTAAATTCAGGGTTGAGCACAGGGCAGGTCGCCTGCAAGGGAACGCTGATGCCCTGTCCCGGGTACACTGCTATATGTGTGTTCACCCCGGTAGGATTGAACAGGGTCGTCAAGCCTTCAGGGGTGAACAAAGGGGGGGGATATGTAAGAGAATGTCTGGAGTGGTAGTGGATGGAAGATATGTACCACCGGGGGTCGTGGCCCTGGTGGAGTAAGAGCAGGGTGGACAGGTTTCAGTTGTTGGTGTCAGTCTACACTGATCCTGGCAGGTTGGTTATCTCTGGCCTTAGTTGGGTAGGGAAGGAGTTAATCCTTCACTATGCTTGCTAGGTGTGGTCTTCCTGCTACACCCAGGGCTGTGGATATAGGTTTGAGGCTCACTGACTGTGGTGCTGCTGATGAAGTGTGGTCTCCTGTCTCACTGCAGGAAGCTGTATGGGAGGCTGATCGCTCGGTCGGGCTGAGCGCTGTAGTCCGCTCGTCTAACAAGAACTGCCCAATTGCTGCAGGCTCAGCGAAGGACCAAAAGAAGGGATCCTGTGGCCGGAGCCAATCCCTTGTCCAGGCCCACACGTGGCCTGTCTAACTTGCACGAACTTGGACAAACCCGCCCCATGACAAGGTGTAGTACTGACCACTGATGTGAGAGACTGTGTGAACAGGCACCAAGACGCCTGCAGCGTTTGGGGATCCGTTGTGGGAGGTGGGGTTTATGGACATTGCTGTTGTGTGAATTGCACAGTTTTGATGTGATGCACTGAAGTGAATAAAAGAGCACGGTTTGGACACAAAGCCTGTCTCCTGAGCCTCTATACTGCCACCGCTACCATCTGCCTACCAGAGCAAACCCCCACAATATATATAAGACTTCTACTGTAGATAACTTTGATACCTAGTGTACATCCATACACATGACAGCTGCCCCAGTACACTGTGTATGGATGTAGCAGAGCTGGGTATGTTGGGGCAGCTGTCATGTGTATGGATGTACACTAGGTATCAAAGTTACCTACAGTAGAAGTAACTGGCTATACAGCTCTCATAGCTGTGTGGGTAAGTGCCTTGCCTCTGATGTGAAAGGTCGTTCGAATCCCAGGAGAAACTTTTCTGAAAGACATGCTAAATGAGATTTAAATACACCAAGGTCTCGTAGCTCACAGTGTGTGTGTTTTGTGTTGCTGCGGCTGCTGCCTCTGCCTGTCAGCTGCATGCCGCTCGCTCTGTGACTGAGACAGTGAGGGCCGGGCTGCGGGGCAAGTGTAAGTTAGCAAGTTAATTGTTTGCCGCCCCCCTTCTCTGCGCCCTCAAGCAGCCGCTTGGGCTGCCTTATGATAGAGCTGGCCCTGCTTTTAGCCGGAACCCAGGCGGGTATGTTGGTCCCAGAACCATCTCCCTGTGACCTTCTGGTCTGGAGCTATGAACCCTAAAGTGTTTTGTGGGTCATTGAGCTGCCAGGATCAGCAGGGAGGGGGGACCCTTCCCAGAGGCGGGAAGAGGAGTGGCCGGCTACAGTTTAAAAGGCTTGTGCCAGCAAGCGGGCATGTCTTTTCTCTGAAGGGAGGTCACATCTTGTCATGTGTTTAGAGGGACCTGCAACCAGCTGACATCACTGCCCTCCATGTGAATACAGCTAAGACTACTTTCACACTGGCGTTTTGGTTTCCGTTTGTGAGATCCGTTCAGGGCTCTCACAAGCGGTCCAAAACGGATCAGTTTTGTCCTTAATGCATTCTGAATGGAAAAGGATCCGCTCAGAATGCATCAGTTTGGCTCAGTTTGGCTCCATTCCGCTTTGGAGGTGGACACCAAAACGCTGCTTGCAGCGTTTTGGTGTCTGTCTGACGAAACTGAGCCAAACTGATCCGTTCTGACACACAATGTAAGTCAATGGGGACGGATCAATTTTCACTGACACAATCTAGCACAATAGAAAACAGATCCGTCCTCCATTGACTTTCAATGGTGTTCAAGCCGGATCCGTTTTGGCTATGTTAAAGATAATACAAACGGATGCATGCATGCGGTTGTATTAGCTGAACGGATGTGTTTGTGCAGATCCATGACGGATCCGCACCAAACGCGAGTGTGAAAGTAGCCTAAGAACTCATCACAACCCGAAAGGACTCATCCATCTGGTAAACTGACTTTTGCTCTGTGTAATCCTGTTTGTACCATACCACCCGTATTTGTAACCCCAGACCACTGTATATATCCTTGTGTGTATAGTGTATTGTCTAGTGAGCCCTGAAGGCGATTAAATATATAATTTAATCATGTGCTGTCTTGTATCTCGATCACGAATCCCCACGTCCGTGTTTCGGCCTAGCAATACGCTACCGCGGGTTGGTTTCTCCCCCTATATCAGTGGTGGCGAACCTATGGCACGGGTGCCAGAGGTGGCACTCAGAGTCCTCTCTGTGGGCACCCACGCCCTGGAAAAAGTCTATGGTGTACCAATATGGCTTAGACTTTCCCTGCCATTTATCAGCACAGGCGGCTCACTGAATGTAGGCAGGCTATTATAGCTAAATGATAAAGTACATGACAGATATACTATACTGGACTGTTGTATTCAGGTTAACCTGCCGTGTTGGCACTTTGCGATAAATAAGTGGGTTTTTGGTTGCAGTTTGGGCACTCGGTCTCTAAACAGTCCGACATCACTGCCCTATATAATCTCGTTGCGAATGGTTTTGCGCATGTGCAAATTAATAGATAAACAACAAACTTGGTTTTGCAAGTAATACGCAGCAATTGGGACATTTTGGAAGGCGATGAGAATTTAACAAATGTAAAGGGCATTCGCCCTATTATTGCATTTAGAAGGTGTCACACTCTCAAAGATAAGATGGTGCGCAGTCGCTTTAGAGAGGAGACAAAAACCTGGCTAGATGGGTGGAGACCCAAGGGCAATCGCCGGTGTGGAGACTGCATATGTTGCAAATTTAATCCCCAATGGGAAACCCTATATTTTGGAGGTGTCCAACATAGGGTAAAAACACTCATCACTTGCAAAACCAAGTTTGTTGTTTATCTATTAATTTGCACACGCGGCAGATTCTACATCGGCAAAACCATTCGCAACCTAAATGAGAGGACTAGGGAACACGTCTTATCCATAAGTTCGGGCAAAGGTTCCCCACGTGTAATAGAACATGTTAATTCCACACATAATGGAGACGTCAATGTATTAAAATTCGCAGGTATAGAAGTGGTACAGAACCTACCTCAGGGAGGAGACAGGCACTGCAAATTATTAGGGAGAGAAAATAGATGGATATTGCGTTCGATCGCTATGGGCCCGCTAGGTCTAAATGATAAAAGAGATTAAAGAAACACTTGCCAATGTATCAGTAAGAGATTGGTAGGTTTTTAATTGTGTCTTAATACACTATGTAACACCTGCTCCAGGGCGACGTCAGACGAGTGCGCCGAGTCAGCGACGCAGCGGATGACGTCACAATGGTGAGACGCCGGAGCCGATGTTTAAATAACTGGCGCGGACGGAAGGGTCAGATGAAGCGCTGACGTGTGAAACGTCCCTCGCCGAGTTCCAACCACTGCATGCCTGTATGTAAGTCCGTCCCATGCCACACTTATATGTACTCTGCTTTTAGAATCCAGCTTTTTATGTACTCAGCTATATACATGTACCCAGCTTTCTGATGTATTCAGCCTTCTTAAATTAATCATTATAATTAATTTCATCGCCTTCTTAAATTATGTGAAGTAGTATCACTGCCCGATTTATTCTACTTCACATAATTTAAGAAGGCGATGAAATTAATTATAATGATCAAACAAGACGAAAGTAAATATATACAGTTCTATTAAATCTTAAATTTTTATAATAAAAATAATTTTTTTACATTTTTAATTCTTATTTTATTTTTATTTTTATATACTTGTATATTTCAATCAGATACAGCGTTTTTTCTAAGACATATAAGAAAATTAGATAGAATTTTATAATATTGGTAAAAAACCGCAAAAACTTTGCTCTTATGTGTACATATAAAAAAACGCAAGGGTTAAATCCGCTTGGAATCAAAAATAATAGTAAAAACAATACTAATGATAGAGAACAATGATGAATATATTCACCAAATAGTTCAGTAAAAACTGACTTATCAAACCTTATGTTCTATATATTCTATCCATTCTCTGTCTGCTGGTATTAACAAGATACAGCGATCTTTTTAAAAATATATAGAGAACAACAACATTGGTAAAAAAACGCTGAAAAATGACCCCTATGTACACACACAGCAAAATACAAGACTATCTGCAAGGGTTAAATTCGTCTGGAATAAAAGGTTGACACAAATCGATATTCTCTATACGATTTATTGACTTCATTTTTATTCACTTTTTATGTTTATTTTTATTTACATATATTAATTTGTATATCACAGAGTTGATAAAATAGGACTAAATACGGGGTCAGACAAATATGTATTTTCCTAACATGATTTGATACAAACGAAAACCATATAGAGAGTACTATCATTATTTAAAACCGCAGGAATAATGCAGGATTACCGCAGGATAAGTAGCAATGGATAATAATGATGAATGTATCCACAGCATATAGCGGAGTATATCTTTGCACATTTTATAGATCGCACCTAACTCTTTAAGCTTTATATTGTTAATATATACAGATATAAATATGTTTGCCACGATAGCTTTGTGAGGGCTCAGAAAACTCCACTCCATGATTTTATTGCATCTGAATCAATTCACACCTAGACAGTCGGATATAAAAGTCGACCACCCTCATGGGAAAACTAGCCACTGAGGAAGGAGTCGTAGCCAACTCCGAAACGCGAGGATCCCATGAAACTGAATATACAACCGGAATAGTGATGCGCTTCAAACCGACTATAAGGAGAGGGATCGGTATCTAACAAAATTGGCAGGAAAAATCTAAGACTGATTGCCGCAGTGAAAACCAGCCTGCTGCTTGATTAGAGCACCTGGCAGGAACCTCTACCTACAAATTCTCAACTACGGCACTCCTGCAATTGATGACCGAAGATCCCTGGATCCATACCCTGGAAGCTATATCACTGCCTGCAAGCGTAAGACACGAACTAGTGTATATACAGACAGTGAGCTTTGGGACACTAAAACCAAACAAAAGGAACATAAGTGATTAGACTACTTACCCCTATCTGATTACACTGAGGCCACTTTGTGAACTTTGCCCTGCAGTTCCTGAATATCAGGAACTATGTCAAAGAGCTGAACAATTTGATTTGCTATGTGAGCACCACACTACGGACAAACATAGTTATAGGAAGGGTTTATTCTTCTCTGTTCACACCAGGATCTCTTTTTCAGGACTATATATATGTATATATATAAGTGTGTGTTTTAGTGTGCACTTTTATCGATTTTTATGAATTTTATTATGAGAATTTATAGCATGCGAATATTTGTTTAATCAAGTTTTATGTGTTATTATACATATGTGTTATCATACACAGTGTCTGTTTGAATAAATTAAATTGTATTATATAAAATCTCCTATGTGTATTCAAGTGTAGGTGTGCCCTACTATTTTTTTATTTATATATTATTCTCTGAAGATTGGGTGTAATCTTCTTTGTAGGTGCACCCATTCCAATTACTGTCCAAGAAGTGAGCCATCTCTAAATACAAATTTTGAATATAACCTTTTCACCCACTGAGAGTGTGCTCCCTCTTGTACAATAATGGACATTTGGAGCCACATGGAGAATAAACGCCTTAAAGTTGAAGCCTTTACATTTGATGATAATGGGGAAGGTTACTCAAATCCGCCATATGAAAAGTCAATGGTGGATATATTCAAAGATCTAGAAAGCTTGTTGCAAAAGCAATTAAAGCAACGCTGGGAGATTAGAGCCCTGAGACAATATATAGCAACAAGGTTGCTATTATCCAAAACCCCAGCTTATGACCTGTACAATGAAGACTTTGAGAAGGAATAGGAAAGCTTTTTACGAGCACAATCCATTAGTTTAATGGAGATGATCATAAAAAGAAGATCCCAAAAGTAACAGTCCAAATAGAAGAAATGAAAGTAACTATCGGAAATCTACCTAAAAATGAGGAATATAAAATATGGCAGGAATGAATATGTAAAAATATTGATAAATTAGAGTATGACAATTATGAAAAAAGTGAAAAAAATCCAAAACACTAAAAAAGAATCTAAAAGACAAAGGATGATTAATAGTTTGCAAACATTAGAGACTGTGGAAATGGAACCAGCAGGGATCAGAGTGATTTCATTATACCAACCTCTAACAGATTTGAAATATTTACTGAAAACCATTTTTTAGATCAGACCCCTCCCAATCACAAACTGAGGTCACGACAAAGAACACCGAGAAAATCACCATATGTAACACAGAGAAAGTCACCAACACACCGATACAACTTAAGACACAGGGACAACAGTCGGGATCATCACTATCCAGGACACACCAACAATACAATACACCACAATCACGGGATACAGCACGATATCGAGAACCCCAGAACGGGCAAAGACACCAACACAAACCACAAAGACACGAAAAAGGAAACTACGTAGAGGAGGTAAACAAAAGAAAACACAACACGCATTACAATTAGAAGAACTTGATGCGATTGTTAATTTGAGCACTACCACCCTTACTGCACCACAAACAAAGCTATTAAATAAAGGACTCAAGTTTGCACCATCCAACCAACTAAATAAATTTGATACTCTGATAGGTGTAGAGAAATATATTAGGAAGCACTGCCTAAAGAAATATTTTTTTTTAAAATCCGGTAATTAATGAAGTTAACCCATTAGGAGGAAGGAAATACATCCATACTGATGTTAAAATTAAATCAACTAAATATCCAAGACAGGAAATTAGTGAAGAATTCAGTACCTTTAGGCAAACAGTCGAGTACGACATTAGGAAAATAAAAGTAAACAATAATAGAGACAATAATTTGTCCAGAGCAGAAATACAAGCAATAAAACAATTACAGAAAGATCAGGACATAACAATACGTCCGGCGGACAAAGGGGGAGCCATAGTTGTATGGGATACAAAGAATTACAACAAGGAATGCATAAAGCAGTTAACAGACACAACTACATACTAAAAATTACGTGCTGACCCCACAGTAGAGTACCACAGAGAGTTGGTGACTCTATGTGAAGAAGGACAAAAAATAGGCATTTTATCTAAACAAGAATTCCAGTATATCACAGAGAGTCAATGTAGACTACCGGTGTTCGATTGTCTCCCAAAGCTACATAAGGACCCTATCAATCCACCGGGACGACCGATAATATAGGGAATAGGGTCATTGACTGCAAACTTGTCTCACTATATAGATAAGTTGTTGCAACCTACAGTCAAAATTACAAGATCCCATATAAAAGATACAACGGCGATAATACAAATAGTAGAAAATCTCGAATATGATCGCAAGTGGATTATAGGAACATTGGACGTACAGTCTTTATACACTATAATAGACCACACACAGGGGATAGAAGCTATGGGACAACAATTGAAAAGAGCAAACCAACTACCTGAGGAACAGATAGAATATTTACAGACAGCGACACAGTATATTTTGAACCACAATTATTTTTGGTATAATTCTGACATATACTTGCAGATATGCGGTACGGCGATGTGCACCAGGTTTGCCCCCAGCTATGCCAATCTTTTTATGGCAAATTGGGAACAGGAGGTCATTGACCCCAAGCTGGGGACAGACCTGGTGCTCTGGAAAAGGTACATTGATGATGTCCTATTTGTATGGAGGAACAACCAGGAATCCCTAGATAAGTTTTTGGAAGAGATCAACCAAAATAAATTTAACTTACGTTTTACAGCTAAGATGAGCCAAACGATGGTAGAATTCCTGGACCTACAAATTAAGGTAGAGAATGACAAATTAATTTGCAATACATATCATAAACCGACCGCAAAAAACTGTTACATTCTATATAATAGCTGTCATCTACAAACCGGATTCCAAAAAAGTTGGGACACTAAACAAATTGTGAATAAAAACTGAATGCAATGATGTGGAGATGGCAAATGTCAATATTTTATTTGTAATAGAACGTAGATGACAGATCAAACGTTTAATCCGAGTAAATGTATCATTTTAAAGGAAAAATACGTTGATTCCAATTTTTTAACGGTGTCAACAAATCCCCAAAAAGTTGTGACAAGTAGCAATAAGTAGCATAACGAAGAGCTGGAAGACCAATTAACACTAATTAGATCAATTGGCAACATGATTGGGTATAAAAAGAGCTTCTCAGAGTGGCAGTGTCTCTCAGAAGCCAAGATGGGTAGAGGATCACCAATTCCCACAATGTTGCGCAGAAAGATAGTGGAGCAATATCAGAAAGGTGTTACCCAGCGAAAAATTGCAAAGACTTTGCATCTATCATCATCAACTGTGCATAACATCATCCGAAGATTCAGAGAATCTGGAACAATCTCTGTGCGTAAGGGTCAAGGCGGTAAAACCATACTGGATGCCCGTGATCTCCGGGCCCTTAAACGACACTGCACCACAAACAGGAATGCTACTGTAAAGGAAATCCCAGAATGGGCTCAGGAATACTTCCAGAAACCATTGTCAGTGAACACAATCCACCGTGCCATCCGCCGTTGCCAGCTGAAACTCTACAGTGCAAAGAAGAAGCCATTTCTAAGCAAGATCCACAAGCTCAGGCGTTTTCACTGGGCCAGGGATCATTTAACATGGAGTGTGGCAAAATGGAAGACTGTTCTGTGGTCAGACGAGTCACGATTCGAAGTTCTTTTTGGAAATCTGGGACGCCATGTCATCCGGACCAAAGAGGACAAGGACAACCCAAGTTGTTATCAACGCTCAGTTCAGAAGCCTGAATCTCTGATGGTATGGGGTTGCATGAGTGCGTGTGGCATGGGCAGCTTGCATGTCTGGAAAGGCACCATCAATGCAGAAAAATATATTCAGGTTCTAGAACAACATCTGCTCCCATCCAGACGTCATCTCTTTCAGGGAAGACCCTGCATTTTTCAACAAGATAATGCCAGACCACATTCTGCATCAATCACAACATCATGGCTGCGTAGGAGAAGGATCCGGGTACTGAAATGGCCAGTCTGCAGTCCAGATCTTTCACCTATAGAGAACATTTGGCGCATCATAAAGAGGAAGGTGCAACAAAGAAGGCCCAAGACGATTGAACAGTTAGAGGCCTGTATTAGACAAGAATGGGAGAGCATTCCTATTTCTAAACTTGAGAAACTGGTCTCCTCGGTCCCCAGACGTCTGTTGAGTGTTGTAAGAAGAAGGGGAGATGCCACACAGTGGTGAAAATGGCCTTGTCCCAACTTTTTGGGGATTTGTTGACACCATGAAATTCTGATTCAACATATTTTTCCCTTAAAATTGTACATTTTCTCAGTTTAAACTTTTGTTCCGTGATTTATGTTCTATTCTGAATAAAATATTAGAAGTTGGCACCTCCACATCATTGCATTCAGTTTTTATTCACGATTTGTATAGTGTCCCAACTTTTTTGGAATCCGGTTTGTTCCACAGTGGCTATTAAATATACCCACAGTACAGTTTAGACCAGCGGTTCTCAACCTAGGGGTCACGACCCCTTTGGGGGTCGATCGTCCCTTTCCGGGGGGTCGCCTGAGGCTTCCTATTGTGGGTCGCCCGCACAACGGCAGCGGCCCCTTATCCTCGTGCACAGGAAGTGATGTCCTATCACAGCCTGTGCTTGAAGGAGCCTGACGTCTGGACGGGTAAGTCGGGCCGCCTGTCTGCTGAGGTCCGAGTTTTTTCGTTAATGACACCGCCGCTGAGCACCACTGCCACCAATGATTTAATTGAGCCTGGCTGAGCCTGGCTAATTTTATTTTAATTATTTGGCTGAGCAAGGCTTAATTTATTTGGGAGGACATGAAGCACCGCTGATTTATTTATTTGGGGGACCCTGAGCACTTCTGATTTATTTATTTGGGGGACCCTGAGCACCATTGATTTATTTATTTGGGGGGGGACCTGAAGCACCGCTGATTTATTTATTTGGGGGACCCTGAGCACCACTGATTTATTTATTTGGGGGTACCCTGAGCACCGCTGATTTATTTATTTGGGGGAGACCTGAGCACTTCTGATTTATTTATTTGGGGGGGACTTGAAGCACCACTGATTTATACACCATGCTTCAATACAAAATTCCATTTATTTGTAATTAGAAATAAATATTTGACAATATATAACATTTTGTCTTTGTGATTAATTACTCTGCTTTAATTATGCTCAATTTGTAGCAATAAAACTACATCCTGCATATCAGATATTTACATTACAATTCATAACAGTAGCAAAATTTGTTATGACGTAGCAAGGAAAAAAATGTAATGGTTGGAGGTCACCACAACATGAGGAACTGTATTAAGGGGTCACGGCTTTAGAAAGGTTGAGAACCACTGCTTTAGATGAATAAAGAAGAATTGCTCAAAGATAGAAGTTTTTGAGGAAGAAGCAAAAATAATGAAAGACCAATTCCTCAAGAAACCGTACCCTACAGAGATTTTAGATACAGCATTGAACACAGTACGCCAATTAGATCGGAAAACCTTCTTCGTTACTAAAACAAAAAAAGATAAACAAAATAATGGCGACAATATGAGGATAATCTTACCGTTTAACACACAACACCAAAAAGTGAGACACATTATTAATAAGCACTGGCACTATATTAGTAAAGATAAAACAATAGGTCACCTAATACCGCACCATCCCCAACTCACGTTCACTAAGGCTCCAAATTTGGGCCTATTAGTAGCACCATCAATTCCTAAAAATAAGAAAAACATAGCACAATCAATACAAAAATGGACCAACACCACTGTTTTTTTTAGATGTGGGAAATGTATGGGTTGTAAAATCACTTCCTTCCCCAAAAAAACACTATCTGTTAAATCCACCACTAATGCTCACCAACACACGATAAAAGATTTCCTCACATGCAATTCCAATAGCGTAATCTATATAATACAATGCCCCTGTAAAAGGCAATATGTGGGTAGGACTAAAAGACTACTGAAGGTACGCATAGCGGAGCATATCTCCAATATTAAAAAGGGTTATGAAAAACACACACTATCTAATCATTTTAAATCCACACACAATCACGACCCAAAAGGTCTAACTTTTGCCGCTCTAGAAAAAGTCGAAACTGACTGGAGGGGCGGCAACCATATAAAAAAAATGTCAAGAACTGAATCTAGGCATATCTTTGAATTCAATACTCTTCTACCAGCAGGACTGAACGCTGAGTTAGAACTTTATGGCTTCCTTTAGGATGGTGGGGCCTCTCACCTATGAGGGATCCGCGGGTTATAACCTACGCGGGCCCCCCCTCGGTGGGTGACCTCACTGCCCGATTTATTCTACTTCACATAATTTAAGAAGGCGATGAAATTAATTATAATGATCAAACAAGACGAAAGTAAATATATATAGTTCTATTAAATGTTAAATTTTCATAATAAAAAGAATTTTTTAAAATTTTTAATTCTTATTTTATATTTATTTTTATATACTTGTATATTTCAATCAGATACAGCGTTTTTTCTAAGACATATAAGAAAATTAGATAGAATTTTATAATATTGGTAAAAAACCGCAAAAACTTTGCTCTTATGTGTACATATAAAAAAAACACAAGATTACCGCAAGGGTTAAATCCGCTTGGAATCAAAAATAATAGTAAAAACAATACTAATGATAGAGAACAATGATGAATATATTCACCAAATAGTTCAGTAAAAACGGACTTATCAAACCTTATGTTCTATATATTCTATCCATTCTCTGTCTGCTGGTATTAACAAGATACAGCGAACTTTTATAAAATATATAGAGAGCAACAACATTGGTAAAAAACCGCAGAAAAATGACCCCTATGTACACACACAGCAAAATACAAGACTATCTGCAAGGGTTAAATTCGTCTGGAATAAAAGGTTGACACAAATCGATATTCTCTATACGATTTATTGACTTCATTTTTATTCACTTTTTATGTTTATTTTTATTTACATATATTAATTTGTATATCACAGAGTTGATAAAATAGGACTAAATACGGGGTCAGACAAATATGTATTTTCCTAACATGATTTGATACAAACGAAAACCATATAGAGAGTACTATCATTATTTAAAACCGCAGGAATAATGCAGGATTACCGCAGGATAAGTAGCAATGGATAATAATGATGAATGTATCCACAGCATATAGCGGAGTATATCTTTGCACATTTTATAGATCGCACCTAACTCTTTAAGCTTTATATTGTTAATATATACAGATATAAATATGTTTGCCACGATAGCTTTGTGAGGGCTCAGAAAACTCCACTCCATGATTTTATTGCATCTGAATCAATTCACACCTAGACAGTCGGATATAAAAGTCGACCACCCTCATGGGAAAACTAGCCACTGAGGAAGGAGTCGTAGCCAACTCCGAAACGCGAGGATCCCATGAAACTGAATATACAACCGGAATATTGAAGCGCTTCAAACCGACTATAAGGAGAGGGATCGGTATCTAACAAAATTGGCAGGAAAAATCTAAGACTGATTGCCGCAGTGAAAACCAGCCTGCTGCTTGATTAGAGCACCTGGCAGGAACCTCTACCTACAAATTCTCAACTACGGCACTCCTGCAATTGATGACCGAAGATCCCTGGATCCATACCCTGGAAGCTATATCACTGCCTGCAAGCGTAAGACACGAACTAGTGTATATACAGACAGTGAGCTTTGGGACACTAAAACCAAAAAAAAGGAACATAAGTGATTAGACTACTTACCCCTATCTGATTACACTGAGGCCACTTTGTGAACTTTGCCCTGCAGTTCCTGAATATCAGGAACTATGTCAAAGAGCTGAACAATTTGATTTGCTATGTGAGCACCACACTACGGACAAACATAGTTATAGGAAGGGTTTATTCTTCTCTGTTCACACCAGGATCTCTTTTTCAGGACTATATATATAAGTGTGTGTTTTAGTGTGCACTTTTATCGATTTTTATGAATTTTATTATGAGAATTTATAGCATGCGAATATTTGTTTAATCAAGTTTTATGTGTTATTATACATATGTGTTATCATACACAGTGTCTGTTTGAATAAATTAAATTGTATTAGATAAAATCTCCTATGTGTATTCAAGTGTAGGTGTGCCCTACTACTCTTTTATTTGTTGTTAAAAACAAGTTTGAAATACTTCAATAATTTTCTGGCTTTGAAAAAACACCCATTTTTGGCAAGACTGTTGGCAAAGAAGGGAAACACACTAACAACATGTTAACTCTTTGCTGGTAGGTGATCGGCCACAGCTTTTATTATCAATACGGAAACTCATATAAATATAACATTGGGCGGTAATGCCAACCGCCGGTCTCCCGGCGGGCAAGTACTCCAACAACTCCAACCAAACTCCGCCGTCTCATATGCTGCCACGGAGGAGGCCTGTCACAAGCTCCCTGAAGAAAACTGGGAACCTCTCAATATCTACGCGCATGAGCGCCATCAGTTTGGCTAAAGGTGACAGACAAAGATCATTGCCACCAGCATGGACAACCAGTATCACAGGACCCCTGGAATGTGCCCCAATATCCACCACTTCAGTAAGCATTTGAGACCACCTGAGCCCTCTGATTCCTCTCCAGGACACATCCACCTCTCGAAACCCCAGAGTCCTTCCGCCGGGTCTGCATTCTGCCCGCTGTGCCGCCCAAAAAATGTAGGAGTGTCCAAATAGCCACACAGCCGGGCACGCTGCACCTGCAAGAAAAAACAGTTAGCAAATTCTGAAGAGGATAACATACACTTGAAAACCTTAGTCTCATCTAAGAACGCTGAACATTAACATAGAGGAATGACAAACTCATACCTCCTCACTTATCATCCTGTTTTTTTTATTTATTATTTTTTATTAAATCAACAAGTCAGGTCTAATATACCTGGCATAGCAAGCCAACTGACCCTCAAATGAACAACCCAGAATGTGAAAACTGTCGGGATGAACAGGGAGGAGCCTGATGTCCGATTTCGCAAGGAGGGCGCCCCTACCTGCCTCCCTGACCAACGCAACTGCCCTGTCGAAGGAGACATAGGACACAGAGGCATCTGCGGAGAGGATGGCATCATTGACTGACGCACCCTTAGGGTGTGATAGGTGATGAATAAGGCGAAATTTCCCAGGCTCCTTCTTGGGGACCACTCCCCACTTATCATCCTGTTTTTATTTTTTATTATTTTTTATTAAATCAACAAGTCAGGTCTAATATTCCTGGCATAGCAAGCCAACTGCCACCTGCCTATGCGCATCACCTCAGCTTCTGGCAGGCCTGCTCTCGCCGCTTCTGTAGCGGCGCCAATTCGAAAGGAGTGGGTAGCGAAACTCCTTCGGCTGTACCCCCACCGGTGCCAAACAAGAGCGAAATACAGCGGTAAACAAAAATTTTGTAAGGGGAGACCCATCCTGGTGTGAAAAGAAACTGACTCCCCCCAGACGAATAGCCATGTATTCGGAAATAAGGCGAACTGGACAAACCGACCCCGCTACCTGGTGTAGAGGAATCCAAGACCCATTGCCCCACTGATCCTTTTTAGACCTGCGGACCAAAACCCGGATCAAGTTATTGGCAACCACCACGTCCTTAAACAATAATCCTCCAGACCTGCGACTGGAAGGGGGAAGCAAGTCGCCAACACTGAGAGCGGCGAAAAAAGCCAAACTGAAACAGGCAGAAAACAGTACGGACTCAAAAGGGGAGACACACACACATGAACAAGCATCCACTAATCTGCTTAGCAGGCTGAACGAGACAGGTCTGCGAGAGTCCCTGGAGACATGTTCTTTCCTCCAACCCCTTAAGGCCTGGCGCACAATGAAATGCTTAGTCACATCAGGCCAGCCGCACAACTGGAAGTGGAAAGCCACCCCGGACAACCTGCGTTGCGCACCAGGAGCAGAAACACCCTGGGATCGCAACTTAAGCAGCCACTCTACAGTTACCTCTGTAACTGTAGAGTGGACACATTCCTCGTACCCACCCTGGACAGCCAATCGGCCCAGGCCTTACCGTGAGCTTGCCAGGTAGACGGGATTACAGATGAGCTGACGAGAGACATCAGTTGCTGGCCGCCAACCGCCACGGGTGAGGCGGGCATTCCTCCCCGGACTGATCTGCTTCCGGATGCAATTCCCGAAAAACCTGCCAATTAAAACGTGAAAGAGCATCAGCAATACTGTTGTCCACACCCGGAACGTGTTGAGCCCTGAAATGAATGTTATGCTTCAGGCAACGCAAAACCAGATGACGCACCAGGGAAAAAACCGGCAAAGACGATGATGACAGGCTATTTATGCATTGAACGGCCCCCATATTGTCTGACCACAAAAAGACGTGGCAGTTAGCGAGAATGCAGCCCCAAATCTCAACCGCCACTATAATAGTAAAAAGTTCAAGAAAAGTCAAATTCCTACACAAAACCGTGGAATGCCAGGATTCGGGCCAGGGGAACGCACACCATCTTTTGCCCAGAACAACGCCAAAACCACATGAACCAGATGCATCCAAGAATAAGGCCAGAACCGCATTTGTGACCTCCTTGGACATAAAAAACGTATGCCCATTGTATGAGTTGAGAAAGGTCCTCCAAACAACTAAATCAGCTTTTAGGGACCTAGTGAGCCGGATGCGGTGGTGCGGAGACTTGACACCACGGGTGGCCAAAGACATACACCTGGAAAAAGCCCGCCCAATGGGCATGACCCTACAGGCGAAACAGAGCAAACCCAACATCGATTGTAATTGCCTAAGAGTAACCTTACAAACCGCCAAGAAACCATCAACTAACTCAAGCAGCTTGTCCACTGGGAGACAAAATACCATATTTACAGAATCTAACTCGATACCCAGAAACGAAAGCCGCGTAACCGGGCCCTCCGTTTTCTCAGCCAAAATAGGAACACCAAACTGGGCCATACGCAACAGGAATGTGTTCAGAAGGGAAAGACATCCGTCACCTGTCCCCAGGGAAACAAACAAAAAATCGTCCAGGTAATGTATCACGAACCAGACTCATACCGTACCACCCATTCCAAAAAACAACCGAACATCTCAAAATAGTGGCAAGAAATGGAGCATCCCATGGGAAGGCATGTGTCATAATAAAATTGACCCTCAAATGAACAACCCAGAATGTAAAAAATGTCGGGATGAACAGGGAGGAGCCTGATGTCCGATTTCGCAAGGAGGGCGCCCCTACCTGCCTCCCTGACCAACGCAACTGCCCTGTCGAAGGAGACATAGGACACAGAGGCATCTGCGGAGAGGATGGCATCATTGACTGACGCACCCTTAGGGTGTGATAGGTGATGAATAAGGCGAAATTTCCCAGGCTCCTTCTTGGGGACCACCCCCAGAGGTGAAACCCTAAGATTGGAAAAAGGTATGGATGGAAATAGACACTTAATTCTGCCCAACGACACCTCCTTAACCAACTTCTCCTTCAGGACCTCCGGGAGATCTCTGGCAGACCTGAGATTCTTAGAAAACATGGGAAATCTACACAGAACAAACGGAATAAAAAACCCAAACGTAAAAACAGAGCGAAGCTGGGCCACAGCCACCTTATTGGGGTACTTGTCGAGCCACAGTGACATCTCTACTACGCTCACCTGAGTCCTTGGAGGCACCCACGGCGGGCAACTTGGTGAATTTAACGGGGGGGCCAGGACATCGGTTTGCAGCGTGGGAGCCACCACAAGCCGAGCACTCATGCTTGTATTTACATAAGCCTGCGTACTTGCAATGCCCCTCGTTGAATAACCAACACGCTCCAGGACGGCGGACGGCCACTGGTCCCTGGGAAAATGCTCCGGAACCAGTGGCTGCTCCGTGAAAGGGAGGCTGGCGCTGAGACATCATGAGGCGAAGCCAAACATCGGTAGCTTTCACCCCCCAACCAATATCCGGGTGCAACGCCAAACGTCGGCGGAATTCTTCATCATACCACCACCAGGCGCTACCGCCATGGCCATTGTAGGCGCTGTATATCGTGTCCTGGTAGACGAAAAGCTCAGAGGAACGCTCGGGGTGTTTCTGACCCATGATGCATCCCAAAACCGAAAAACCCTGCAACCAATTATTCATGGTCTTGGCTACCTTGGGCCTACGCTCATAAGGCTTGTCAGATACCGGCCGCTCCCTGTCTATGGTATGCTGGTCCACCGATACCAGGGACCAAATATCAGCATACTGGTTAGCCCAAATCTTGTCCCTAACTGACTCCTCTACATGGCATCCCAGAGGACTGACGCCACAGAAAATGGAGTCCTTATGGACCCCAGCTAAAATGGGCGCAAGCTTCTGTGAAGGAAAGGGAGGGGGCTGGTAAGATTGGGGCATCTTTTCCAACAGCGCCTTCAATAATGACTCTATGTTTGTCTCAACCCCTCCCGCCCCCCATGCCCCAGTATACTGGTACTCACCGAGTGTTGAAGACTCCGCCACTACCGAAGGACCAGGTACCGGTACGACCTCCTGGTGTACCGCAGCGGCGACTAAGCTGGGAGCCCTGGATGTGCGAGAAGGCACCTGCCTTTTACGTTTTGACCTGGACATTCGGCCAGACTCCCCTGATGCACTCGTCGATCCATTCGAAGACGACTGGGAGCGCCATCTAGAGGATCTGGATCGCCTGCTGCTCCCGGAAGCCTTGGAATGGCATCGGGACCAGCGCTGGAGAGAGCCACAGTGGTGACGCCTCCTATCTCCCTGCGACGAAGAGGATGAGGCCGATAGCTCCCTGCGCCTGCGCGATCTGTGATAGGCCACTAGTGGAGGAGAAGACAATGGTGGAGCCATAGTGGAAAGAGCCGATTGCGGGTCAACTAACTCAACCTGCCCCGTACTGCCAGTGGATAGAATAGCAGAGGGGGCAACAGGCGTCAAAACAGGAGGGTAAGCAGCTAATGCAGGAAAGGGAACCAATGCCACGGGGGAGGGTAGCACCGCGGGGGGAGATGCACCGGCGTGGGCCAAAATTGCTGCAGGGGAAGGAGGGTGGTCACTCATCACTGGGACCACCACTGCACTAGCCAGAGGCTGAGAAGAAGGGGGAGTTGGGGATCCCTATAATCAGTGCTCTCCTGCGCACCCATTCCTACACTAACTGGAGGACTCACCTGCCACACGCCAAATGGATCCGCTGCAATGGGAAGTGACAGGGGCGGAAGGGCGGAGCTACGGCGCCATCTTGGAACACCCGAGCAGGCCAGCAGGAACGCGCAGAGCCAGCGCACGCAGGGGAAGCAAGGTTAGCACCGGATCCGAGGGAGCCTGAGGGGCGCATAGAAGGGGGGCTATGTCCCAGACGAACAGGGGGGCGGGTACGCAGCACGGACAGCCGACCCCCGACTGGAACACCAGATCTGCCCTCAGTCTGAGCCAGCTCCGGACGGGCGCCCATAACGCCAACAGTAGCAGGGGAGGAGAAGAAGCAGAAGAAAAAATATTAGAATCAAAGGGTTACCGGAGCATTTCGCGCCAGAATCTCCTGAGAAGGTGGCGAAGGCGATCTTTAATAGCCTACTGGGCCCAGAACGAACAGCAGGAATAGTGGTGGAACATATTCACAGAGCATTGCGCCCCAAACCAAAACAGGGGGAGCCACCACGAGACATAATATGTGGTTTACCATCTTCTGTGGACACGTGTCAATTACTCACAGCAGCTAGAGAAAACCACCCCGTTGTCTATGCTGAGACCACACTTAATTTCTATCCAGATCTTGCTCCAGCTACTCTAGCAAAGAGGAGAATTTTGAGACCACGGCTGGAGGTTCTGAGGTCCAAGAATATACCGTAGTCATGGCTTTTTCCCTTTGGGTTAGCTGTCAGGCATAATGGTCGGAGATTAACTGTTTACTCTCCACCCGTTCCTGGAGAAATGATGGGCTGTGTTGGAAATCCCGCCGTTGCAACTACAGTCCTGGATGCCTATGCTTCTTGACCAAGATCTACCTCCACCCCGAAAGTGGACGCATGGAAAACAACTACCAGAAAACAAGAGCCAAAGGAGAAAAGGGGAAACCTTAAGGCAGCAGCTTCAATTACCCGACTCTCGTCAATGCCCGGGATTTATTACCACGATTCTAAGAAGGACACTCAGAATCTCAAGCTAATGTGCAGGTTTGGGGTCAACGACCCATCTACTTATGTGCAATTGCTTTTCTTCCCATTTTCAAGAGCATCTAAACCGGGCTCTTCATCTCGCGTTATTGTGTTACAGGATTGGCAGTTATTAAGCATTGTGTTTTGGGTAGTTTAAGATGTGACGGCTCTGAACCGGTCGCAGATAAGAGAGGTTTGCACCCTATCCCACCCCCATCCTAGGAGGCGATGATATAGGTAGTTACTTATTTGAACAAGAGGCTGAACACATATCTGAGTATGACACTAGGAGCACCAGCCCCTACCTACTTCCCAGTTACTCTCAACGGCGGCAACATCGCTACTCTTCAGGTCGTCCATCTTTGAAGTCCAGCTTACTCTGCACCTGAACTCATCCTGCCCCCTCCCCCCCAATTGTTTTTATCCCCCTTCATTTACTTCTGACCGGCTATATCTTTTCAGGTGGCGCTGGGGTGCACAACATGCCTGGGTGTACCCCCCCCCCCCACACACACTTTTTCTATCTCTGCTTGGTTAGAGGAGGGCAGTGGGTGTAGCAGGCAAGACACATACAGTGTTAGGCTACATGCACACGACTGTATGTGTTTTGCGGTCCACAAAAAAAACGGATGGCCATCCATTTTTATTTTTTTGGCGGATCCATATTAGCAATGCCTAAAACGGACAAGAATAGGACATGTTCTATTTTTTTTTGCAAGGCTACGGAACGGACATACTGATATACCCATTCATTTCAATAGGTCTGCAAAAAATGCGGACAGCACACCGTGTGCTGTCCGCATTTTTTGCAGACCTATTGAAATGAATGGGTCTGCATCCTATCCGGACGCGGAAACAAACAACGTTCGTGTGAATGTAGCCTTATTCTCACATCTACAAAGTACAAGGTTGTATAGTAGTTAACATTTATCTGTTGTTGGTTCTGTGTTAATTGTAACCGTCTCTTTGTTGTTCGTCTTGGTTAGTGTCTCCCCCACGTCTGTCAGTTTTACTTTCCTTTCCCCGTCTCTCCCTTTTACGTCACACTCGCGCAATACTCATTGCGACTGATACCAAAAGAAATCTCACTATTCTTTAGAGTTACCAAATAGAGTTATCAAACGGCCGTGAGATACCTATGACAGAGATCAAGATCACAGCCTTAAACATAAAAGGCTTCAATTTGCCTAATAAAAGACACGACGCCATCTTTTTACCACGTAAGCTCAAAACCAGTATTGTGTTCCTGCAAGAAACCCACTTCCAAAAAAGATAGAACACCAAAACTCCCCACTTACTACTTTAACCAATGGTTCCATAGTTGCTAGGAAACTTCCCGCACAAAAGGAGTATCAATCGCTTTCCACAAATATATTCCTGTCCGGGTCTCCCAACAGTTTACAGATGCTGAGGGTAGGGTTCTCTTTCTTAAGGGGTCTGTGGCGTCCGAGTAATACACATTCGCAAATATCTATGTCCCTATTACCAAACAGATTCCATGGTTACTACAGGTCCTGGAAGACCTAAAGATGTTCGCCGAAGGTCAGGTCATCTTAGGTGGGGATTTAAATTTAGTATTGAATCCCCTGCTGGACTCATCGTCAGAGCGCTCCAGTATCACACGGAGAGCAATGGGCAAGCTTCATGCTAAATTGCAGGAAATAGGCTTAATTGATCTGTGAAGACAGCTCCATCCTCAAACGAAGGATTAAACCTTTAAAGGGGTTGTCCAGGTTCAGAGCTGAACCCAGATATACCCTTATTTTCACCCCAGCAGCATCCCTGAGGCAAGCATCTCATGAGCCGATGCTCTCCCTTGCCCTGCTTTAAGTCGCTCAGGGCTCGGGCTCTTTTATTTACAATAACACACTGCCAGGCTGAAGCTTCCGCCCGGCAGGGTGTTCGGTGACGTCACCAGCTCTGATGGGCGGGCTTTAGCGCTGCCCTAGCCATTTTACTGGCTAGGGCAGCACAAAAGCCCGCCCATCAGTGCCGGTGATGTCACCAGGCTTCCTGTCAGCCCCATGGAGAGCCCCGGTACGTCACCAGAACTCCTAAAAATGCCTTTGCCCTGCGCGAAAGGAGAGCATCGGAGCATGAACTGCTCCGATGCTCAAGTCAGGGGGGCTGTTGGGGTGAAAATGGGGATATGTCCGGGTTAACCCCTTTAAGTCAACCACTCTCAACTCTTTTCAGAGACTAGACCACATACTAGCCACCAAACCAGTGTTGTTGCAGACAAGATCAGCTTCCACAGGCAATATCACCATCTCTGACCGCACCCTGTGTTCCATCACACTTTCCATCAACCAGTTACCCAGAAAGGAATGGTCTTAGCGATGAAAAAACCTGCCAGGAAATCAATAAACATCTCAGAGAGTATTTCGATTTAAACTCAGTAGAAGAGATGAAGGCACCGATAGTCTGGGAGGCGCATAAAGTCTACATTAGGGGTATACTTATCGCTCTTGGCGCCAAACTAAAAAAAGATAAACCAAAATAAGTTGATAGCATTCTACAACAGATCGCGGCAGTGGAGAAGATCCAAAAACTATCCAAATCAGGAAGAACTGGTGACCCTGAGGGCAAAGCTTAAAACCTACCTCTCAATTCGTTCAGCTTGTTTGTACTTTAAGCACCTTATTTTTGCTCATGGGGACACAGGAGGCAGGTTGATGTCCTCCCTCCTTAAGAAAGCCAGATCTAAAGCTTTCATTCACAAAATTAAAGATGATTCTGGTAAAATGGTGACGACCACAGAGGAGATTGCGAAGGCTTTCCACCACTTATATTCTAAACAATACAATTTAAATGACCCAGATAGTACAGAATCTAATATGAGAGCTATGGAGGCAACACAAAAGTTTCTGCACTCCTTAAAACTCCCCTCTCTCTCTCCCGCTGTTGCTGTGGAACTGGTTTCCTCCTTTTCCGAAGTAGAAGTTTAAAAAGGCCATATGGAGCTTCTCCCCTAAAAAGAGTCCAGGCCCAGATGGTTTCCCCCTATACTATTTCAAAACCTTTCATGAGGTGCTAGTACCTCACTTGACAAAAGTCTGCAATTATCTTCTCTCAGGCGGCGTTCTTCCAAAACAGGCCCAAGAAGCCTTTATCAGACTAATACCTAAAGTAGGGAAGAATCCCACAGATTGTGGAAGTTACAGGCCAATTTCCTTACTAAACCAAGACCTGAAACTATGGGCCAAACTGCTCGCCAATAGGATTAAATCCATCATCCCCTCTTTAGTAGGCCCTGAACAAGTGGGTTTTGACCAAGGGAGAGAGGGGAAGACCAACACAACTAGACTTTTCCACGCCATCCACACTGCCCGCACCTCTAAAGCATTGATGCCGAGAAGGCTCCTGATAGAGTCAAATGGGCATTTATGGAAGCTGCACTCCGTAAACTTGCTTTCCCACAGTCATTGATACCCGCGATCTTTACGCTATACCAGGCCCCCCATGCACGCCTCAACATAAATGGCACATTTTCACCCGTATTTGAAATCACAAAAGGAACTAGAGATGGGTGCCCACTATCCCCCTCTCTATTTGTCCTTGTAATGGAAACTTTGCTCCAGAGTGTCAGAGAGCGGGATGGCATTCGGGGGGTTCTTTTAGGGAGAAGTGTCACGGCGGATGGGGAACTCAGACACACAGATAAACCAACAACCAGGCTCTAGGCAAGAAGCAGGGAAAGGGTCACCTCCTAGCTAAACCCTGACCTCTCTCCCTGCACTGCTCAGCCCACATTCAGACCTTGAAGGTAGGAATGATGTGTCCTCGTGCCTGGGCTAAAACACCCTAGATTCCCTGAGATGGTGAAAAGGGGAAAAGGAGCAGCCTGCTCGCACAGAACCTGGATGGGAAAGATGACACAAACACAACCTAGACAGCCATCAACAAAAACTGAAACCACACTTATCTTTTCTGAGCTGGAACAGACAACCTTCCTTCCTTGCTTGCTTCCAAGGCCAGACTGATTTCTATATCCCGCTCAGAACACTGGACTACAGTGATATTTAAACCAATGACCCCACCCAGTGCACCTGATGGGAGGCGGGTTCAGCACGACTCCAAAACAAAACAAAAACTAAACACGTGCTGCTATTCTGGCTGACCTCCACACATAGTCAGAGCAGGGCATGACAAGAAGGCAATTTAAATTCTTAGCTTTTGCTGATGATCTATTGCTTTTAACAACAAATCCATCTGATAGTCTTCCAGAGATTGCACACTTATTGCAGGAATATGGAATTATTTCTAATTATAAAGTCAATTCTACCAAGTCGGAGGTACTCAATATAACGGGCCCACAAGAAGTGGTCCCAAGTTTGAAATAGAGCACTAATTTTGCTTGGGCCCCCTCAACGATCGCCTATTTAGGAGTACGTTTATCCAGAGACCTCTCAGATCTTTATCATCTGAATTATTCGACATTACTATGGGAGGTTACAAACTTACTGAAATCCTATGAGAACTGTGGATCTCTTGGCTTGGTAGAAGAAACCTTCTGAAAACATATATAATGCCAAAAGTGTTGTATATATTGCAGATGGTGCCCATCCGCCTTCTTTACATCCATCAGAAGCCTCTTCTCTAAGTTCCTATGGAAACATAGGAGATCACGACTAGCTCACTCCATGATGGTCAGGAGGAGGGAGGCTTGGGTCTACCTGATGTAGACTCATATTACAAAGCAGTTCAGTTAATTAGATGGTTGCAGATATTGTTCCCAATAGGGGAGGAGGACCCCTTTGCAATATCCTCCTCGTGGAACAAATACACTGATCTAGGAAATTTGTAGCTCCAGACCGGACAGCAAAGGTAATCCCATGTTAATGGGACCAATGGAAGTGTGGAGGAACCTGGCACACTCCCTTGCCCCTCGGCCATCACCTCTTGTACCAATGTCCCTTCTGCCTGTCTCGATTGCCTCCCTGGGGGCAGCGAAGGAGGACGTACGGCATTTTTTCACACAATGGAAACTGAGGGATGCACTCAAAAATAATGCCGTTCCCGCAATTGACACTTTTGGAACATTTCTCCCAGCAGACATTCCCGGGGTGACAAGGTCCTTCTATTACACCCACTTTAAACGTATATGTTCCAAATTCTTGGCAGAGGCGGCTCCGGAGAGGGCCCTTACAGCTTTTGAGCAATTGATGTTGTCAAATCTTCCCAAATCCAGGAAAATGTATTATTTATACCAGCATTTTATTTTGCTCCTGGGAGAAGGAGCTGGGAATCAATCTCTCTGAGTCAGAGACAAGGTTTGTTCTCACGATGTGTGCGCCTTCAGGAAAGCCATTATAAATTATTATGTAAGTGGTATAAGACACCTGAATTTCTTTTTCGGACAGATGTTGGAGGTGTCAGGGGTCAAGTGGATCTTACTTGCACATCTGGTGGGACTCTGAAGCCATCCATACATTTTGGAGACAAATTGAATCTGCTATCCAGGTCATCTCAAAAAACATCCTTCCGCATAATGCCAGAAATGATCTTCTTAGCTAAACCAAACGCTGCCCACCGCCCAGCCAAGACAAACCCGATTACACATTTGCTAGCTGCAGCGAAAACTTTAATTCCCCTGCATTGGTTAAATTCGAGCCCTCCAACATTTGATGAATGGTGTGCCAAGGTAGACCAGAGGGGCAACTTTGAGGAACTTAGTAGCAAGACAGAGAGATACCATAACAGATTTCTGAAAACATGGAGCCCGTGGAGAGTGTGGAGAGGTACGCTTTGAGGGCTAAACTCATGTATTAGGAACCTGTCGACTACTAAATTGCCCTAAACCTCGGTTGTTAATTCAGATTGGTAGGTACATACAGTAAGTACCACTCATTACGATCATGGGTTTTTGGGCACTCCCCACCCCACCCCTCGCTACCCCCGTGTTTCCTCTTCCTTTGTGAGTCTATGTCTGTCTAGTCTTTGTTGTTATACTCGCGTGTTTAGTATGTTGCCAAGATTGGGGGAAACACACGCATATTATACACTGCTCAAAAAAATAAAGGGAACACAAAAATAACACATCCTAGATCTGAGTTAATTAAATATTCTTCTGAAATACTTTGTTCTTTACATAGTTGAATGTGCTGACAACAAAATCACACAAAAATAAAAAAATGGAAATCAAATTTTTCAACCCATGGAGGTCTGGATTTGGAGTCACACTCAAAATTAAAGTGGAAAAACACACTACAGGCTGATCCAACTTTGATGTAATGTCCTTAAAACAAGTGAAAATGAGGCTCAGTAGCGTGTGTGGCCTCCACGTGCCTGTATGACCTCCCTACAAAGCCTGTGCATGCTCCTGATGAGGTGGCGGACGGTCTCCTGAGGGATCTCCTCCCAGACCTGGACTAAAGCATCTGCCAACTCCTGGACAGTCTGTGGTGCAACGTGACGTTGGTGGATAGAGCGAGACATGATGTCCCAGATGTGCTCAATTGGATTCAGGTCTGGGGAACGGGCGGGCCAGTCCATAGCATCAATGCCTTCGTCTTGCAGGAACTGCTGACACACTCCAGCCACATGAGGTCTAGCATTGTCTTGCATTAGGAGGAACCCAGGGCCAACCGCACCAGCATATGGTCTCACAAGGGGTCTGAGGATCTCATCTCGGTACCTAATGGCAGTCAGGCTACCTCTGGCGAGCACATGGAGGGCTGTGCGGCCCTCCAAAGAAATGCCACCCCACACCATTACTGACCCAATGCCAAACTGGTCATGCTGGAGGATGTTGCAGGCAGCAGAACGTTCTCCACGGCGTCTCAAGACTCTGTCACGTCTGTCACATGTGCTCAGTGTGGACCTGCTTTCATCTGTGAAGAGCACAGGGCGCCAGTGGCGAATTTGCCAATATTGGTGTTATCTGGCAAATGCCAAACGTCCTGCACGGTGTTGGGCTGTAAGCACAACCCCCACCTATGGACGTCGGGCCCTCATATCACCCTCATGGAGTCTGTTTCTGACCGTTTGAGCAGACACATGCACATTTGTGGCCTGCTGGAGGTCATTTTGCAGGGCTCTGGCAGTGCTCCTCCTGTTCCTCCTTGCACAAAGGCGGAGGTAGCAGTCCTGCTGCTGGGTTGTTGCCCTCCTACGGCCTCCTCCACGTCTCCTGATGTACTGGCCTGTCTCCTGGTAGCGCCTCCATGCTCTGGACACTACGCTGACAGACACAGCAAACCTTCTTGCCACAGCTCGCATTGATGTGCCATCCTGGATAAGCTGCACTACCTGAGCCACTTGTGTGGGTTGTAGACTCCGTCTCATGCTACCACTAGAGTTAAAGCACCGCCAGCATTCAAAAGTGACCAAAACATCAGCCAGGAAGCATAGGAACTAAGAAGTGGTCTGTGGTCACCACCTGCAGAACCACTCCTTTATTGGGGGTGTCTTGCTAATTGCCTATAATTTCCACCTGTTGTGTATCCCATTTGCACAACAGCATGTGAAATTGATTGTCACTCAGTGTTGCTTCCTAAGTGGACAGTTTGATTTCACAGAAGTGTGATTGACTTGGAGTTACATTGTGTTGTTTAAGTGTTCCCTTTATTTTTTTGAGCAGTGTAGTTTGTGAAATGTATGAACCGGACGATTCAAGAGAGACTTTGGTCAAGAAGCGACTTATAGTAGATATCAGTTCAATTTTGGACGGGCCGTGTGTGTTCCCTCCTCATGTAACTTGTGATACGTTTTCATCTATGTGCAACAACTATATTCTCGCAAATGATTTTTATTGGCAATTGTAACAGTTAAAAACTTTACTTATATGTTGCATGTTTTGAAACCAATAAAGAGAAACAGAATGTTAAGATACAAAGTTTTCTTCTCTTGCAGTGTTTGAAAATATATGACTACTACTCCCATTGTCTGCATGGTAAATCCTATTGACAGCCTCACTCACATCAAAGAGCCTTTCTTTCCAGAAACTGAAGATTTATAGGTTTATTTGGAGTCAGGACAACTCTTGCCATAGGTGTGACGTTTCCACCTTGAGGATCTGGATGGATCTCATACTTCTTAATAACCTGAGGATAAAATGACATGAAGACATCATATACAGGTATGGGGGGCTATGAAGGGATGGATATATAGTAAAACAAATCTGTGCAACTGCATAAAAAAAAGGCTGCACTGAGTTTCCTCACTGCTTTCTAGATCTTTGCTTGCTGTCACAGAATGGAAACTTATTCCAGACTGAAAGTTTTTACCTTTACTGATACACTGTAACAAAGAAATCAATTTAAGGATATCTATCATTTCCACAAACTGTTGACCAGTTATAGAGATATATCAGAATTTTTAATTGGTGGAGGTCCAGGTGACGCCACCGCACTAAGCTGCCCCATGAGTTTATCAATCAATGTCGAAGGTTTGTGAAAAAGGTGCCTTTTAAACAGAAAGTATCAGGTGTCCAAGACGGTGCAAAAACAATAGGGTATTCCAGTTATATCAAGTATTTCCTATACACAGTCATTAGAGCACCCCATAACTATTATAACCATTGGAGTCTGAATGCTGGAACCCCCACTGATCATGAGAAGGGGGCCCCGTACTGCACAGGGCCCCCCATTCATCTCCATAGGGCTGCTGGAGATAGTGGAGTACATCATTCAGCTATTTCTTCTCGAAGTTTAATGAAGTGGCAGTGTGCAAGTTCCACCTTCCGCTCCATGCATTTTGGTGGGGCCCCTGTGCTTGTGATCGGTGTGGGTCCCAGCTGTCAGATCCCCGCCAATCTAATAGTTATTCCTTATCCTGTGAATAGGTGACAACTTGATATACGTACCTAGAATATCCCTCCAAGAAAACATGCTTAGGGGAGCCACTGTTATAGATTTTTCTTTATAAACAGCGCCTCACCTGTTCACAGGTTATGTGTGGTATTGCAGCTCAGACCAAATCACTTATATGGAGCTGAGCTGCAGTACCAGACACAACACATAGACAGGGGTGGTGCCGTTTCTGGAAGTAATCGGTGACATTTTTTTAATCCTGGACAAGCCCTATGAGCCACCCGGCTTTGGTAAGATATGGCAGATATGCATATCTCTCTCTTTCTATCTATATATAGGGCCTTCCAAGAATATCCCACTGGAGAACGTGAACTTACCCGGGACAAGGTCAAATGCATCTCCAGTTCGGCGATGCGACGCCCGACACAAGCCCTAATGCCGTAGCCAAATGGGATGTAGCTGAATGGGTTATTCTTCATCTTATGGTCTCGGAACCAGCGCTGAGGGAGGAACTTGTTCGGTTCTGGAAAATTGTTCTCGTCTCGAGATATGGCAAAATGATTCAAGGCAAACATCATCTACAATGGAGAGAAAACAAGATGGGGATCCAGCTAGAAATTCATCAGTGACCTGCGGCACGCCGGCTGCTGTGATACTACAACTCCCACTATGCACACTTCCTTGGCTGTTCTGAGAACTGGGGTCTCTTCTCCAGTGGTCTATATAAACCTACCCCAGAAAAGGGTTCTGGCACCCTGATGTCCTACAAGTGTTGGGAAGGTGGTTGGCACCTAGTATTAAAAAACATGGCTGCTTGCTTCCAGAAACAGCACCACGCCTGTCCATGGGTTGTGTCTGGTATTGTGGATCAGCTCAACTGAAGCGAATGGAGTTGAGCTGCAATTCCACATACAACCTGTGGACAGGTGTGGCGCTGTATATGAGCAGCCATATTCTTCTAATTCTGAATACTGACCCATTTAATGAATGTTCCACATAATGTCCAGACAAACTGCAAAAAATGAATTTTTTTGGGTGGGTCTAATTTAATGTGTTTATTGCGTGCAATATATAATGTGATATTTTATTATTTTCAGATCCAGAGATACTAATTAGGTTTATTTTATTAATGTCTTTAGACGGCTCACTAAGATAATATGGAGAGAGTAGTGCAGAGTCTGAATGTGCCGAGTACACTCACATGTCTGGTGCCACAGACTAAAACAAATCCAGTAACAAATACTGTGAGGTGCTCCAGGCGTAGACCGACCACAATAATCAATTATTACTTATTTATAATACAAATTCATTAGTCAAAAAGGTTATAAAGACGCCCTAAATTAGGGCATTTCAGATACACTCTGGTGTTCCAGATCAATGTACCCCCCCAGGGGTTAATATCCACGCGTGGCTGAGAGACTGAACACTGACACAGAAGTTGGTCAAAGCAATCTCTAACTTTTATTACATGGGATAAGCCGTATATACATCTTCAGAAGAGGGCAGTCCTCTCTGAGGCTAAAACATTGTTCCATTGGTCAAAAAGGAAGAAGAGATAAGAGAAACAGAGATAACACTTCAACATCTGCGCAGTGAATACCACTTTGGAATGTGAACTAATGTAAACATCTAAGTGTTCGCCATTTTGTAATCGCGAACAATCTAACAATAATACTGCATACGTCATATGTGACACTTCAAAGAGGTGCTTCTCTATAGGCAGTGAATAATATATATATCATCAAGCCATGTGATTGGCTTACGCATCTCTACCACACTCTATGGGACACCTGTAGAAAGATGAGAAATCAGACACTTCTCACAGCACAGCACTTTGCCCCCCTCTCTCTCCTCTCCAGCCTTGAAACAAAGAGAGGTGTGGGGGGGAGGCACTTGGAGAAGAAAAAGTTAACTCATTACAGTCCTAGTTATACAAAAAATATTGAATAAAATTCACACATCTTTAACAAAGGCAAATCACACATGATCACTAGTATACTCAATAATCAACCTACATGATTAATGCAATATTAATGGTACATGTGCAACTAGATAAGTGGTAAAGTAATATATAAAAATAATTTTTTTTTTTTAATAAAAACACAATATATAATAGTCCAGATAAAGGCTCCTTTCAGACGAGCGAGTTCCACACTCCAGACTCGCAGCACGAGTATGCGGCAGCTCCCGTCCTGACATCCCAGCACTGACGGGTTGCATAGCATTATATTGATTATTGATGCTGTGTAACTCTTAGGCTGGTTTCACATGGGAATTGTGGGTGCGTTGCGGGAAAAGATGCGGGTACGTTGCGGGAACATGCACGATTTTTCCCCGCGAGTGCAAAGCATTTTAATTCGTTTTTCACACGAGTGAGAAAAATAGGCATGTTTGGTACCCAGACCCAAAACCTGGACTTCTTCACAGAAGTTCGGGTTTGGGTTCAGTATTCTGTAAATTTTATTATTTTCCCTTATAACATGGTTATAAGGGAAAATAATAGCATTCTTTAATACAGAATGCTTAGTAGAAGGTCAATTGAGGGTTAAAAAGTAAAAATAAAATTAACTCACCTCCTCCAATTGATTGCGCTGCCTGTCTCCTGTTCATTCTTCAGGACCTGTCAAAGGACCTGTGGTGACATCACTGTGCTCATCACGTGATGATCATGTGATGGACCATGTGATTAGCGCAGTGACGTCACCACAGGTCCTTTTCCTCAAAGAAGAAGAAAGAAGAGATGCCGGCTGCGTGAACAAGTGGATTAAGGTGAGTTAAATAATTTATTTATTTTTTTAACCCCTCCAGCCCTATTGTACTATGCATTCTGTATTAAGAATGCTATTATTTTCCTTTATAAAAATATTATAAGGGAAAATAATGAAGATTGGGTCCCCATCCCAATCGTCCCCTAGCAACCGTGCGTGAAAATCACACCGCATCTGCACTTGTTTGCGATTTTCACGCAGCCCCATTCACTTCTATGAGGCCTGCGTTACGGTAAAAACAGAACTGTAAGCATTACATAGCATCATAAATCAATATAATGCTATGCGACCCGTCAGTGCTGGGAGGTCAGGCCGGGAGCTGCCGCATACTCACGCTGTGAGTCTGATGAGTGGAACTCGCTCGTCTGAAAGGGGCCAAAGTATAAGGGCTCATGCACACAATCGTATGTATTTTGCGGTCTGCAAAACAAGGATCCGCAAAAAATACGGATGACGTCTGTATGCATTCCGTATTTTGCGGAACAGAACAGCTGACCCCTAATAGAACAATACTATACTTATATTGGTGTATGCTACTGTCCAGAGCTTCCATCTGATAACACTGCTGGTGTATATTATACAGGTTTTACTATATTATACTTTATCTGCACTGGACTATTATATATTGTGTTTTTATTAATTTGTTTTATTTTTATATATTACTTTATCACTTATCCATTTGCACATGTACCATTAATATTGCATTAATCATGTAGGTTGATTATTGAGTATACTAGTGATCATGTGTGATTTGCCTTTTTGACTAATGAATTTTTATTATTAATAAATAATAATTGATTTCTATTATTGTGGTCGGTCTATGGCTGGAGCACCACAGTTTTTGATATGCTTATTTTATGGTTTTCTTTTATGATAAATGGAATTTTTTATATTTTTTTTATAATTGGGTATTAAAAAAACTTTAATAAACAGTTTCTTTGTTTTCAGCCCTCCAAGGGTGTTTGAACCCGCGATTGTACAATACCCTTCAATACCTCTGTACTGCAGTGTAGTGTGATTTTTCCCATATCCTATTACACCTTGGTCACTACTGAGAGATTACTCCGATCCCAGCCTTTGCAGGCGAGTGTCAGTCGTATGGCACATGCTGCACCTGTCGCCGGGTACGGAGGGCGCTCAGTTAGTGAGCCCACTCCATACTTTCCCTGGCGATCCTATGACATACAGTTATGTCATAGGTCGTTAAGGGATTAATATCCATTCCAATCATGAGACCAGAGCAAGGGCACCAGGAGGCTTTGTGCAGTGTCGAAAACCTCCGTGAGATAAGCATGATCTGTCCCTTTAAGAACTTACGTCTTTGGGGAACCAAAAGTCTCTGATGATGATCTCCTTCTCGACAGCGACTCTGGAATTAAGCGGCACCACAGGATACATCCTTAATGAGAGAGGTCACACTGTCACCCTACAGCCGGAGATAAGTGACATATCTATAGGGCCTTTCATGCGGCAAAAGTGGTTATCCCACAAAAAGTATTACTATGCAATAAACCGGGTATTTCAAATAAAGTATTATTGCACTATAAAAACAATAAAAATGTTCAGTTGTTTTTTACATACAGTACAGACCAAAAGTTTGGACACACCTTCTCATTCAAAGAGTTTTCTTTATTTTCATGACTATGAAGGCATCAAAACTATGAATTAACACATGTGGAATTATATACATAACAAACAAGTGTGAAACAACTGAAAATATGTCATATTCTAGGTTCTTCAAAGTAGCCACCTTTTGCTTTGATTACTGCTTTGCACACTCTTGGCATTCTCTTGATGAGCTTCAAGAGGTAGTCCCCTGAAATGGTCTTCCAACAGTCTTGAAGGAGTTCCCAGAGATGCTTAGCACTTGTTGGCCCTTTTGCCTTCACTCTGCGGTCCAGCTCACCCCAAACCATCTCGATTGGGTTCAGGTCCGGTGACTGTGGAGGCCAGGTCATCTGGCGCAGCACCCCATCACTCTCCTTCATGGTCAAATAGCCCTTACTTTCAACGTTTTCCCAATTTTTCGGCTGACTGACTGACCTTCATTTCTTAAAGTAATGATGGCCACTCGTTTTTCTTTACTTAGCTGCTTTTTTCTTGCCATAATACAAATTCTAACAGTCTATTCAGTAGGACTATCAGCTGTGTATCCACCTGACTTCTCCTCAACGCAACTGATGGTCCCAACCCCATTTATAAGGCAAGAAATCCCACTTATTAAACCTGACAGGGCACACCTGTGAAGTGAAAACCATTTCAGGGGACTACCTCTTGAAGCTCATCAAGAGAATGCCAAGAGTGTGCAAAGCAGTAATCAAAGCAAAAGGTGGCTACTTTGAAGAACCTAGAATATGACATATTTTCAGTTGTTTCACACTTGTTTGTTATGTATATAATTCCACATGTGTTAATTCATAGTTTTGATGCCTTCAGTGTGAATCTACAATTTTTATAGTCATGAAAATAAAGAAAACTCTTTGAATGAGAAGGTGTGTCCAAACTTTTGGTCTGTACTGTACATACATGCTGTTTATTATCCTGGTCTACCTTATGCTGCATGGACTGACATGCTCCGTAATGTCCCTGCTCCCTTTCCAGCCCCTCAGTTCTACTTCATAGTGAAGGCCCCGGCCCCCCTAATTAATTTCATTCATTCATAGAAATCTATAGCTCCGTCTCTCTAGACCGTAGTGAAGGAACTTTACATACCATTTGTATCCCTCAGGCTATGGGCTCTTTCACTCCAGCGTGTCCCTTGCAGGAATCGCACTGCGTGTGAGAGAGGGATCGTGCGTTCTGGACTTACAGAAGCCTGTCTGACCTTTCTGTAACAGAATCATACTGACATGAAGCTGGACTTACAGAACCGCACGAAGATCCCTCTCTTACACTGAGCGCGATTCCAGCAATGGACACGCTCGTGTGAAAGAGCCTTATATGTGAGGGACTGTTTTCTATGCAGGGGAGAAAGAGGTCAACGAGAGCCAATTGCAATGCATCCTGGGAGATGCAGGCACTTGATTAGCTGCTGCCCACTCACAGAAAGGGAAGAACGTCCCTTAGATAAGTCATTAAAAAGACAAAAAAGGGTAAAAATTACACTGATGCAGTGTTGTTGTTTTTTTGCATTGATATAGTTATTCCTCTTCCACAAGTCAGTGAATCATGGACCGCACTCCACAGAGTTTAATGTGTTTGCTCAAACATCAGTGGTTATCTGGTGACCGTGGGTCAGTGGCAAAACCAGAGAGACATGCAATACTTTGGTCAGTGATGAGGACACGCCCATTGAAGTCTATGGGTCAGTGAAAACCTCTGATAGAACATGGATGGCGTCCATCTTTTGTTAGTGGTTTTCACGGACCGCTGGCAGGAGATGCTCTGGAAATAAATTTTCAGCCTATCAGTGTCCATGGAATACGGATGACAAAGGGAGGGGAAAAAAACGGACACACAAAAAACAAAAACCTCCCCCATATGTGTAGTATTGCTGCGTCCGTAATGACCTGGACTACATAAATATCACGTAAATTATCCCCTGTGGTAAACACCGTAAAAAAATATAATTGAAAAAAATGACAGAATTGCTAATGTATTCTTAGTTGCCACCGAAAAACTAGATAACAAGTGATCAAAAAGTGTAATTTACTCCAAAAGGATACCAATGAAATCTAAGAGTCGTCCAGAAAAAAAAAAAATATAAATAAATAAAAAAATCAAGCCCACACACAAGTCCATAGAAAGAAAAATAAAAAAAGTTATGGGTCTTCAGAAGTGGAAAAGATTTTTTTCCTTTTAAAAAAATGGGTTTTCTTTTGCAAAAGTAGTAAAACGTAAAAAAAAAAACTACACGTATGTATTTGGTACTGACCCAGAGAAGATAGATATTATGTTACTTGTACCAAAAAATTAACGCTGTCAAACTTATAACGTAAAAACGCAGCGGCAGTATTGCTGTTTTTCCCATCTCCCTCCTAGCAAGAGTTAATAAAAGTTAATCAGAAAGTTATGTGTACCGCACAAAGGCGCCATTAAAAACTACAACTTGTCCCACAAAAAACAAGCCCTCATACAGCTATATAGACGGAAAAATAAAAAGTTATAGCTCTTGGAATGCGACAATGAAAAAATGCAGAAAATTGCTTCGTCAGTAAGGCACAAAACAGGCCGGGCACTAAGGGGTTAAAGGAATAACTATAATTGGGGTGGGGGGGTGGGGAATGAATAAAACCAACCGTAGCGTTTCTTTAATGACGGCCTTCAGCAGCGGCATCCTGGCGATATCCTCAGCAGTGGGAACACCTTCTCCTGGGACAATGGAGGTCACCTCCTCATAGAGAGATCCCTGGGTCTCCTGGTCTTTCGCGAGGTGGTAGAGGGCCCAGGACAAGGTGTTTGAAGTCTGAGATGGGGAAATACAGGATATTTGGATGGCGGCCTTCCAATACCAGCAGCGTAAAAATAACCACACTAAGCAGAATGGAATTACAGGTGCCATACATGACATAGTACCGCCATACATGACATAGTACCGCCATACATGACATAGTACCGCCATACATGACATAGTACCGCCATACACTGCAAAAGTAATATACTTTTCTATGACCATCTGATAATCCAGAAGATCTATAATCCAGCACCTACCAGATCCTATTGGTTTGGAATTTGACAGTATTTGTGTGTCAGATTCTACCATCCTGCACCCCCCAACTGATGCGGTCCCTCTTCTAGGTCTTCCCTGTCAGTACACTAGTATACAGCTGTGTTCAGAATAATAGCAGTGTGTTTAAAAAAGTTAATAAAGCTCAAAATCCTTCTAATAACACATTCTATTCCAAATCAAAACATGAAGAAAAATATATCAAATTTGTGTTGTTCCTCTAAAACTAATTTTAAGAAAAGTGAATATTAGACTGTTCAAAATAATAGCAGTGTTTGTATTCTTCTTTACAAACTCAAACATTCACTATATAAACTGATAATGTCTGAAGATGTTGCTTTCTTTTGAATCACTTAAGTAATATTTAGGCCTCATGCACACAACCGTTTTTCGGGTCCGCACCCGAGCCGCAGTTTTTGCGGCTTGGATGCGGACCCATTCACTTCAATGGGGCTGCAAAAGATGCAGACAGCACTCCGTGTGCTGTCCGCATCCGTTGCTCCGTTCCGTTGCCCCGCAAAAAAAATAGAACATGTCCTATTCTTGTCCGTTTTGCGGACAAGAATAGGCATTTCTTCAATGGGCTGACTGTTCCGTAAATTGCGGAAGGCACACGGGCGGCTTTCATTTTTTGCGGATCTGCGATTTGCGGACCGCAAAAAATGGAACGGTCGTGTGCATGAGGCCTTAGTTGTTTAACCGCTGTTTCTGAGACCTGCTGGACGTCTGTGCTGCTCGGAGTCACCACCTTCAGGCCCCTGTGACCAGGTATTCCAGCCCAGGAGGATCGGACCACATTACACAGTTCTTCTCTATTTCTTGGTTTTGCCTCAGAAACTGCATTTTTGATGTCGCCCCACAAGTTTTCTATTGGATGAAGATCCGGGGATTGGGTCGGCCGCTCCATAACGTCAGTCTTGTTGGTCTGGAACCGAGATGTTGCCCGTTTACTGGTGAGTTTGGGGTCGTTGTCTTGTTGGAACACCCATTTCAAGGGCATTTCCTCTACAGCATAAGCAGGGGCGTACATAGAAATCACTGGGCCCCATAGCAAGCATCTGACTCAAGTTCATGCAGTGAGGCAGGTTAATACAAGACGCGCAGGGGGAGGGGGGCGGGGCCGCCGATCAAAGACAAGTGCCGCGGGCCCGCTGCGCCTGCGCCACAGTGTGTGTAGTGTACTACTAGTACTGGCTAAAATAAGCGGAGGGGCCCCCTGTGCTGCGGGCCCCATAGCAACGGCGTGGTCTGCCTATATTGGCGGTACGCCACTGAGCATAAGGCAGCATGACCTCTTCACGTGTTCTGATGGATTCAGACTGATCCATGATCCCTGGTCTGTGATAAATGGGCCCAACACCGTAGTATGAGACACATCCCCATATCATGATGCTTGTCCACCATGCTTTACTGTCTTCACAGTGTACTGCGGCTGAATTCAGTGTTTGGGGGTCGTCTGACAAACTGTCTCCGGCCACTGGACCCAAGCAGAACAATCTTACTTCCATCAGTCCACAGAACGTCTCTTTAGGCCGTCAATGTGCTCTTTGGCAGATTGTAAGCTCTTCAGCTCATGTCTTTTCTTCAGCAGTAGGACTTTGCGGGGGCTTCTTGCAGATCGCTCGGCTTCACATCGGCGTCTTCTCATTGTAACAGGACTCACAGGGAACTTTACACCTTCTGTCATCTTCCTGGAGCTGATTGTTGGCTGAGTCCTTGCCATTTGGGCTATTCTTCTATCCATTCGATTGGTCGTTTTTCGCTTTCTTACACGTCTTTCAGGTTTTTGTTGCCATTTTAAAGCATTTACGATCATTTTAGTTGAACAGCCTATAATTTTCTGCACTTCTTTATATGTTTGCCCCTCTCCAATCAACTTTTTAATCAAGGTACGCTGTTCTTCTGAACAATGTCTGGAACGACCCATTTTCCTCATAATTTCAGAGATAAATGCACTGTAACCGGCAGGTACAACATTTGCTGCCTTACTTCCTTAAATAAGGGCAATAATTGTCACCTGTTTTTCAAAGAATGAATGACCTCACTCATTGAACTCTACACTGCTATTATTTTGAACATGCCCCTTTCAATAAGTGATTCAATTACACAGAATCAGCAGCATGCATGTCATGACTGTTGGGTCTGTTGGATTTCTGTTACTCTACTACACCTGCTAGTAAATTATTTGCCATGTAGAAATATCATTTCTACCAAAAACAGTGATTGATCAGGTTAGTGATGTCTGACTGCTATTATTTTGAACACAACTGTATGTACCCTTGTATGTACCCTTTAGTCTTGTACTGATATAGCTGCTGCTGATACATTTAAATTTTTGTACCATCTTCACTAAACAAATGGACTCTGCATATTGTATATAGGCGCTGCCAGCACTACCACTACCATATGGGCACTGCTACGTCATAGTCTTTTATATTTCAGGGTTATTCTAGCGATGTATGGCGGTGCAACCCCCGACCCCCAGGACACCAGTGCTGGTTCTCTGGTTGCACAGCAAAAAAAAAAGCGCTGATATTTAACTCCTTACTGTGTCGACTCCAGCAAACAGCAGCTCAGCGATGCTGCCATACACCTCCTTCATGGTCAGATTGCCGCTGGACAGCAGGTAGGTCAGGTACTCCCCCTGCACCTCTTCCCCATGATCCAGATTCTCTTGTATCTTCTGCATCTTCTGGTCGATCAGCTTGTTTCCTTGGGAAGTGAAAGGTTAATAAAAAGTGAACATAACATCTCAGTGCTGCGCAGAGTATTTCAGGAGAGGAGTGCACTGGACTTGTGAGGACAGGGGAGGAGGGGACGGAGACAAGTGTGAGGTCACAGACCCAGAGTTACAGAGTGGAAGGAGCAGGGTAACCAGCAGCACAGAGTCTTTCAGGAGCAGAGTATGCTGATCTTGTAGAAGAAGTCACAAACTGATAGTTAGGGCTCATCCACACGACGGCTGGGAAATGGCGGATCTGCAAAACACAGATACCGATCATGTGCATTACGCATTTTGTGGAATGAAACGTCTGGCCCCCGATACACCAGTTCTATCCATGTCCGTGATGCAGACAAGAATAGGACATGTTCTATTTTTTTTTGCGGGGCCGCGGAACTGACATACGGATGTGGACAGTACGCGGTGTGCTTTCCGCATCTTTTGTGGCCCCATTGAAGTGAATGGGTCCACATCCGATCCGCAAAAAATGCTGATCAGATGCAGACATAAAATACATTTGCGTGCATGAGCCCTTACACAATAAAAGTAGCAGAGTTCTTGAGCAGCACAGAGTATTTTAGGAGGGGAACGTGCTGATTCTGAAGGAAGTTGCAGACTATGAGTTAAACAATTGAAAGGGCAGAGTCCCCAGCAGCACAGATTATTTCAGTAGATGAGAAAGACGTTGCACACTGAGAGTTAAGCCTCATTCACACGTCAGTGTTCCACGCATGTGCTCTGTACGTGTTCTCCACGGACAGCACGCATCCCCATTCATTTTAATGTGTGTATTCAGACATCAGTGTTTTAGCACGGTCCGTCTTTTTAGCACGGATACACGCTCTATTTTGTCCGTGTTGCAATCCGTGTTCAGTGTCAGTGTGACGGACTGAACCGTCACTGGGGCTGCTGGAGAAGCCTTAGGGCCAGCCTCCTTCCTACAGACTATGGACCCTGAACTATGGAGACCCCCTCAGACCTTTTGGGGTTACAAGGACCTATGAACCCTGATTTATGTGTGTAATTTATATGCCACATATTTCCTATTGCCCATTAAAAAGGCATGGTGTGGGTTCAGCAACACAAAAAGGGTTAACTCTGCACTGAGACTCCCACTGATTGTGTTAGTGATGGGATTAAGATAGTTGATTATAATAGCACCTGACTCCTATGATACACTCAGGAGATAATCCCATCACATGTGTCTCCTCTTCCCATTCATTCATTATGGAGGGGGTGAAGATATCTGTTTGCATGTTCATTGTTGATTGCGTCATAGACAATGCCAATGTGTTTGTTAATTGCGTCACAGACAATGCCATTGTGTTTGTTGAATAGGGTTAGTTTTGTGTTTAAACTGTACAGGATTGGCTGCTATGTCATGTCCTCAGTATGTCATGTGTATATAAATCAATGCTGTGTGTTCAACAAAGGGTTCCTGTTTTACCCTTCATCATGTTGAGGCTGGTGTTTGGGTAACTGATCGACACTGGGGATTGCTATACGCTGTATACTCCCCTGGCTATACTATTAGCTCTTGTAAGAGCTGTTCCTGTTCCTGGTTCCTGTGGTGGTTTTGGTGTAGAGCGGAGTGCTTGGAGTCCTCTGGAAGCACTAGGAGCATCCATCAACGGAGGTACCCGGTCGGGGTGCTAGGAGATCCATTACATTGGTGGCAGCAGTGGGATGGCGTCCTAGTGCGAGGAGGAGCAGCTCGGAGACACCGTTCGTGGAACATATTGAGGGCAACGCTAGTATCCGTACAGCTCCCCTGGCTACAGCAGAATGGAAACAGCAGTGGAGTACGATGAGGGTGTCATGGATGACCGAGATACAGCCCGTAAAGCCATCTGGTACCAGGCACTGGGTATTGTGGAGTATCTGCGGGACGAGAGACTCCCCGCGGAAGACCACCGGTTGCAGAAGCGAGTAGCCCTGCGGATGCCCTTCCTGGGAGAGCAGCCCCGGGAGGAATGGGTAAAGGAATTGGAACACCTAGCACGGCAGGAGCTGTGGCTGAAAGAAGCCTACCAGGCGCTCTGGTAGTATGGGGCACAGTACCTACCCAGGACAGCTGAGCATGACAAGCTAGAGGGAGAGGAGTTTGATGGTCCTGGCTTGTTATGGGAGACTTTTTCAGAGCTAGAGTTTGGGAGCCCTAAACAAGCCCGGTTCAGGGACCTCTTTGAGTAGCGGGAGAGCAGGTATGACTGGGACGACACTCACAAAATTGAGTAAGACCTGGTCCACCTGGTGACTCGGGAGATGAAGCTGGAACAGGACTACCAGCAGCTGTTCCACTCCAGTGAGAAGGCTCAGCGAGAGAGCAGAGTGTCAGACCCAGGTTCAGAGCCCTTCAGCTGGGAGGATATTGTGGAGGTTTACTGGGAAGACCCGACTGAAGTATCTCCTGCTTCAGTACCAGCTACAGAGGTAGGGAACCCCATATGGCAGGTGGAGATGGGACCGAGATCTCTCCACCGGCACTACAGGGATGCTGGGCAGTCGGCCCAGATCCCCAACGGCAGCCGGAGTTTCAGGGAGTAGGGACAGTTGATCCTGCTCCCCAGCGGCAGTATGTTTTGCAGGGAGAGGAGAGCATCGTCTCCATTCCCCAGCGGCAGTGTACCTTGAAGGGAGAGGAGATAATCGGTCTCCCAAAATGCATGGGGATATGCCTGATCAGTTCTTTTCCGGTATAGAGAGCCTAGGACGGAACTCTATGCCGGAAAAGAAAAACGCTAATGTGAAAGTACCCTAAGATGAAAGTCTTTTCACTGTATTATTTTCCTTTATAACATGGTTATAAGGGATAATAATAGCATTCTTTAATACAGAATGCTTAGTAGAAGGTCAATTGAGGGTTAAAAAATAAAAATAAATTAACTCACCTCCTCCTCTTGATCACGTAGTTGCCAATCGCTTCTTACTTCTTTAATCATGAGCTGCCGGCTAAAGGAATTGTGGTAACGTCACATCACATGGTCCAATCACATGGTCCATCACCTTGGTGCTGGACCATGTAATTGGACCATGTGATGAGCTCAGTGACATCACCACCTCCTTTGACAGGTCCTGAAGAAAGAACAGGAGACCGGCAGCTATGCGATCAATTGGAGGAGGTGAGTTAATTTTATATATTTTTTTTTAACCCTCAATTGACCTTGTACTAAGCATTCTGTATTAAAGAATGCTATTATTTTCCTTTATAACCATGTTATAAGGGAAAATAATGACATCTACACAACACCGAACCCAAACCTGAACTTCAGTGAAGAAGTTCGGGTCTGGGTACCACATTCAGTTTTTCATCACGCGCGTGCAAAACACATTGCACCCGCGCGATAAAAACTAAACAATGGAACCCAATCGCAGTCAAAAATGACTGAAATTGCGTACCTACTTGCGCGGGTTTGCCGCAATGCACTGGGATGCATCCAGACCTAATCCGGACACGCTCGTCTGCAAGGGGCCTAAGGCTACATTCACACGACCGTACTGTCATGCAGATCTGTAAATTGTGGATCTGCAAAACATGGATACCGGCCTGTGTGCGTTCCGCAATTTGCGGACCACACATGGCCGCTGATATCACAGAAAATGCCTATTCTTTTCCATAATTGCGGACAAGAATAGGACATGTTCTATACTTTTTGTGGGGACACGGAACGGAACTACGGATACAGACAGCACACGGTGTGCTGTCCGCATCTTTTCGGCTCCACTGAAATGAATCGGATGCAGACTCATACTTATGGTCATGTGAATGAGCGTTTACACAATAGAAGGTACAGTGTTCCCCAGTAGCACAGAGTGTTTAAGCGGAGGAGTGTGCCGATCGTGTAGGAGGTGTCAGACAGAGTGACATAGTGGGAGGGCAGGGTTCTCACCACAGGCACACTTGTAATACCATATATAACTAGACAGACGGACAGACGGACTGTTGGGGCACATTGCCCCTACGCTGGGGTCGCACTGAACATTTGTTATACTGTTACTCACCAAATGCAAAGATGTTGTCCCAGCTTTCTATGTACCGCTTGTAATAGGGGAGAATATTTTGGGTCCATGCAGGTAAGAATTGGATAATAAGGGTATATTTCAGCATGGTCCCTATAGAGTCAATGAATTTCTTGGTCTCAGGAGGAATGTTCTTCTCCAAGCAGCCGATACGCGTCTCAAACAGAATATACGAAATTCCTAAGATACAATAAAATAAGTTATTTTTATGGAGTTTCATCTCATTAATCACTGTATAAACTGAAATTTCCACAACTTTCTAATAGACTGTGTTCAACTCCTGACTATTTACAAGATCTCTGCTTGCCGTCAGTGAATGAGACCCGTGTTTCCATTCAGAGGCAATGATCCTGTACATAGCCGTCAGGAAAGCAATGGATACAATTGTATCCAGTCTAGACAATGCTCTGTGAGCTGCACATATCTCTCTGGTAGTTCGCTACAATGTATCAGTCTGGAGTCCAGGATGTTTCACAGAGCATTTTCTGGCCTGGATACAATTGTATCCACTTCTCAGCTGAGAGCAGGAGGAGCTGAGCACAGGTTTACTGCCTCTGAATGGAAAGAGATTCATTTACTCAAAACCCCAGCAATCCCTGGCTGCTCTGTGCCCTAGTGGTACTAATGGAATGGATGGAAGCTGTATCAGCTGTCAGGGTCACATGCTGGGGCTAGCAGCTTTATAAGGAATTCAGCGCTCATTTTCCCAGTCACATGATTTTAACAGCTTCATGCTTTCCCCATGTAATAAGAATAGATGCTCCAGAATTGTTATGTCTCTATGTTGTGCCATCCCTTTATTATTCCTGCTAGAAGTTATGAATGAATTGCTAGCAGTCTGCAGTAAGGGCACAGAGGGGTGGTAACAAGTTGGGGGGTGTATCTGCACAGACTATCCAATCAGTGCTGCCATATTCAGACTGTGCAGGGACCCCCCCCCCCCAACTGGGTACCGCCCCTCTGTACCCTTGCGGCAGGGGATTCCAGCAGGCAGTTCCGTCGCAAACGGATGCGGATCCGTCTGACAAATTGCATCAGTCTTTGCTGGATCAGTCTTTGCGGTTGTCATACGGAAAAACGGATCTGGTATTTATTTTTTTCACAGATTTAAATATCGGATCCGTCAATGCGAAAATTTTAATGCCGGTTCTGGCACTGATACATTTCAATGGAAATTAATGCCGGATCCGGCAAGTGTTCAGGATTTTTGGCCGGAGAGGAAAAAATTGCAGCATGCTACAGTATTTTCTCCGGCCAAAAAACGTAAGAGGGACTAAACTGATGCATCCTGAACGGAATGGTCTCCATTCAGAATGCATTAGGATAAAAGTGATCAGTTTTTTCCGGTATTGAGCTCCTAGGACGGAACTCAATACCGGAAAAGAGAAACGCTAGTGTGAAAGTAGCCTTACTGCAGACTGCCAGCAATTAATTCATAACTTCTAGTAGGAATAATAAAGGAACGGCACAACATAGAGAATGTATGAAGCTATTAAAACAGGCCGGTCAGGAGGTCCTCTTGAAACAAAATCTACAAAAGTATCCAGAACAAAATAATTCATGGGTGATCCAACTATCTTTATTGAACAGAACCTGTCAGAAGCATTTTCCCCCAAATCATCGCCACTACCTGACCGCTCTGATTCCCTGCTTTCTGGAGGGGTCCTTTGTTTCCCTTTCGTCCTAACCAGCAGCACAAGTGGGGTATTCGCCCCTGTGAAGCTGGTCAGGACAGGCGGAATTTTTGCTGAATAAAATTCTGCATCATTAGTAATTAATTAGTTAATTTATTCCCCCCTCCTTATATAGGCCGCCCTCCATAGGGCTAGTTGCTTTTTTTCTGTCCTGTGGGTTTGGTCAGACAGGCATGACTCTACCCAGAGTCTCTCCCCCTGTAGTTTTGGGGAGAAATTGCTAATTTCTGCATTTATTCTTATATTTATAAATCTTCTCTTATAGGTCCAGGCAGAGGACGGCTGTCTCCTGCCTGTCAGCCGGGCGTAAGTACAGTAGGTGAACCCGATTTTGTGTCAATCTCGCTGTATTTCTCGGCGAGATTGAGCACATACGAGCCCCATCGCGGGAGCCAGCGCCGAGCTGGCTTGCCGCGATGGAGAGCAAGCGCGTCATAGAAGCGACGGGAGATCCGACTTGGATTCCCGCCAATTCTACACGTGTGCGGCGTTTGTTATGAATCCTGAGGGGGAAGTCCCCGCCGGATTTTAAATAAAAATCCGGCCTGGGTCCCGCCCTCAGGAGCATACCGGGCCCTTAGGTCTGTTATGGGTTGTAAGGAGAGCCCCCCCTACGCCGAAAAAAACGGCGTAGGGGGTCCCCCTACAATCCATACCAGACCCGTATCCAAAGCACGCTACCCGGCCAGCCAGGAAGGGAGTGGGGACGAGCGAGCGCCCCCCCCCCCCCCCCCTCCTGAGCCGTACCAGGCTGCATGCCCTCAACATGGGGGGTTGGGTGCTCTGGGGCAGGGGGCGCACTGCGGCCCCCCCACCTCAGAGCACCCTGTCCCCATGTTGATGAGGACAGGGCCCCTTCCCGACAACCCTGGCCGTTGGTTGTCGGGGTATGCGGGCGGGAGGCTTATCGGAATCTGGGAGCCCCCTTTAATAAGGGGGCCCCCAGATACCGGCCCCCCACCCTAAGTGAATGAGTATGGGGTACATCGTACCCCTACCCATTCACCTGCAAGAAAAGTGGTAAAAACACAAATAAACCACACAGTGTATTAAAATATTTTATTTTTCTGCTCCGGAGGCCGCCCCCTGTCTTCTTTATTAGCTCTTTTACCAGGGGGGGGCTCTTCTTCTTCCGATATCCCGACGGGTCTTCTCCGCTATCCGGGGGGGTCTTCTCAACTCTCCGGGGTTCTCCTTCTGTCTTCTCCTTCTGTCTTGTTGTCTCCTTCTGTCTTCTGTCTCCGGGGGGGGGCTCTTCTTCTTCCGATATCCCGACGGGTCTTCTCCGCTATCCGGGGGGGTCTTCTCAACTCTCCGGGGTTCTCCTTCTGTCTTCTCCTTCTGTCTTGTTGTCTCCTTCTGTCTTCTGTCTCCGGGGGGGGCTCTTCTTCTTCCGATATCCCGACGGGTCTTCTCCGCTATCCGGGGGGGTCTTCTCAACTCTCCGGGGTTCTCCTTCTGTCTTCTCCTTCTGTCTTCTCCTTCTGTCTTGTTGTCTCGGCGCACCCCGATTCTTCGTCTTCTCTTCTTGTTTTCGCCTCTCTCTGTTGTTGACTCGAGACGAAGAATCGGGGTGCGCCGAGTCTCGCGAGACGAAGAATCGGGGTGCGCCGAGTCTCGCGAGACGAAGAACCGGGGTGCGCCGAGTCAACAACAGAGAGAGGCGAAAACAAGAAGAGAAGACGAAGAATCGGGGTGCGCCGAGACAACAAGACAGAAGGAGAAGACAGAAGGAGAAGACAGAAGGAGAACCCCGGAGAGTTGAGAAGACCCCCCCGGATAGCGGAGAAGACCCGTCGGGATATCGGAAGAAGAAGAGCCCCCCCCGGAGACAGAAGACAGAAGGAGACAACAAGACAGAAGGAGAAGACAGAAGGAGAACCCCGGAGAGTTGAGAAGACCCCCCCGGATAGCGGAGAAGACCCGTCGGGATATCGGAAGAAGAAGAGCCCCCCCCTGGTAAAAGAGCTAATAAAGAAGACAGGGGGCGGCCTCCGGAGCAGAAAAATAAAATATTTTAATACACTGTGTGGTTTATTTGTGTTTTTACCACTTTTCTTGCAGGTGAATGGGTAGGGGTACGATGTACCCCATACTCATTCACTTAGGGTGGGGGGCCGGTATCTGGGGGCCCCCTTATTAAAGGGGGCTCCCAGATTCCGATAAGCCTCCCGCCCGCATACCCCGACAACCAACGGCCAGGGTTGTCGGGAAGGGGCCCTGTCCTCATCAACATGGGGACAGGGTGCTCTGAGGTGGGGGGGCCGCAGTGCGCCCCCTGCCCCAGAGCACCCAACCCCCCATGTTGAGGGCATGCAGCCTGGTACGGCTCAGGAGGGGGGGGGGGGCGCTCGCTCGTCCCCACTCCCTTCCTGGCTGGCCGGGTAGCGTGCTTTGGATACGGGTCTGGTATGGATTGTAGGGGGACCCCCTACGCCGTTTTTTTCGGCGTAGGGGGGGGCTCTCCTTACAACCCATAACAGACCTAAGGGCCCGGTATGCTCCTGAGGGCGGGACCCAGGTCGGATTTTTATTTAAAATCCGGCGGGGACTTCCCCCTCAGGATTCATAACAAACGCCGCACACGTGTAGAATTGGCGGGAATCCAAGTCGGATCTCCCGTCGCTTCTATGACGCGCTTGCTGGGATGTGCTGTCGCTATCCCAGTGAGTGCGAGATCTCGGCACCACGTCGCCGAGTATCAGCGCGACGCTGTCGTGCTGAAAACACAATCTCACAAACACCTACTGTATGAGAACATCCTGGCTATATGTAGCCGGTAAGTTAGACAGGGGCGGGCATGTGTCCAAGATACGTGTGGAGCTCCCTTCCCCCTGTCCTTTCTCCGCTTCTGTCCGTCCCCACCCCTCCCCTCCCTTCCCTCTGTACCTTCGGTCCGGCCTGTGAGATCGCGTGTCAGCTCCGGTGAGTCGGACGCGAAACCGGAAGTGCGTCACTGGGCACTTCCGGTCCGCAAGCTCAATTTAGTGCCGTGGCAAATTACAGCCGATAATCAGTATTATTCTTGCAGGGGGGGGGGGGGGTAATACCTAGGTCTTAGGTGGGAACTTACTATATTCCATAAGTTGGTTCCACAGTGTGGTGCCTGGAGATTGTTGGAGGAGGAGCTGTTGCTCCCTCCTCCCCCCTCCCTCCCCTTCCTGCTATATAAGGCCAGGCTGCTGGCTGGGTCAGTGTTGCACTCAGTTTCTGTGTGCAGCTGACCTTGACTGTTGGCGGAGCCGGTGTTCTTCTTTACTCTGATCAGAGGGCTCAAGATTGTGCTCAAATTCTTAAGGTCATGACGTCCCCTTCTCACGGTAAGATTGACATCTGGGGTAGACCCTTTTTTTTGGGGGTTGGAACTGTTTAATAGTGCTTATTTCTTTTCTTAGGAAAAGCTGCCCACAAGCAAAAACACCTGACTTGTTCCGGTTGTGGCACCCCGTTACCTGATTCCTACGAGTTCCATCGGTGTCCAGGCTGTCGCCCTAGACCGGCCAATCCTGAGCCTACGGTCGTAGAAATGTTCTCGTGGATGAAGGACTTCATGGACACCTCCATCGCGGAGATCAAGGGGGCGGTTTCCAATAAGAGACCTAGGCAGGCCTCTCCTGGGCCTGTTCCGATGTCCGAAGACGTGATCTCGCTTGGCGAGAATTCCTCCTCTGAGGAAGAGGAGTCGGTCTTTTCTTTTCCAGCCGAAAAGACACAGATTACTGCGCTCCATCAAGGGACCAGGATGTTGAGCATAGGGAAGCTCCACACTCCACCGCTAGGGGGCCAAGGGCCTTCAAAGTGGACGAGTCACTTAAAAAATTAATGGCGACAGAATGGAAACATCCAGAGAAAGGCGCGGTCTTAACCAAAAGGTTCAAACTTATGTTTCCCCTACAGGACGGGGACTCCCTGGATTGGGTCCCACCACCTAAGGTGGATATGGCAATAGCCAAGCTTTCCAGGAGAACCTTGGTGCCTTCCGATGACGGGAGTAATCTGAAGGATCCCCTGGACAGACGCGCAGAATGTTCGCTTAGGCGTAATTATGCTGCGGCGTCCGCCTCTGCCTCTGTGGCCATAGCCTGTACCGAAGTGTCTGACTTCATTCGCGCCCGCACGCTTAAGATCCAATCAGACATAGATTCGGGAGTCGCCAGAGATGACATCCTGGACCAATTTAAGACTCTATTATTGAGCATAGATTTAATGGCGGATGCGTCTCAGCAGCAACTAAGGCTAGCTGCTAAGTCAATGGCTTTGTCTGCTGCCAGCAGACGGCCTTTATGGCTGAAGCCCTGGGTAGCGGACAATATATCCAAATTTAATCTGTGCACTCTCCCTTACGAGCCTGGCAGGTTGTTCGGCTCCGAACTAGACCGCCTCATGGAAAATATAGCGGACAAGAATGGAAAATCAGTCCCTCAGCAATCCTTTCGAGGACGTGGAAGAGGCAGAGGTGGAAGATTACATGGAAGGGAGAGGAACCAGAGACGTTCCGAAGGTAACAGGAGAGGTAGAGGTCGCGGTCGCGGGAACCGCAGGGCTGATCAATGACTCTCGGCAGCCCACCACCTCCCCATCCCCACCCCCCACGCTTCCACACAAATTTCCCTGCCTGAATCCTCCAGTAGGAGGTCGTTTATTTTTGTTCAAAGATTTTTGGAAGCAAATAATTCCAGATCCTTGGGTGCTGCAGGTCACCATGACCGGTTACAGGATCGATTTTATTTCCCAACCTCAAGAGAGGTTCGTTCTTACAGGACGTCTAACACCCAGCAGACAGCTGGTCCTAGAGGACTCTGTACTCCAGTACATTGTCAAAGGGGCCTTAGAGGAGGTTCCTCCTCGCGAGTTCGGTCAGGGAGTGTATTCTCCCATTTTTCTTGTTCCAAAGCCGTCAGGAGACTGGCGCATGATTATCGATCTGCGTTACCTAAATCGGTTCATCAGAAAGAAGCGTTTCCGGATGAAAACCATTCGCTCAGTCCTAAACATCCTGAACCCGGCAGACGTGATGGTAACGATAGATCTGAAGGATGCTTACCTTCATGTTCCTATCTGTCCGGCCCACAGGAAATATCTCAGAGTTGCTGTCTTCATAAAAGAGGTAGTGAAGCACTACCAGTTTGCTGTGCTGCCTTTTGGCATCTCCTCTGCTCCACACACCTTCACAAAGGTTGTGGCTCCTGTGGTCGCCCACTTAAGGCTCCTCGGCTTAGAAGTCGTCCCTTATTTAGACGACTGGCTTTTAAAAGCCGCGTCCGCAGACATCTTACAAGTCCAGCTTCAACAAGCTCTCCACACTCTGCAGAACCTGGGATGGCTCGTAAATTGGGACAAATCAGAATTGGTCCCCTCTACCACAAGGCGGTTTCTGGGGTTTGTGATAGATTCAGAACTAATGACCCTATATCTGTCTCCACAGAGGAGAGACAAAGTAATAAAAGCTGCAGAGTTTCTCCTATCCCCAGACGGGTGTCTATTCGGGTTCTCATGAGGATGTTAGGCCACATGTCAGCGTCTGCAGAGGCAGTGCCTTGGGCCTTGTGGCATCTTCGGCCACTACAAGAGGAAGTCTTAGCGGTTTGGAATCGCAAACCCAGAGACCTAGATCGGAATCACTCCCTGTCTATAGAAGTCCGTTCCTCCCGGTGGTGGAAGAACTTAGTGGATGGAATGCCTTTAGCCCAACCTACTTGGGTGATCCTGACCACGGACGCCTCCCTTCTAGGCTGGGGAGCCCATCTGGGACACAATACAGTTCCGAATACCTGGAATCCTCAGGAGAGACTCCTATCGTCCAATCTGAGGGAGCTAAGGGCGGTAAGGTTAGCCCTCAATCACTTCTCACCTCTCATCCAAGGTCAAGCCATGAGAGTACGGACCGTCAACACGACTGTGGTGGCTTATCTAAACAGACAGGGAGGAACAAGATCCCGGACCCTCCTGAGGGAGGTGGGATTAATTTTATCTTGGGCAGAGAGCAATCTATCTCATCTAGTGGCAGTCCACATCAGAGGGGATCTCAATATAGTAGCAGATCGTCTAAGTCGGGGCCTTCCGGTACCGGGAGAATGGTCCCTGAACGACAACATCTTCTCCAGGATAGTCCAATGCTGGGGGACTCCCGAGATCGATTTGATGGCAACTCGTTTGAACGCTAAAGTAAGCAAATTCTGCTCCTTGTACAAGGAGGACAATCCGGTAGCGATAGATGCTCTGTCCATAACATGGAGGTTCAGGCTGGCCTATGTGTTCCCTCCAATTTCCATGATACCAAGGGTATTGATGAAGATCAAGCAAGGCCAGACCTCAGTCATAGCCATCATTCCATTCTGGCCAAAGAGGTCTTGGTTCACCCAGCTCATGCAGATGAGTCAGGGCAATTATTGGAGACTTCCCCTAATACAGAACCTAGTGTACCAGAACACAGGTCCCTGTCTAGATCTGAGGAGGCTCAGTCTGACAGCCTGGAGACTGACCAGTCCCTTCTAGAAGCTAGAGGGTTTTCGGTGGAGGTCCTGAGAACAATCTCTCACTCCAGAGCGGATTCTACGAATCAGAAATATTCCCGCATATTCCAAATATTTATGCGATGGTGCACGAATAGAGAGGTAGTTTCCTCAGATCCTCCTCTCTCTGATATTCTTCAATTCCTGCAGGATGGTCTAGACAAGGGTCTAAGCCCATCTACACTGAGAACTCACGTTGCTGCCTTGTCAGCATGCCTTGGTAAATCAATTTCTCAGGACCCCCTAATCAAGAGGTTCCTTAAAGGTGCTCAGAGGCTTAGGCCCAGCATCCAGAGACCAATCCCTGAGTAGGAGCTGCAAGTGGTCTTAAGGGGGTTGTGCTCCCCCCCCCCCTTCGAGCCTTTGGAACAGGTAGACTTAAAATACCTTTCCCTCAAGGTTACCTTTCTCTTGGCCATAACCTCAGCCAAGAGGGTTGGGGAGCTCCAGGCCCTGGGGGCAGCGGAACCATATTTAAAGTTTCTGCAGGACAAGATCCTGTTAAGATTTCTGCCTACCTTTCTACCAAAGGTTCCTTCGTTTGTGAATACCAATCAGACGATAACACTGCCTATGTTCTCTCCTACTTCTAACACTCCTGATGAGGAGAGATTACTTTCCTTGGACATTCCAAGGGTCCTCAGAATATACTTGAACAGAACTGAAGAGTTCAGGAGATCAGAAAATCTGCTGATCGCTTATTCGGGGAACAACAGAGGGCTCAAGGTTTCCAAGCCCACCTTGAGCAGATGGATTAAAGAGGCTATTAAGCTGGCATTTACGTCCCAAGACTTACCACCGCCATCCTTCTTATCTGCCCATTCTACAAGGGCAGTTTCTACATCATATGCGGAAAGGAGACTAATCCCTTTAGAGCAAATTTGTGCTGCTGCCTCGTGGAGTACGCAAAATACTTTTATTTCCCATTACCGCCTAGAGGGTAGGCGTTCAGAGGGAACAGCCTTTGGACGGTCTGTGTTAAATGCTTCTCGTCCTTAGGTCAGCTCTCCAACTCCTGTGGGATAGTTTAACTACTTAGTAGAAAGTCCTTTAGCCCTCCCAAAATTTGTGTGAGGTTCCTTGCTACTTGACGTAAATTTGTTTTCCCTTAGTCCTAACAGCAGCACACAAATATCCCTCCCTCTATGCTGTTATGATTACTTGTTAAAAAAGCAACTAGCCCTATGGAGGGCAGCCTATATAAGGAGGGGGGAATTAATTACTAATGATGCAGAATTTTATTCAGCAAAAATTTTGCCTGTCCTGACCAGCTTCACAGGGGCGAATACCCCACTTGTGCTGCTGTTAGGACTAAGGGAAAACAAATTTACGTCAAAATTGACGCATCCTAATCAGATGTCTCATTTGACATAAAGGGCTCGTTCATGACATATGCAAATTTAACTGTTTATAGTCATGAAGGTGGAGATACCGAGGATTCAAGCTGTCCGTACAGGGAATGTCAACTGCCCTACAACATCCCTAAGGAACTAATGGGAAAGGTTGGTGGCTGCACCCCACCACATATTTCGCTGCGGTTTGCCCTTTGGCAGAAGGTGGAAGAAAATTAACTTGCAATATAAGACTAACAGGGACAAGAGCTACAACCGGCTTACCCTCAAATGCAAACCTATAGAAGGCGTTTGCAATGTCGTTGACCATGATCCCAGAGGGAGATTCCTTCCTCATGTCATCCAGGGTGTCCAGGAAATCTGTTACCACTTCGTTGACCGCCCCGGTGTACAGCACGGCCTCTGCAGGCTTCAGCATCCGTTTATTCAGAATGGAGCGCAGCGTTTGCCATTGGTGACCTTCTCTGCAGAAAGAGCGGGTTTATTACAAGACAATTAGGCTGCCATCAGAGGGGTCTAGTAGAGAATTTCTCCTGCATGCACGCTCAGCGGAGCCGAGTGTGCATGTGTAGAGAGAGTGAGATATGAGTATTTGCTGAAAGGTATCTGATGTGTATGAAACAGATTAACTTTGCAGAAAAAAAAAGATCCTCTGAATTGTGACTGCAGATTTGGCTGTGACTGGAGTATATGAATTAGTTCACACTTTCAGGGTGGATTATGCACATGAATGGGCTTTTTGCAACCCCATTCATATGCAGCAGAAAATATCTGACTAGATTTGTGGTGCCTCGGTCATGGAGATAAGCAGCATGTTACTTAGGCTTCATACACACGGCCGTGCCCGTATTGCGGCCCGCAAACAGCGGGTCCTGGCCGTGTGCACCCCACATCACAGATGCACTACTTTTTTGCAGTGTGGATGGATCACAGCCCATTCAAGTTGAATGGGTCTGGATCATCTGCGGAATCCGCACGGATGTTGCCCGTGTATTGGGGACCACAGCCGATCAACGTCTGTGTGCATGAGGCCTTATTCTGCATGGAAAATCTAAGTATTAGAACCAATAAATGACAATGGGGCCAAACCTCATGTGCATCTGCAGAACGCCCACGACAGGAATGAAACATGCAAATCCTGCACATGTAAATGTAGACTAAGAATACTCCGCTCACTGCTAGAGCTGCTACTTCTGCTACTTCTCACTGTTGCCCCCTAGTGTCTCTACACAGTATGCTCCACTGTAGTAAATGACTGTAAGGCTAGGTCTATACGACGACAATAAGTCGCATGACACATAGGGCACAACTACACTGCAACATTTGTCGGGTGACAATGTCAAGCGACAATTTTTATAATGATAGTCTATGGTGTCGCATCGCGACGCGACAGTCGCCGAAAAATCCATTTCAAATTGATTTTTTGCGACTGTCGTGTCGCAGTATGTCGCAGTGCAACACCATAGTCTATCATTATAAAAATTGTCGAGCGACATTGATGCGACAAATGTCGTTGTGTAGACCTAGCCCGACACATCACTGCAGACTTCATTCCTCCCAATTGATGAAGCACAACATGAACATACTCAGTAAAAGGGCCCAGACCGAGGCCTCTCAGTCTCCGATAGACTTTCCACAGCTCCATGTCACTCCTCATTGGATACTTCCCCTCCTGGCGCAGAAACAACTCCAAGAGATCGGCGTCAGCAATATTCACCATTGAATATGCTCCGAAGGAAGATTTCCACATAGGGCCATACTTCTTTTTATAGACAGCCTGCAAAACCAGATGGATAGCAGATGATCCAGCACCGTACAGCAGACAGCGGCCACTCCTTCATATTCAAGAGCAACTCATACAGTAGGGCGACGTCTGTCCCATCCTAATGGTTAATAGGAGCCGAAGTTTGCCTCTTTACCAGAACCTCAATACTAGCAATCAAGGAGAGAAGACCAACCAGAGGGTCATGTTGCCAAAGGAATGGCATGGGGAAGGGGGTGGCGGGGTGGGAAATGCCACCGCACCACAGTATTCAACTGTATCACTGTCCTGAGGCCGGTGATACAGACGAATTCAGGAGGGAGATCTACATAGGTGCCTGGTGCTCCTAGAATTAAGGCCTCATGCACACGACCGTTGTTGTGTTCCGTTCCGCAAAATGGGGTTCCGTTGTTCCGTGATCTATTTCCGTTTTTGTTTCCGTGTGTCTTCCTTTATTTTTGGAGGTTCACCAGACATGAAGGAAAGTCAAAAAAAGTCTAAGTCAAGTTTGCCATGCAAATGACAGGAAAAAAACGGACGCGGACCCATTGACTTGAATGGGTCCGCAAACCATTTTCCGTAAAAAATTGGACAGGTTATATTTTTTGGACGGACTGGAACCACGGATCACGGAACCAGATGACAAACGGTGCATTAGCCGAGTTTTCAACTGACCCATTAAAAGTCAATGGGTCCGCAGAAAATCACGGAAAACGGAACAACGGACATGGAACACAACAACGGTCGTGTGCATGAGGCCTAAAGCTGAGAGTATCAGATCTTTATGTACCCGGCCAGTGCATATGAATAGAGTTGCAAAAAGCCCATCCTGATCGTCCCCTAGCAACCATGCGTGAAAATCGTACCGCATCCGCACTTGCTTGCGATTTTCACACAGCCCCATTCACTTCTATGGGGCCTGCGTTGCGTGGAAAATGCACAAAGAGGAGCATGCTGCAATTTTCACGCAACGCACAAGTGATGCGTGAAAATCACCGCTCATGTGCACAGCCCCATAGAAATGAATGGGTCCGGATTCAGTGCGGGTGCAATGCGTTCACCTCACGCATTGCACTCGCGCGGAAATCTCGCCCGTGTGAAAGGGGCCTAAGGGTTACATAGCATCATAAATCAATATAATGCTATGTGACTCCCGGCAGCGTTGGGAGGGGAGGCCGGGTGCTGCGATGCGGACTCGCTGCGGGAGGAACGCTCGTCTGCAAGGGGCCTTAGGGCTCTTTCACACGAGCAGATCCCGTGCGGGTAATCTGCTGCATGAAAGAGAGCCAAGCCCCGTTCCGGACAGCAGAGACACGGAGCAGTAACATGATTTTTACTACAAAATCACAGCGAGATAAAGTTGTCACTGTGATTTTGTAGAAAAAAGGTCACAGAGAGGAGCATTATCATACATGTTACTGCTCCGTGTCTCTGCTGTCAGGAACAGGGCTTGGCTCTCTTTCACGTAGCGGATTACCGCACGGGATCCGCTAGTATGAAAGAGACCTTACTTTTTGCCATGAGCTAACAAAAGTATGGCTGCACAACATTTCACATACAAACAATAGAACAGAGAAATAGGGATCTGGTTCCTACACTGCCCTGAATATTGTAGGCTTAGCTAAGTCCAAGAGGGGCGGTTCTGTTAGTGTTAGGGACCCATCTGCGGAAGCCACCTTGACGCCTGGTAGATGGGCCCGACACACGTTTGATCAAAAATGTGCACAAAGAGCTTCTATTTTTTCATTTATAGTAGGTATAATACCATTTTAATTTAGAATGATCCCCTTTACTCAGTTCTATTTTTTGTATGTGAAATGTTGTGCAGCCATACTTTTATTAGCTTTCTGCATGCTCGCTTTATGGATATGCACCTGTGACCATGAATGTGCGAGTAAATTTTCTTGTAGGTATTTTATCATTAGCTGTTAGATATTTTAGAATCCATGTTTTCCTTCACTGAGGGCAAAGGTTCATTTGGCTGCCCCTCCCATGCATCTACATACCCTGGCAAAGGTAAAGTAGCTTGTAGGCACCCCCTGGCACTGGCACCCGTCCCAGCAGCCCCCCTAGCTGTGCCTCAGTCTGAGAGATGTCAGCATGTACAGATCTGCCCCATGTGTATCAAAGTTTACTAATAAAAAAAAGGCAACAAAGTAACAAAAAGTATCCTCACCTACTGTGCCCTTCTCCCATACCTTGTAGATTGTAAGCCCCTCTCTCCTATTGTATCTGTAACTTGTCTTGTTCATGGTTATTGCAATTGTTTTGCACTATGTGTGTGCGCCCCTTATCATATGTACAGCACCATGGAATGCATGGGGCTTAAATAATACATAATATGATTATTAATAATAATAATAATAATAATAATAATAATAATAATAATAATAAAAAAAAAGTAACACATGAAAGATAATACAGCAGCAGGACTCACCTGTATCTCCTGTGAATACAGCAGGTAGCCCCTCATAAACATCCAGTAGAGGTTGGTGAGTAGGGAAGGTCCAGGCAAATCCTCAAATGTCTTCATCTTTTTGTCCCCCCCTTCTATTCCAGCAGCTGCAGCCCCATGCGAGGCTCTGGCCCGGGGGACCCTGCATGTCTGCAGCACTGGACTGATCCTGCTCCTAGACCCCAAGTAATAACAGCTCCTGCCAGCAGTCCTGATCATGGCTGCTGAAGGGACAGACCTTCCTATACACTGTGATATGGCTGCTCTTTGCATAACCTCCCTCCCCCACCCTTTCATTGCCTAGAGCACATTAGACGACAGCCTGCAGACAGTGCATTGAGGGAAATCTACTGTACATCTTCTTCCTGTCACCTCCCACTAACTAAGCAAAACACAAGTAGTTAGGAAGAAGGGGGCAAGTAGCTGGAGCACAACCTACAGATGTAGTAGAGTTAACACACTCACTTTATGAGACGTGTTATTTAAACCAGTGGTCCCCAACATTTTTTGCACCAAAGACCGGGGAGGGGAGAACTGACTGATTCACGCGAATAACACAACACAAGGTGCATATTAAAATATATAACACTATGTATGAGGCGGCTGGGGCCAAGGTGACATTATACTGTATGGGGCCACAAGGTGACATTATATTGCATTGGGCCACGAAGACATTATACTGTACGAGGAGGCTGGGGACAAGGTGACATTGTACAGCATGGGGTGGGCCAAATGGTGACATTATACTGCATGGGGCAACAATCCCCCCCCATACAATTTATATTCCTGATCGTCCTACGGCAGCACAGATTGAGATTGGGATTAAGTCCTATCCCTACAACTTGGCAGAAGATATAACAGCATAAAGGGTTAATTAAACAATTAACACACAACACATGACCATATTAGCGCCTCCTTAGTAACAGACAGACAAGTTTTTTTCTTTCTGCAACAAGTGCAGAAGGTAACAGTAAGATTTAGAGCAGGTTAGGTGAACGAACCTTGCGAGACAGTGAATGCCTCTCAGCATACTCTGAATTCTTGCCTGAGCAGCGGCGGTGTATGAGCCATGGGCATCGGTCATCGGGCCTCCCCAGAATAGCGGGTCGAAGCGCCGGCCGAGAGGAGGAGGCAGCTGCTGAGTGACGTCACACATGCGCCGCGGACGCCAGCAAACAGCGGGAGATTTAACCACCTCAGCTCCCCTAGCTTAAACACCCTTAATGACCAGACCACTTTTTACACTTCTGACCTACACTACTTTCACCGTTTATTGCTCGGTCATACAACTTACCACCCAAATGAATTTTACCTCCTTTTCTTCTCACTAATAGAGCTTTCATTTGGTGGTATTTCATTGCTGCTGACATTTTTACTTTTTTTGTTATTAATCGAAATTTAACGATTTTTTTGCAAAAAAATGACATTTTTCACTTTCAGTTGTAAATTTTTTCTTAAAAAACGACATCTATATATAAATTTTTCTCTAAATTTATTGTTCTACATGTCTTTGATAAAAAAAAAATGTTTGGGTAAAAAAAAAAAATGGTTTGGGTAAAAGTTATAGCGTTTACAAACTATGGTACAAAAATGTGAATTTCCGCTTTTTGAAGCAGCTCTGACTTTCTGAGCACCTGTCATGTTTCCTGAGGTTCTACAATGCCCAGACAGTAGAAACACCCCACAAATGACCCCATTTCGGAAAGTAGACACCCTAAAGTATTCGCTGATGGGCATAGTGAGTTCATAGAACTTTTTATTTTTTGTCACAAGTTAGCGGAAAATGATGATTTTTTATTTTTATTTTTTTTACCTTACAAAGTCTCATATTCCACTAACTTGTGACAAAAAATAAAAACTTCCATGAACTCACTATGCCAATCACGAAATACCTTGGGGTGTCTTCTTTCCAAAATGGGGTCACTTGTGGGGTAGTTATACTGCCCTGGCATTTTAGGGGCCCTAATGCGTGAGAAGAAGTCTGGAATCCAAATGTGTAAAAAATGCCCTGCAAAATCCTAAAAGTACTCATTGGAATTTGGGCCTCTTTGCCCACCTAGGCTGCAAAAAAGTGTCACACATGTGGTATCGCCGTACTCAGGAGAAGTAGGGCAATGTGTTTTGGGGTGTATTTTTACATATACCCATGCTGGGTGAGAGAAATATCTCTCTAAAAGTCAACTTTTCCAATTTTTTTTATACAAAGTTGTCATTATAGAGATATTTCTCTCACCCAGCATGGGTATATGTAAAAAGACACCCCAAAACACATTGCCCAACTTCTCCTGAGTACAGCGATACCACATGTGTGACACTTTTTTGCAGCCTAGGTGCGCAAAGGGGCCCAAATTCCAATGAGTATCTTTTAGGAGGGCATTTGGATTCCAGACTTCTTCTCACGCTTTAGGGCCCCTAAAATGCCAGGGCAGTATAAATATCCCACATGTGACCCCATTTTTTCGAAAGAAGACACCCCAAGGTATTCTGTGAGGGGCATGGCGAGTTCATAGAAGTTTTTTTTTTTGGCACAAGTTAGCGGAAATTTTTTATTTTTCTCACAAAGTCTCCCTTTCCGCTAACTTGTGACAAAAAATAAAATGTTACATGAACTCGCCATTCCCCTCAGCGAATACCTTGGGGTGTCTTCTTTACAAAATGGGGTCACATGTGGGGTATTTATACTGCCCTGGCATTTTAGGGGCCCTAAAGCGTGAGAAGAAGTCTGGAATATAAATGTCTAAAAAATTTTACGCATTTGGATTCCGTGAGGGGTATGGTGAGTTCATGTAAGATTTTATTTTTTGTCACAAGTTAGTGGAATATGAGACTTTGTAAGAAAAAACAAAAAAATAAAAAATAAAAAAATCCTGGCGCTTGCTGGACTTTCTTGGACGCCCTGAAGCCTTCTTAACAAGAATTGAACCTCTTTCCTTGAAGTTCTTGATCCTATAAATTGTTGATTGAGGTGCAATCTTAGTAGCCACAATATCCTTGCCTGTGAAGCCATTTTTATGCAACGCAATGATGGCTGCACGCGTTTCTTTGCAGGTCACCATGGTTAACAATGGAAGAACAATGATTTCAAGCATCACCCTCCTTTTAACATGTCAAGTCTGCCATTTTAACCCAATCAGCCTGACATAATGATCTCCAGCCTTGTGCTCGTCAACATTCTCACCTGAGTTAACAAGACGATTACTGAAATGATCTCAGCAGGTCCTTTAATGACAGCAATGAAATGCAGTGGAAAGGTTTCTTTGGGATTAAGTTAATTTTCATGGCAAAGAAGGACTATGCAATTCATCTGATCACTCTTCATAACATTCTGGAGTATATGCAAATTGCTATTATAAAAACTTAAGAGGCAACGTTTCCAATTTCCAATATTTATGTAATTCTCAAAACTTTTGGCCACGACTGTATATTACCTTATAGTCGTTTTTTGTACTATAGATGTCCAGATCGTCAGCCTCAAGTGGAAAGAGGACTGGAAATCTAGACACAGACAGTGCCACTCCTGTATACACCCCTTGCCGAATGATTGGGAGGATGATGTACAATATGTGAGCTTTGTGCAGCACCACCAGTGAGGCAGATGCAAGAACCATACGAAAGCTTCCAGTCAGAAGCACAGTCATTGTTTGCATGGTTCAAGTCCAATATGGCGGAAATAATGAAGGGGGTGGAACCCTCAGTGAAAAGGCGCAAAACTGCAACACATGTTAGTTTGCCTCCCTCATCTAGTATTTCTCTTTCTGAATCTTCCTCTGACTCAGAGGATACACAGGAATATTATTTATTTCATAAGGAGAATATGAGCAAGCTGATCAAGTCCGTTAAGCACGTCATGGAATCAGATAGGGATGTGCAAAATAAACCACCCAAAGAAGGGTTATATTACTTCCCTGTGTCAGCTGCTAAGGTGTTACCATCTCACCCCTGTCTTAATACATGGCTCACATCTGGCTAGGAAAAACCTGAAGGTCGGGTAGACCTGGGCGCCAGATTTAAAGCAATATATAAAACAGATCAGGAAGCCGCATCTTCTTGGCAGAATCCACCTAGCGGTAGCAAAATTGGCAAAAAAGTCAGTTTTTCCTTCAGAAGAGTCGGCGCTGCTGTGTGATCCTATGGATAAAAAGGCAGATATTCTGGCCAAGAAGTCTTATACGGCATCAGCGGCTATTTCTAAAATAGCCTTAGCATCCGTCCCAGTCGCCAGAATCTGGTTAAGCCAGCTAACGAGGGACATTGAAGAGGGCGTTCCAAGAGAGGATCTAAATTGATTCCCATAATGAAGAATGCGGCTGAATACTTATGCAACGCTCCTTTAGATACACTGAGGTTATCATCCAGAAATTTAGCAGTCACTAACTCAGGGCGCAGAGCTTTATGGATAAAGCAATGGAAAGGGGATGTGTCATCAAAAAACAACTTCTGTTCATTACCCTTTTCCCCGGAATCTTTGTTTGGACCAAAGCTGAAGGGAATTCTGAAAGACCTGAGTGAGGAAAAAGGAGCCGCCTTCCCGGGTACCAACAAAAAAGAGCCGCAAAGGTTCAAACGCAGTTTCAGAAGATCCCCAAAAAATCTGAGGAATTACAAAGCAAATCGTTATGGGGATATGGCCAAAGGAAAGGCCAGAATACCGCATCCAGCTCCAAGGCGAAACCAGCTCCCAGAAAACAAAAGCGCCACCTTACCCCTTGTACAAGTTGGAGGAAGATTAGAAGCTATTTGAGGATGTGGGAGGCCACCACAAAAGAAAGATAGGTTCTCTCCATCACCAGAAACGGCTATTCTTTGGATTTTATAATGATACCACCAGAAAGATTTTTTCTAAATGATCAAGATCCGCATATTTTTCCTCTAGTACAAGAGTTTCTGGACAAAAGAGTCGTGGAGTGGGTTCCAGAGCATCAACAAGGTTCTGGATTCTACTCAAGAATATTTTTGGTACCTAAACCAGGTCACAGGTGGAGGTTGGTAATAGATCTGACAATCCTCAACCAGCATATTCAGAAGTCCCATTTCAAAATGGAAACTATTAGATCAGTCTTTCCTCTATTGAACGAGGGAGATTTCATGGCTACCCTGGACCTGACCGACGCCTACCTACATGTGCCAATAGCCTTAAGGTACAGGAAATTCCTCAGGTTTGCCATCAGGAAAGACGACTCTATATGGCATCTTTGGTTTTGCCGCCTCCCCTTGGGGTTATGCTCAGCACCCCCGAGTATTCACGAAGATATCAATTGTCCTGTCTGCAGCACTTCGCTTACAAGGAATTTCAATCGTGCCATATCTCGACCATTGGTGGCTCAGAGCACCATCACAAGAAGTGCTATTGCTCTATATCAACATAATAATTCAGTGTCTGCAGAGACACAGGTTTTTAAAAAATTTCAAGAAGTCGCAACTTTCACCATCTCAGAAAATTCTCTTCTTGGGTTTTGTCATAAACTCAAAGGATATGACAATATCCATATCAAAGGTCAGAGCGAACAATATAAAGAAGAAGATCATACACATGTGCTAACAAAGAAGAATGTCTATTCGGAAGGCCATGGGAATTCTAGGAAGTCTGACATCAACGTTGGATGCAGTGCCATGGTCACATGTAAGACCTCTACAATCACATATCCTCTCGGTATGGAACAGATCAACCCGGTCGTTAGACAAACTAACAGTGATTCCGGAAAAGATATGCCAAGATCTCAGGTGGTGGATTGCTCCAGGAAGACTATCAGGGGGCAGATCACTGCGTCACTTGCAGAAGATCATCCTAACAATGGACGCTTCAGCCCAAGGATGGGGAGCACACATGGAACATCAGTGGGCTCAAGGGGTCTGGTCGGAGAAAGAAAAGTCTCTAACGTCAAATCTAAAGGAAATGAGAGCAGTAAAACCGGTGTTATTACACTTCTCCCCTTTTCTGAAGAACAAGGAAGTTCTGATAAAAACAGACAATTCGTCCACCGTCTACTATTTAAACAAACAAGGGGGCACGAAGTGTCTATCATTGATGAAGGAGTGCAAGGAGATTCTCAGATGGTCGGAAGCCAACATCAGAAGCCTGACAGCGGTTCACATAAAAGGAGAGAAAAATGTGACAGCGGATGTTCTGAGTCGTCAGAAGATCCACCCAGGGGAATGGTCGCTAAAAGACAGTGTGTTCCAGAAGATCATCACCAGAATCGGCTGTCCACAAATAGATGTGTTTGCTACCAGGGACAATGCAAAGACGAAGATATTTTGCTCGCTAGTGGAGAATCATCAACCATACTGCCTGGACGGCTTAACCATGGATTGGAGGAAGATGTTTTTATATGCGTTTCCCCCTCTAGCATTATAACAGAGAACTTTGGACAAGATCAAGAGGAAACAGCCAAGAGCGATCCTAATTCTTCCATTTTGGCCTCGCAGGGCATGGTTCACCTTAGCAATGTCTCTATGCAACAACAGATATTGGCATCCACCTTTAATTCCAGATCTTCTGTGCCAGAAGGGAGTTTATCATTCAGACCTGCAACCTTTACATCTCACAGCATGGAGGATAGGTTAAGGAAGAAGGGCATTCCAGAAAATGTCATTACCACACTGTCCTCTGCAAACAAGCCAGGAACTAAAAGATCGAATGATCGAATTTGGAAGATTTTCTCTACATCTTATCCGAATGAAGAAATTACAATTCCTTTAATATTACAGTTCCTACAGAAAGGTCTGGAGAAAGGACTAAAACAAACCACATTAAAAGTGCAGTTTGCCGCAATAAACCACCAGTTAAATGGACAATTCTCTAATAATCCATTAATAAGAAGTTGTTCAAGGGTGCCGGGAACATTGCCCCTAAGATTCACAAACCCTTACCATCTTGGGATTTGGTGACGGTGTTGAAACATCTAGCTATCAGTCCATTTGAACCTATTCACTCCATTGATCTGAAATACCTCTCGTGGAAGACAGCTTTTCTAGTGGCAATAGCGTCAGCTAGAAGAGTCAGTGAGTTGCAAGCCCTATCATGCCATGAACCATACATGAGAGATCTGGGAGAACTTTGCCAGATTTTAGACCTAAAGTCTCATCCACTCTAAACCTACACCAGGAAATTATTCTTCCGGCTTTATCTTCTGCAGAGAATGCTCTAGAGGCCTCAGTCCTGGATGTGAGAAGATCGGTGTTAGCTTATGTAGCTAGGACGGAAACATTCAGAAACGATGAACATCTTTTCATACAATTTGGAGAGAAGTCAAAAGGAAACAAGGCGGCTAAATCCACTATATTTAACTGGATAAAAAACGTCATATTATTCTGTTATGAGAAAGAAGGTCTAGACCCACCGCAGGGTCTTAAGTCTTACTCTACAAGGTCCACAACAACATCATGGGCAGAGTATTGCTATGTACTGCTACAGGATATTTGTAGAGCTGCAACTTGGGCTTCACCCACAACGTTTGTGAAGCACTACCGCCTGGACTGGTCGAGGAACTCAGCCCTGGGAAAGAGAATGCTAGAAAGCATACCCAGCAGGTGATACCCTCCCTATTTTTTATTTTGCTACTCAGATCCCAATCTGTGCTGCCGTAGGACGATCAGGAAGGAATACATTTTTCTTACCTGAAAATGTTGTTTCCTGGAGTCCGTAGGCAGCTCAGGGATCCCACCCTAATAAATTGAATTGCTTGATAATAACTCATCTGTCTGTTATTAAGGAGGCGCTTATATGGTCATGTGTTAATTGTTTAATTAACCCTTTATGCTGTTATATCTTCTGCCAAGTTGTAGGGATAGGACTTAATCCCAATCTCAATCTGTGCTGCCTACGGACTCCAGGAAACAAAATTTTCAGGTAAGAAAAATGTATTACTTTAGTGTCTGCATGGCATAAATAGCTGAGGGCTTGCTGGGCTTTGTAGTGCACTTAAGGACATAGGTTGCTTCTTTAACTAACTTATTGTATGATGCAAACACAAAGCATCACCTAACTCAGGATAGATCACCAGTATCTGATCGATGGGGTCCCGACACCCTGGACCCCCGCCAATCAGCTGTTCGAGAAGACAGCGGCAAAAATCACGTTACTAATATCTCTGCAGAGCAAAGTCTTATGGGAAATGCAATAACCCTGCCGCTCCCAACATTTCATGTTTTTGTGTGTTTTTATAAAACATGAAAAGTAAATAAAATTCAAGAGGCAAATTGAATGAGATTTCATGAGGTTTTGTGCACGTCAGAAGCGCGAAGACTCTTACCGCTGCCATTAAATAGCCATTTTTCAGCACGCGCTAAATACGGGGCAAATTCCACCAAAAGACAGCTTAGCCAATCAGAAGTTTTCATACAGGTCACATGACACTCTCTCCAAATATTCTAGATGCAGGAAGGTTGGGCTTACTTCCTAAAACTTTATAGGGTGATTATAACAGGGCGAATAGCTCAGCATTGGCAGGACATCATACTGATGCCTCATTCACACGTCAGTGCTTGATCAGTGATTGTGAGTAGAGTTGAGCGGACACCTGGATGTTCGGGTTCGACGGGTTCGGCCGAACTTCACAAAAAAAGTTAGAGTTTGGGACCCGAACTTGACCCTGAACCCAAACCCCATTGAAGTCAATGGGGACCCGAACTTTTGAGCAGTAAATGGCTCTAAAAATGTCATGGAAAGGGCTAGAGGGCAGCAAATGGCAGCAAAATGTGGTTAAGAGCATGGCAAGTGCTCTGCAAACAAATGTGGATAGGGAAATGACTTAAAATAACATAAAATACATAAAGATAAAAAATTATAATCTTGATCTAGTAGGACCAGGTCCATATGGAGTAGGAGTTTGAAGAGGCGGTGGATGTGGCGGTGGAGGAGGAGGAAGTAGCCTACACTGTTTTTTGGTTGTGTTTTTTATTTTATTTTATTATTTATTTTTTCTTTAAATTTGGGTAGACCCCAAAACATTGGGAAATATAACCTGTGATAACCCCTCCTGCCGTAATAAAAACACGTTCAGATAATACACTGGCTGCAGAGCAGGCCAACACCTCCAAGGAGTAAAGGGCAAGCTCGGGCCATGTGCCCAATTTGGAGACCCAGAAGTTGAAGGGGCTGACCCATCAGTCAGTTTGTGTAGGCGTGTGCACACATACTGCTCCACCATGTCGCACGTCTCCGAGATGTTCACGATCCATTTGGATATCCTCTATATCAACTTTCGATGTTCTTTTCTGAGCCTACCATGTTGATCATGGTTATCGGCGAATCGGGGTTCCACGCCAGAAAGTGTGAGAAAGAGAGACCTCATCCAAGGGAGGTCAATGCATGAAATGTGATCGAGCTGAAATGTGAGACAAGTTATTAAAGTGGAAGGATCGAATGAAAAGAGGGGGCAAGCGTCAATTAAAGACGAATTTTAGAAATTTAAGTCCCTGTCACCTATGCAGAGCAGGGTTTTTTTCACAGCAAAAATGGTAACATGTCACCCGAGAATGTAACAGACGCTTTTGCACGCTGCTCCCTCTTCTGCTGTGCTGGTGCCTCTGTGCGACCACTACCTTTTCCTCTGAACTACACAGGTCACTCGCATGACCTTGATTCCATGTGGGGTCGAGGACCTCATCGTCCTCCACATCATCTTCCACCCAGTCTTCACCCCTGCCCTCCTTGTCGGTCTGCACACTGCAGAAAACTTTATTACACACTTCGAAACAAATGCAGACTTCAGATCAGGCCCTTTAAATTCAGACCTGATACCACTTAACAAAGTGGACCCTGACCAGATCCTCTAAATATAGACTCTAGATTATACTCCATGAGTGCAGACCCCAGACACAAATCCAAAGCGCTTAAATAAGCACTCATCCAAACCATCTAAATACAACCCAGATCTCTAAACGAGCCCAGAAAAAAGACCCTAAATACGGACCCCAGACCAGAACCCCTAAACAAATGCATCCCCCCCTAAACAGCTACACACCCAAACCATCTAAATACAGACCCCAGATCTCTAAACAAGCCCAGAGCAGACCCTTTTCACAAATACAGACCCCAGACCGGGCCCAATATACAAATTCAAACCCCCTAAATAAGTATACAGTACTCACAAAAAGTTTGGGATATTTTGCTTGTGGGTGAAATTTCCGGATTAACCTACAATGCCCTCTAACCTTTACAGGAGAACGTAATGTGAACTTCTCTAAACTTTTGAATGCACATGTCCAACTGTTCAATGTTTCAGGACTTTTTGCACAACTTGCTGTTCTCTAACAAGGAGCTTAACGGCAAAATTCACAACAGGTGTTTGATCCATGAATCGCCCAATACATTTCCTGGTTCAATTAGAATTGGTATTTAAACAGTCCTTCTCATCATGCTGTTCACATTCAGACATCATGAGACCAAGACGACACCTAACAATTGATCAACAGTATGTCGCCATTGCGAGGCTTCAAGCAGGATGTGTCCACTGAGCTTAGAGCAGGTTCGGACAGGCCAACCGGGAAGTCGGGGAAATCCTCGGTGGGCCCCGGCCCCCGAAACAGTGGCGGATTACACTAGGGATGTTAGATTCAGCAGCCCCGGGCCCAGCACTGCTGGGGGACCCAACGCCGACCCGAACACCCACATACTGCGGCGGGGCATGGGAGCGCATAGTTCCCTGCCCCGCAGCCGATCACCGCAATAGGCTTCAGGCCTAGTAGGCCTGAGGCCTATGCGGTAGTGAAATCCCGGCACAGGCGTGCATAATAACGTCATCGCGCGCGCCTGTTCCGGGACGCAGCACAGTAGTGTGTGCGCGCCTGCCATCCCTGGCACTATACAGGGATTTTTGCCTGGAGCACAATATAGGGTGTTAATATTACTGGGGGTCTCTAGGGGACATTATAGCTGCTGTAGACACTATAGGGACATTTGGGGTAATTTATCAAACTGGTGTAAAGTAGAACTGGCTTAGTTGCCCATAGCAGCCAATCAGATTCCACCTTTCATATTTGACAGCTCTTTTGGAAATCCAGTTCTACTTTACACCAGTTTAATAAATATATAGTTTTTTTTTCTATAAGCATTCCTAATTGTTATTATTTTAAGTAACTGCATTCCCCATTATTCTTCATTACTAATTTTTATAAATTTTCCCTATTTATTTATTATTATTTTTTTAAATATTTAATGTTTTCTTTTCACTGCATATTCACGGTGCACCTCACGTGTGTTGCACTTTGGTTTTCACACTTTTATGTTTATTCTGACGAAGATCACTATTGTATGAATTTTTTTTATTTTATTTATTAATTATTTATTGGTCTGTTCATTATTACAATCATGTCACTTGAACACTATTTATTTGATTGTTTTTTTGTATGTGGCATATATTGATGATTTTTTTTATTATACTTTAACTATTGTTGATTGATTATTGCACACTTCTGTAATTTTTTTTTATTTTGTGCCTATGATGAAAACATAACTATATGATTCACATGGTTGAGTCATTTTTAGGTTGTGCATTATTTTTATACAGTACAGACCAAAAGTTTGGACACACCTTCTCATTCAAAGAGTTTTCCTTATTTTCATGACTATGAAGGCATCAAAACTATGAATTAACACATGTGGAATTATATACATAACAAACAAGTGTGAAACAACTGAAAATATGTCATATTCTAGGTTCTTCAAAGTAGCCACCTTTTGCTTTGATTACTGCTTTGCACACTCTTGGCATTCTCTTGATGAGCTTCAAGAGGTAGTCCCCTGAAATGGTCTTCCAACAGTCTTGAAGGAGTTCCCAGAGATGCTTAGCACTTGTTGGCCCTTTTGCCTTCACTCTGCGGTCCAGCTCACCCCAAACCATCTCGATTGGGTTCAGGTCCGGTGACTGTGGAGGCCAGGTCATCTGGCGCAGCACCCCATCACTCTCCTTCATGGTCAAATAGCCCTTACTTTCAACGTTTTCCCAATTTTTCGGCTGACTGACTGACTGTAATGACCGGCGTCACGCAGAGGGAGGGAAATGGGAAGGCCCTGTCCAAGGGAGAGGGAAAGGTGGTGACCCCTGACTCACCTTGCGGGTGACACCTGACTGCCCTGACGTCCCTAGATGGGTTCCTAACCCGTACGCCGATCACGTGCCTAAACCCTGGCTTTCCCTAAGATGAGCCCTATGTAGTGAACGGGACGGTGGGATCACTAGTCCGCACCACTGACACTAAGAGGAAAACACCAAGGAGAGGACAGACAATACAGACAAACATATAATCCCAGGTGGGCGACAACAGCAGACCACAAAGGCCCAACAAGGATCCGGAGGGTAACGTTCTGGAACAACAACCAGGGAACACAGCTACACAGCTCCAGTGGGTCAGTCCAGGCAGGAAGCTCTATATCTGGCAACCAGAGAAGTGGAGGGGGGAATATAAGGAGGTTGGGAGTGCTGGACAAGAAACAGCTGAGGAGAAGGAGCTCCGGATCCCTGAGTGAGCCAAAAAGGATTGCAAGGCAAACCCAGAAAGCTACCATAAAGAAACAGCCCTATCTTACATAGAGCACGCAGCCACCCGCTGCGACTTCCTGACCCCGGGTATAACGGAGTCAGGCGTGGCTCTTGACACCCTCGTGACAGTACCCCCCTCTCTACGAGGGGCCTCCGGACACTCAGGACTAGGTCTCTCAGGATGAGAGGCATGAAAAGCCCGAACTAACCTGTCGGCGTTTTCCTCAGACGCTGGAACCCACATTCTTTCCTCGGGACCGTAACCCCTCCAATGCACCAGATATTGAAGAGAGCGGCGGACCCGACGAGAATCAACAATTTTGGATATTTGAAACTCTAGATTACCATCCACAACAACAGGAGGGGGTGGCAGCGGTGACGGTTCTAGAGGTGGAACATATTTCTTGAGTAACGACTTATGTAAGACGTTATGGATTTTAAAAGACTGAGGTAGCTCCAGGCGAAAAGCCACGGGGTTAATGATGGCTACTATTTTGTAAGGGCCAATGAACCTAGGACCCAGTTTCCAAGAGGGAACCTTTAATTTAATATTCCTAGTAGACAACCACACATAGTCATTCACTCCTAGGTCTGGACCTGGCGACCGTCTCTTATCAGCCATGCATTTATATTTACCTCCCATATTTTTCAAGTTAGCTTGCACCTTCTGCCATACCGATGAAAGAGATGACGAAAACCGTTCCTCTTCGGGAACCCCAGAAGACCCCCCCTCTTTGAAAGAACAGAATTGGGGATGAAAACCATATGCACCAAGAAATGGTGACTTACCAGTGGATTCCTGACGGCGATTATTTATGGCAAACTCGGCTAACAGTAAATATGATGACCACACCTCTTGGTTTTCAGACACAAAACATCTTAGATATGTCTCAAGGTTTTGGTTGGTACGCTCAGTCTGTCCATTCGACTGAGGATGGAAAGCTGAGGAAAAGGACAAGTGTACCCCCAAACGGGAACAAAAAGCTTTCCAAAATTTAGAAATAAACTGGGTTCCCTGATCCGAAACAACATCGGAAGGGACCCCGTGAAGCTTCACGATTTCACTGACGAATACCTGAGCAAGAGTCTTAGCATTAGGTAGTGCGGGTAACGCAATGAAGTGTACCATTTTGCTAAACCTGTCCACTACTACCAAGATAACTGTTTTACCCGCAGACAAAGGTAAGTCAGTGATAAAATCCATTGACAGATGTGTCCATGGCCTATTGGGAATGACAAGTGGCAATAAAGACCCTGCAGGACGTGTATGAGAGACTTTCGCGCGCGCACAAGTAGAACAAGAAGACACAAAATCCATTACATCCTGACGCAACCTTGGCCACCAAAAACGATGAGACAATAGCTTCAAGGTTGCTTTACTACCCGGGTGCCCAGCAAGTGCCGAATTATGATGTTCCTTTAATAATTCGAGACGCAGGTTCAACGGTACAAACTATTTCTCTGAGGGGCAAGAGACCGGGGCGTCCCCCTGGGCCTCTAACACCTTCCCCTCCAGAACAGAGTGTACCGCAGAGACAACCACTCCTCTTTGTAGAATGGGTACCGGATCACTCACATTACCCCCTCCAGGGAAACAACGCGATAATGCATCTGCCTTGGTATTTTTTGCCCCAGGACGATAGGTAATCACAAAGTTAAACCTGGTAAAAAATAGTGACCACCTAGCTTGTCTAGGGGTGAGACGCTTAGCTGATTCGAGGTACAGAAGGTTTTTGTGGTCCGTAATCACAGTGACGGGGTGGATTGCCCCCTCTAAAAAGTGACGCCATTCTTCAAATGCTAGTTTAATAGCTAATAGTTCCCTATTGCCAATATCGTAGTTCTTTTCTGCTGCAGATAGTTTTTTTAGAAAAGAAAGCACAAGGACGCCATTTGCCAGGAGACGGACCCTGAGACAGCACAGCCCCCACTCCCACATCTGACGCATCTACTTCAACAATAAAAGGCTGGGAGACATCAGGTTGGATTAGTACAGGTGCCGAGGTAAACCTCTCTTTTAGAGAGGAAAAAGCAACTTTAGCGGCGTCAGACCATTTAGAAAAATCTGTCCCCTTCCTAGTCATGTCAGTAAGGGGTTTTACAATCACCGAATAATTTTTAATGAACTTTCTATAGAAATTTGCTAAGCCCAAGAACCGTTGCAGTGCTTTGAGGTTCTCAGGAAGATCCCAATCTAAAATTGCCTGGACCTTCCTAGGATCCATACGGAAACCTGAAGCAGATAATAAATAACCTAGGAACTGTATTTCCTGAACGGCGAAGACACACTTTTCAATTTTAGCATATAATTTATTCGTCCGTAGGACCTGCAGTACCTGTCTGACATGCACCTCATGTGTTTTCAGATCAGACGAATAAATTAAAATATCATCCAGGTATATCACCACAAACCTGCCGATAAGATGACAAAAAATGTCATTAACGAAATGTTGGAAGACAGCAGGAGCATTGGTCAGACCGAAAGGCATGACTAGATTCTCATAATGCCCCTCAGGGGTGTTAAAAGCTGTCTTCCACTCATCCCCTTCCTTGATACGAATCAGATTGTAGGCCCCACTAAGATCAAATTTGGAGAACCACCTAGCACCCGCAATCTGATTAAACAGGTCAGGAGAGGAAGAGGGTATGGGTCTCGGATGGTTATCCGATTTAATTCGCGAAAATCTAGGCAAGGACGCAGGCCCCCATCTTTCTTATTAACGAAGAAAAACCCTGCAGCCACGGGTGAAGAAGAGGGTCTGATGTGTCCCTTAGCCAAGCTCTCGGAGATATAATCTTTCATGGCTTGTCTCTCCGGACCCGAAAGATTATATAACCTGGTCTTGGGTAATTTTGCACCGGGCAATCATAAGGACGGTGAGGTGGTAACTTCTGACAACCCTTTTCAGAAAAAACGTCCTCAAAGTCCGAAACAAATGTAGGTAGGGTAGCTATGGAGGCGACTAAGCAATTGCTATTTAAGCAATTTTCTCTGCAATGCTCACTCCACTCCAATATCTCCCTGGCCTGCCAATCCACCACTGGATTGTGCGCTACCAACCAGGGAAGACCCAACACCACCGGAGTGGGAAGCCCCTCCAGAACATAACATGAAAGCAACTCGTTATGGTGGTCCCCTACCCGAAGGTGTAAGTTATGGACAATGTGAGTGAGGTTTCTCTGAGACAGAGGAGCAGAATCAATAGCGAATATGGGAATAGGTCTCTGTAGCGTACAGGGAGACAAACCCATAGTGTGGGCAAAATGGGCATCTATCAAATTTACTCCTGCTCCACTGTCTAGAAAAAAAGAAATAGTCTCCGTCTTAATGCCAAAAACAACAACCGCTGGCAACACAAATTGCGATGTTCGTATGGAGGAAACGTATACCCCCCGGCTGACATCCTCCACACAGCCTGGGGTTAGTAGTTTTCCGACGGTCTTTTGTTTTTGAGGAAGGAAGGACAGACATTAATAAAATGACCCCTCTCCCCACAGAAAAAACAAACCCCACGCCTACGGCGAGCCTCAGGAGGACGGACCTGACGAGTAGTTCCTCCTAGCTGCATAGGCTCTTCTGGGTCCGTACAGACTAACTGCTGCTTGGGAGGGGTTACCAATTGCTCCGGATTTTTCAATCTGTCCCTAAGACATCTATCTATTCTGATAGAAAGGGACATAACCGCATCAAGGGAAAAGGGAGTCTCATACAGCGCAAGCGCATCCTTAATCCTTTCGGACAACCCAGAGCAGAACTGACTCCTGAGAGCCGGGTCGTTCCACTGGGTATCCGTAGCCCACCTACGGAACTCTGAGCAATACTCCTCTACTGGCCGCTCTCCCTGTAGGAGTCTCCGTAATTTTGATTCAGCCAGTGCGACTCGGTCAGGGTCGTCATATATGAGACCCAAGGCCCCAAAAAATTCATCCACTGACCGGAGAGCCTGGGAATCAGTGGGTAAAGAGAACGCCCAGGATTGCGGGTCCCCCTGCAGCAGGGAAATAACAACCCCCACCCGCTGTTCTTCATTACCAGAGGAGTAAGGGCGCAGCTTAAAATATAATTTACAGGCCTCACGGAACGTCACAAATTTGTCCCTTCCCCCAGAAAATCTGTCAGGAGGAGCAACCTTGGGTTCCGCAACAACCTGGTTACCTGTAGCAACCGCTGGGCTTGCGGTCTGTTGCAATTGCTGCTGTTGCTGGAGGACCGACGCCCTCAATCCTGCCACCTCCAAAGACAGGCCTTGAAGTTGCTTTGACAATGCAGCAATTGGATCCATACTGGATTCTAAGTAGGTAGAAAGAAAAAGTTTTTTTTTTTTTTTACCTACACAAAATAAGGGCCAGATATAATGTAATGACTGGCGTCACGCAAAGGGAGGGAAATGGGAAGGCCCTGTCCAAGGGAGAGGGAAAGGTGGTGACCCCTGACTTACCTTGCAGCTGGCACCTGACTGCCCTGACGTCCCTAGACGGGTTCCTCACCCGTACGCCGATCACGTGCCTAAACCCTGGCTTTCCCTAAGATGAGCCCTATGTAGTGAACGGGGCGGTGGGATCACTAGTCCGCACCACTGACACTAAGAGGAAAACACCAAGGAGAGGACAGACAATACAGACAAACATATAATCCCAGGTGGGCGACAACAGCAGACCACAAAGGCCCAACAGGGATCCGGAGGGTAACGTTCTGGAACGACAACCAGGGAACACAGCTACACAGCTCCAGTGGGTCAGTATAGAAGTCCAGGCAGGAAGCTCTATATCTGGCAACCAGAGAAGTGAGAGATGGGAATATAAGGAGGTTGGGATTGCTGGAGAAGAAACAGCTGAGGAGAAGAAGCTACGGATCCCTGAGTGAGCCAAAAAGGATTGCAAGGCAAACCCAGAAAGCTACCATTACGAAACAGCACTGTCTTTATACATAGAGCGCGCAGCCACCCGCTGCGACTTCCTGACCCCGGGTATAACGGAGTCAGGCGTGGCTCTTGACACCCTCGTGACACTAAGCTGGGAGCCCTGGATGTGCGAGAAGGCACCTGCCTTTTACGTTTTGACCTGGACGTTCGGCCAGACTCCCCTGATGCGCTCGTCGATCCATCCGAAGACGACGGGGAGCGCCATCTAGAGGATCTGGATCGCCTGCTGCTCCCGGAAGCCCTGGAATATCAGAGGGGGCAACAGGTGTCAAAACAGGAGGGTAAGCGGCTAATGCAGGAAAGGGAACCAACACTACGGGGGAGGGTAGCACCGCGGGGGGAGATGCACCGGCGTGGGCCAAGATTGCTGCAGGGGAAGGAGGGTGGTCACTCATCACTGGGACCACCACTGCACTAGCCGGAGGCTGAGAAGGAGGGGGAGTGGGGGGGGGATCCCTATGATCAGTGCTCTCCTGTGCACCCATTCCTACACTAACTAGAGGACTCACCTGCCAAGCGCCAAATGCATCCGCCGCAATGGGAAGTGACGCGGGCGGAAGGGGCGAAACTACGGCGCCATCTTCGAACACCCGAGCAGGCCGGCAGGAACGCGCAGAGCCAGCGCACGCAGGGGAAGCAAGGTAAGTGCCGGATCCGCGGGAGCCTGAGGGGCGCATAGAAGGGGGGCTATGGCCCAGACGAACAGGGGGGCGGGTACGCCGCGCAGACAGCCGACCCCCGACTGGAACACTGGATCTGCCCTCAGTCTGAGCCAGCTCCGGACGGGCGCCCATAACGCCAACAGTAGCAGGGGAGGAGAAGAAGCAGAAGAAAAAATATTTGAATCAAAGGGTTACCGGAGCATTTCGCGCCAGAATCTCCTGAGAAGGTGGCGATGGTCTTTAATAGCCTACTGGGCCCAGAACGAGCAGCAGGAATAGTGGTGGAACGTATTCACAGAGCATTGCGCCCCAAACTAAAACAGGGGGAGCCACCACGAGACATAATCTGTGGTTTACTATCTTCTGTGGACACGTGTCAATTACTCACAGCAGCTAGAGAAAACCACCCCGTTGTCTATGCTGAGACCACACTTCATTTCTATCCAGATCTTGCTCCAGCGATGTGAGGTAATTCAACAAACTTTATTCAGACACAAACAATATGACAAAGGTTAAAAACTGTCATATCTATATAGCCTACAGGTGGCAGTAAACATGTTAACATGTATAACTCCTAACATCCTCCCTTTCTTGTGAAATCAAGTAATATATAACATAAGATGATTGGATACCACAATACATTCCAAAGGTGACAATGTTTTTTATAATGTATCTAGCATACAAAATCCTTATATCTTGTTGGTGTTCTAATAACCCTAGTTCTAGTACGTCTTGGTGTGGCAGGAGCTTCACATTGTTGCATATGATCATCCATCCCTGTTTCTTCGGGAGTTGTCTCATCTGGAGATGTACCTGGTGTAATCACTTCACTTATTTCAATGTCAGATTTGTCATCTGCAGTCCTCAGAAACTTCCTATTTCTTCTGTACAACTGTCCATTTGCTTCCACTTTATAAGATCGTGGAGCAACTTTCTCCAAACAAATACCATGTCGCCAAATTTCATCTGTTGACGACGGCGATGGTTGTATTCGCACTGGCTGACCAATGCTTAGTTCAGGAAGTTCCTTGGCTCCTTTATCATAATATGCCTTTGCTTTTTTGCGTCTTTCAGTTAGGTTCTCGACCACTCCTTTTATAACCTTTGGAAACAGCAGTTTCTGAGCAGTCGGAAGTAAAGTCCTGGTCCTTCTTGACATTAGCCGTTGTACAGGACTACTGCTGGTGCCTTCTGATGGGGGATTTCTCCAGTCAAGAACCGCTTTCCAGATATCCTTGTCATCTCATTTAGCTTTCTTTATGAGTGTTTTTGCTATTTTTACAGTAGCTTCAGCTTTACCGTTGGACTGACTGTGATATGGGGATGATGTAAGATGTTCAAATTCCCACTCTCTACAAAATCGTGCAAACTTTGAGCTGACAAACTGTGGTCCGTTATCTGTAATTACAGAATCAGGGATTCCATGTCTGCTAAAATGTGCTTTGCAACAATCTATAATTGTTTTAGAGGTGGTATCAGAAACGAAATCAATTTCCCAGAAATCTGAATAATAATCAACAATTATTAAGTAATCTTGTCCTGTTAAGGAAAATAAGTCCATGTCTAGTTTGCTCCAGGGTAGAGTGGGCAATTTGTGAGTCATCAGAGGTTCTTTTGTTTGTTTACGCATATACTCATTGCAAGTATTACAGTTCTTTATTGCCTCTATAATCTCTGGGCCCATGTGTGGCTAAAAGATGACATCCTTGGCCTTGCGAAGGCATGCTTCTATTCCTAAGTGGCTAGAATGAGTCCTCGCTATCATTTCTGGGCGCATGTTTTTTGGTATGATGACTTTATACAGAATTCCATTTTGTATGCTTATCTCATCTCTAAAGCCCCAGTAGTCCCTGATACAAATCGGTATTTTTTCTTTTTGGTCTGGCCATCCTGTAAGAACAGTAGTTTTTAATGCTTGCAAGACTTCATCTTGTTCTGTGAACTTCTGAATTTGTTGTAGGCGCAAATCAGACACTCTTAGATATTCTGCAAAGTTTATCTCTTCCAGTTCCTTAGAAAAGGCATCCTCTGATTGCATCAAGAAAATCTCATAATCTGGGGTGTCCTTGTCCATTGTTTTGTGAGGTAATGCTGCTCTTGATAAGAAGTCTGCAATATACATTTCTGATCCTTTTTTGTAAACCACATTAAGGTTGTATTTTTGCAACTGTAGCATCATGCGCTGTAGACGTTTTGGTGCTACTAGGAGAGGTTTTTTAAAAATGCTCTCTAGAGGCTTATGATCAGTCTCAATGTTGATAATATTTTTTCCATGTAAGTACTGATTAAACTTCTGGCATGCATATACAATGGCAAGACATTCCTTTTCAATCTGGGCATATCTTTGTTCTGTTGAAGACAGTGTACGTGATGCAAATGTCACTGGCTGACCTCCTTGCAAAAGTGTTGCTCCAAGACCTTTTTCACTGGCATCACATTGGACTGTTACTTCTTCATTGACATTGTAGTATCTCAAAACTGGATGTTTAGTAACAATATCTTTTATTTGCTTGAGGGCTTCATCATGGCTGGATTGCCAGGCCCACAAGCTGTCTTTGTCTGTCAGTCTGCGTAGTGGTTCACATACATCCGAAAGATGTGGTAAGAATTTTGAAAGGTAGTTTACAAACCCTAGCAGTCTCTGAACTGCTTGTACATTGTCAGGCTTTGGTACCTCTAAGATTTCTCTGACTTTTTCTGGATCAGGACGTAGGCCTTCTGCTGTGAGTAAATGTCCCATGTATGGTACAGAAGATAGCCTCAATCTCAGCTTCTTTTTATTGAATTTTAGGTTCAGCTTTCGTGCTCTTCTAAGAGTCCAATCAAATTCTTGTCATGATCCTTTGTGGCCTCCTCTGTAGTGTCACCACAGCCATACACCAATTTATCATCTGCAATAACTTCCACTCCGGGCAGGTCTTCTACTGCTTCATGTTATCTACGTTGATATTCTTCTGGTGCAGTAGCAATCCCAAAAGGCATGCGTAGCCATCGGTAACGCCCAAAGGGAGTCCAGAATGTAGTGAGATAACTGCTTTTAGTGTCCAGTTTTACTTGCCAGAAGCCATCCTTAGCATCTAAGACAGAAAATACTTTTGCATTTGTTAAACTTGGTAGGATTTCCTCTATCGTGGGCATTGGATAATGTGAGCGTTTTAGTGCTTTATTTAAGTCTTTGGGATCAATGCATATTCGCAGCTTGCCTGGTTTCTTAACAGCAACCATACTACTTATCCATGTCGTAGGTACTATGACCTTTTTTATCACTCCCAGTGTCTCTAATCTCTCTATTTTCGCCTTTAAGTCTGCTTTAAGTGGAGCCGGCACTCTATGTGGTTGGTGTTGAACAGGAGGTATTGCTTCATCTATTTCTAGGTGATACTCTCCAGGTAGACACCCTAGTCCTTTGAAAATGTCTCTATATTCAGTTGTGATCATTTCATAAGAAAAGGGTGAAGTTGTAGTTGTTTGCTGGTCATCATGTAATAATACATTATGTTCTACATTCAGTGTAAGGAGGCCCATTTTCTGACATGTTTCTGCTGAGAGAAGTGGTTTGTGTTTACCTTGGACAACTTGGAATTGCAGTGTATATGTTTTATCTTTATATGTACAATTTAGATTACATTGGCCCATAGGTGTCATATAGGTATCATTGTACCATTTTAATTTGACATTACTCTTCTGTAATGTTGGCTCTCCTTCTTTAACAATTTTGCAATAGTCTTTGTATGTCATAAGGTTGCAGGTGGCCCCACAGTCTAACTGACAGTGTAACCTTTCCCCTGCTTCTCTGTCAATGCTGAGTTCTAGTGGTACAAACCACTGTGATCCCGGACTGCTTACTGCTCCTATTTGATGAATAATAGTGAATACTGATTCTTCTGAGCTGCTGCTCTTGATCTGTGCAGCCATATGTATTCTGGCATTTGCTTTCTGCCTGCATACTCTAGAAAAATGGTTTTGCTTTTTGCATTTACTGCAGGTTTCTCCATATGCAGGACAGTGGTCTCTGCCCCAGGGGTGGTTGTTTCCACAGTATCTACATCTGATTGTTTTTACTTTGCTTTCTTTCATGGGCTTTTTATATGTTTTAGCAGTATAATGTACGGCTTCAGTTTCACTTTTGCTTTTATGCATTGCTTGTATTTGCATTTCTGTAAGTTCATGGCTTCTACACACATCCATGGCTCTCTGTAGGTTCAGGTCTGGTACTCTGAGCATTCTCTTTCTAGCATTTATGTCTTTTGATCCCAGAACTATTCTGTCTCTGATAAGTTCATCATGTAATACTCCAAACTCACATGTAGCGGCGAGCTGCCTCAGCCTAGTCACATACTGATCTATAGTTTCCAATGGGCCTTGGTTTGTGGTATTGAATATGTGCCTCTCATAAATGATGTTACGTGAAGGCATAAAATGGCTGTAATGCATCCAGAGTTTTCTCTATGTCCTGCTTGTCGGCATCAGAGAGTGAGAGGTGCTGATGAATACGCAGACCGTCTCTCCCCATCACTGAGCGCAGTGTCGCTGTCCTCACCTTGGGGTCTTTCTTATCAAGTTCAGTTGCCACCTCATAATCTTCCCACTGGGATTTGAAATATGTCCAGTTAACTGCCAGGTCCCCTTTACAGTCCATGGGAGACGGCACAGGGAAGTTGTTTGCAGCCATTTTCTGTAACACGGTGTGTCTCTTATTAATAAATTACCAGAGAAACAATTCTTGTTGGTCTTTTGTTCTGATATTAGGACTTTAGTGGTTTCTAAAACACCAAAGCCCTCTCCACTTCTGACACCATGTTTCCTGAGGCGATGTGAGGTAATTCAACAAACTTTATTCAGACAAACAATATGACAAAGGTTATAAACTGTCATATCTATATAGCCTACAGGGGGCAGTAAACATGTTAACATGTATAACTACTAACAATGGCTTTTTCCCTTTGGGTTAGCTGTCAGGCATAATGGTCGGAGATTAACTGTTTACTCTCCACCTGTTCCTGGAGAAATTATGGGCTGCGTTGGAAATCCCGCCGTTGCAACTACAGTCCTGGATGCCTATGCTTCTTGACCAAGATCTACCTCCACTCCCGAAAGTGGACGCATGGAAAACAACTACCAGAAATCAAGAGCCAAAGGAGAAAAGGGGAAACCTTAAGGCTGCAGCTTCAATTACCCGACTCTCGTCAATGCCTGGGATTTATTACCACGATTCTAAAGAAGGACACTCAGAATCTCAAGCTAATGTGCAGGTTTGGGGTCAACGACCTATCTACTTATGTGCAATTGCTTTTCTTCCCATTTTCAAGAGCATCTAAACCGGGCTCTTCATCTCGCATTATTGTAACATAGAAACATAGAATGTGTCGGCAGATAAGAACCATTTGGCCCATCTAGTCTGCCCAATATACTGAATACTATGGATAGCCCCTGGCCCTATCTTATATGAAGGATGGCCTTATGCCTATCCCATGCATGCTTAAACTCCTCCACTGTATTTGCAGCTACCACTTCTGCAGGAAGGCTATTCCATGCATCCACTACTCTCTCAGTAAAGCAATACTTCCTGATATTACTTTTAAACCTTTGCCCCTCTAATTTAAAACTGTGTCCTCTTGTGGTAGTTTTTCTTCTTTTAAATATTCTCTCCTCTTTTACCGAGTTGATTCCCTTTATGTATTTAAAAGTTTCTATCATATCCCCTCTGTCTCGTGTTTCTTCCAAGCTATACATGTTAAAGAGGACCTTTCATCCGAATCAAGTATGTAAACTGCTATCACCGGAGAACGGAGCGGCGCCCGGGGATAATAGTAAGTGCAGGGGGGTCCCTGGGCGCCACTCTCCATGTATGTATATTCAGTTTACATACTTGATTCGGATGAAAGGTCCTCTTTAAGGTCCTTTAATCTTTCCTGGTAAGTTTTATCCTGCTACTAAACTGTACCAGTTTAGTAGCTCTTCTCTGAACTCTCTCCAAAGTATCGATATCCTTCTGGAGATATGGTCTCCAGTACTGAGCACAATACTCCAAATGAGGTCTTACTAGTGCTCTGTAGAGCGGCATGAGCGCCTCCCTCTTTCTACTGGTAATGCCTCTCCCTATACACCCAAGCATTCTGCTAGCATTTCCTGCAGCTCTGTGACATTGTCTGCTTACCTTTAAGTCTTCTGAAATAATGATCCCTAAATCCCTTTCCTCAGATACTGAGGTTAGGACTGTATCACTGATTTTATATTCTGCTCTTGGGTTTTTACGCCCCAGGTGCATTATCTTGCAGTTATCAACATTAAATTTTAGTTGCCATATTTTTGACCATTCCTCTAGTTTTCCTAAGTCCTTTTCCATTTGGTGTATCCCTCCAGGAACATCAACCCTGTTACAAATCTTTGTGTCATCAGCAAAAAGACAAACCTTACCATCGAGGCCTTCTGCAATTTCGCTGATAAAGATATTAAACAATATGGGTCCCAGAACAGATCCCTGAGGTACCCCACTGGTAACAAGACCTTGGTCTGAATATACTCCATTGACTACAACCCTCTGTTGCCTGTCCCTCAGCCACTGCCTAATCCATTCAACAATATGGGAGTCCAAGCCCAAAGACTGCACTTTATTGATAAGCTTTCTATGTGGGACAGTATCAAAAGCCTTACTAAAGTCTAGATAAGCGATGTCTACTGCACCTCCGTTATCTATTATTTTAGTCACCCAATCAAAAAAATCAATAAGATTAGTTTGACATGATCTCCCTGAAGTAAACCCATGCTGTTTTTCATCTTTCAATCCATGGGATTTTAGATGTTCCACAATCCTCTCCTTAAGTATGGTTTCCATTAATTTCCCCACTATTGATGTCAGGGTTACTGGCCTATAGTTGCCCGATTCCTCCCTACTACCTTTCTTATGAATGGGCACAACATTTGCTAATTTCCAATCTTCTGGGACGACTCCTGTTGCCAGTGATTGGTTAAATAAATCTGTTAATGGTTTTGCTAGTTCACCGCTGAGCTCTTTTAATAGCTTTGGGTGTATCCCATCAGGCCCCTGTGACTTATTTGTATTACTTTTAGACAGCTGACTTAGAACCTCTTCCTCTGTAAAGACACATGCATCAAAAGATTCATTAGTCTTCTTTCCTAACTGAGGTCCTTCTCCTTCATTTTCCTTTGTAAAAACTGAACAGAAATATTCATTGAGGCAGTCAGATGGTTCTTTATCTTCTTCCATATACCTTCCTTCTTTTGTTTTTAATTTGGTAATTCCTTGTTTTAGTTTCCTTTTTTCATTTATGTATCTGAAGAATGCCTTATCACATTTTTTCCCTGACTGAGCTAATTTCTCTTCTGCCTGTGCTTTGGAAGCTCTTATAACTTGTTTGGCCTCTCTCTGCCTAATCTTATAAATTTGTCTGTCATCCTCGTTTTGTTATTTTTTTTATAATTCCTAAATGCTATCTTTTTGTTTTTAATGATTTTGGCCACTTCTGCTGAGTACCACAGTGGTCTCTTCCTTTTTTTGCTTTTACTGACAAGCCTAATGCAATTTTCTGTTGTCTTCAATAGTGCCACTTTTAAGTAGTCCCATTTCTCCTGGACTCCAATGAAACTGTTCCAGTCTGATAGGGACTTGTATACCACTAATCTAATTTTAGAAAAGTCAGTTTTTCTAAAATCTAAAACTTTTGTTTTTATGTGGTGTGACTCAGTCACTGTACTTATAGTAAACCACACTGACTGGTGATCACTAGATCCCAAGCTTTCCCCTACAGTAATATCAGATACCAAATTCCCATTTGTGAATACTAAATCTAAAACGGCCTCCTTCCGGGTTGGCTCCTCCACTACTTGCTGTAGAGATAATCCCAGTAGGGAATTTAGAATATCTGTACTCCTGGCAGAACTAGCTATTTTGGTTTTCCAGTTTACATCTGGAAGATTGAAGTCTCCCATAATGATAACTTCCCCCTTCAATGTCATTTTAGCTATTTCCTCAACTAGTAGATCATCTAATTCTTTGACTTTGCTAGGTGGTCTATATATCACACCTACACGAGTTACCTTATGATTATCAAGCTGCACGGTAACCCAAACTGACTCTAAATTGTTCTCGCTAACTTGTATCAAATTAGATTTTATGTTATCTTTCACATACAGGGCCACCCCTCCCCCTTCTTGCCTTCTCTGTCTTTCCTGTATAGAGAGAACCCTGGTATTGATATATCCCAGTCATTACTCCCCTTGAACCACGTCTCAGTAACAGCCACTACATCTATATTCTCAGATGCCATGATAGCCTCAAGTTCATTGATCTTATTCCCTAGACTGCGAGCATTTGTAGACAAGACTCTGAGCTTGTCATTTCTTAACCTTTGTGCTACTGGCCTCTTCTGGCATTGTTCCGGGGGGCAGTTGGACTGCTGGATTATCACTCTTTTGCCCCCCTTTCCTAGTTTAAATGCTTCTTAGCAAATACCTGGAACTGTTCACCGAGGACATTCGTTCCTTTGAGAGAAAGATGCAAACCATCATTCTTGTACAGTTCTTTTCCATTCCAACAAGAGCTAACATGAGACACAAAGCCAAACCCTTGGTTCAGACACCATTCACCAAGCCATACATTGAATTCCTTAATGCGCATCTTCCTGTCATGCTGAAGGTTATGCACAGGCAAAACTGCAGAGAATGAAACAGTTGATGCAACCTCCCGTATATCCTTTCCAAGTGTGTGAAAAGCTTCTTTCACCTTTGAAACCTCATTGCAAGCCAGATCGTTTGTCCCAAGATGGAGAATAACATCCACTTCCCTTTCCTGCTTTGCTTGCCTAACAATATTAAGGATCCGTCGTCTATCCCTGCTAGCAGAAGCATCAGGGAGACATCTCACAACACCATTCTCCTCAAACTTCACACCTCTTATGATGGAATCGCCCACCAACAGCTGCTTACTATCAATCCTCACCTTCACTTTTTTGTCTTTGGCTGCAGTCTTACATACTTTAGGCATGGGAGATGATTGTTTCTCACCCACTGTGCTTGAGCCATCCTCCATGTTGCTCTTGCGCTCTGAAAGTGCTGCAAATGAATTATGGAGAGCCACAGACTGTGGGACATGCCTTCTATCCACAACTCTCAGTCTACCAGAACCTACAGTAACCCATCTTCCAATTCCAGCTTCAATTACCCGACTCTCGTCAATGCCCGGGATTTATTACCACGATTCTAAAGAAGGACACTCAGAATCTCAAGCTAATGTGCAGGTTTGGGGTCAACGACCCATCTACTTATGTGCAATTGCTTTTCTTCCCATTTTCAAGAGCATCTAAACCGGGCTCTTCATCTTGCATTATTATGTTACAGTATTCGCAGTTATTAAGCATTGTGTTTTGGGTAGTTTAAGATGTGACGGCTCTGAACCGGTCGCAGATAAGAGAGGTTTGAACCCTATCCCCCTCCCTGTCCCAGAAAGCACTGATATAGGTAGTCACTTATTTGAACAAGAGGCTGAACACATATCTGAGTATGACACTAGGAGCACCAGCCCCTACCTACTTCCCAGTTACTCTCAACGGCGGCAACATCGCTACTCTTCAGGTCGTCCATCTTTGAAGTCCAGCTTACTCTGCACCTGAACTCATTCTGCCCCCTCCCCCCCAATTGTTTTTATCCCCCTTCATTTACTTCTGACCGGCTATATCTTTTCAGGTGGCGCTGGGGTGCACAACATGCCTGGGTGTACCCCCCCCCACACACTTTTTCTATCTCTGCTTGGTTAGAGGAGGGCAGTGGGTGTATCAGGCAAGACACATACAGTGTTAGGCTACATGCACACGACTGTATGTGTTTTGCGGTCCGCAAAAAACCGGATGGCATCCGTATGCCATCCATTTTTATTTTTTTTGCGGATCTATATTAGCAATGCCTAAAACGGACAAGAATAGGACATGTTCTATTTTTTTTTGCGAGGCTACGGAACGGACATACTGATATACCCATTCATTTCAATAAACAACGTTCGTGTGAATGTAGCCTTATTCTTACATCTACATCTACAAAGTACAGAAACCCACTTCCAAAAAAGATAGAACACCAAAACTCCCCACTTACTTCTTTAACCAATGGTTCCATAGTTGCTAGGAAACTTCCCGCAGAAAAGGAGTATCAATCGCTTTCCACAAATCTATTCCTGTCCGGGTCTCCCAACAGTTTACAGAGGGTAGGGTTCTCTTTCTTAAGGGGTCTGTGGCGTCCGAGAAATACACATTCGCAAATATCTATGTCCCTATTACGAAACAGATTCCATGGTTACTACAGGTCCTGGAAGACCTAAAGATGTTTGCCGAAGGTCAGGTCATCTTAGGTGGGGATTTAAATTTAGTATTGAATCCCCTGTTGGACTCATCGTCAGAGCGCTCCAGTATCACACGGAGAGCAATGGGCAAGCTTCATGCTAAATTGCAGGAAATAGGCTTAATTGATCTGTGAAGACAACTCCATCCTCAAACGAAGGATTATACCTTTAAAGGGGTTGTTCAGGTTCAGAGCTGAACCCAGATATACCCTTATTTTCACCCCAGCAGCATCCCTGAGGCAAGCATTTAATGCTCCGATGCTCTCCCTTGCCCTGCTTTAAGTCGCTCAGGGTTCGGGCTCTTTTATTTACAATAACACACTGCCAGGCTGAAGCTTCCGCCCGGCAGGGTGTTCGGTGACGTCACCGGCTCTGATGGGCGGGCTTTAGCGCTGCCCTAGCCGTTTTACTGGCTAGGGCAGCACAAAAGCCCGCCCATCAGTGCCAGTGATGTCACCAGGCTTCCTGTCAGCCCCATGGAGAGCCCCGGTACGTCACTAGCACTCTTAAAAATGCCTTTGCCCTGTGCGATTTAGCGCAGGGCAAAGGAGAGCATCGGAGCATGAAATGCTCCGATGCTCAAGTCAGGGGGGCTGTTGGGGTGAAAATGGGGATATGTCCGGGTTAACCCCTTTAAGTCAACCACTCACAACTCTTTTCAGAGACTAGACCACATACTAGCCACCAAGCCAGTGTTGTTGCAGACAAGATCAGCTTCCACAGGCAATATCACCATCTCTGACCGTGCCCCGTGTTCCATCACACTTTCCATCAAGCAGTTACCCAGAAAGGAATGGTCATGGAGATTAAATAAATCTCTTCTTAGCGATGAAAAAACCTGTCAGGAAATCAATAAACATCTCAGAGAGTATTTTGATTTAAACTCAGTAGAAGAGATGAAGGCACTGATAGTCTGGGAGGCGCATAAAGGCTACATTAGGGGTATACTTATCGCTCTTGGCGCCAAATTAAAAAAAGATAAACAAAAATAAGTTGATAGCATTCTACAACAGATCGCGGCAGTGGAGAAGATCCAAAAACTATCCAAATCAGGAAGAACTGGTGACCCTGAGGGCAAAGCTTAAAACCTACCTCTCAATTCGTTCAGCTTGTTTGTACTTTAAGCACCTTATTTTTGCTCATGGGGACACAGGAGGCAGGTTGATGTCCTCCCTCCTTAAGAAAGCCAGATCTAAAGCTTTCATTCACAAAATTAAAGATGATTCTGGTAAAATGGTGACGACCACAGAGGAGATTGCGAAGGCTTTCCACCACTTCTATTCTAAACTATACGATTTAAATGACCCAGATAGTACAGAATCTAATATGAGAGCTGTGGAGGCAACACAAAAGTTTCTGCACTTCTTAAAACTCCCCTCTCTATCCCCCGCTGTTGCTGCGGAACTGGTCTCCCCCTTTTCCGAAGTAGAAGTTTAAAGAGGCCATATGGAGCTTCTCCCTTAAAAAGAGTCCAGGCCCAGATGGTTTCCCCCTATAATATTTCAAAACCTTTCATGAGGTGCTATTACCTCACTTGACAAAGGTCTGCAATAATCTTCTCTCAGGCGGCGTTCTTCCAAAACAGGCCCAAGAAGCCTTTATCAGACTAATACCTAAAGTAGGGAAGAATCCCACAGATTGTGGAAGTTACAGGCCAATTTCCTTACTAAACCAAGACCTGAAACTATGGGCCAAACTGCTCGCCAATAGGATTAAATCCATCATCCCCTCTTTAGTAGGCCCTGAACAAGTGGGTTTTGACCAAGGGAGAGAGGGGAAGACCAACACAACTAGACTTTTCCACGCCATCCACACTGCCCGCACCTCTAAAGCATTGATGCCGAGAAGGCTCCTGATAGAGTCAAATGGGCATTTATGGAAGCTGCACTCCGTAAACTTGCTTTCCCACAGTCATTGATACCCGCGATCTTTACACTATACCAGGCCCCCCATGCACACCTCAACATAAATGGCACATTTTCACCCGTATTTGAAATCACAAAAGGAACTAGAGATGGGTGCCCACTATCCCCCTCTCTATTTGTCCTTGTAATGGAAACTTTGCTCCAGAGTGTCAGAGAGCGGGATGGCATTCGGAGGGTTCTTTTAGGGAGAAGTGTCACGGCGGACGGGGAACTCAGACACACAGATAAACCAACAACCAGGCTCTAGGCGAGAAGCAGGGGAAGGGTCACCTCCTAGCTAAACCCTGATCTCTCTCCCTGCACTGCTCAGCCCACATACAGACCTTGAAGGTAGGAATGATGTGTCCTCGTGCCTGGGCTAAAACACCCTAGATTCCCTGAGATGGTGAAAATGGGAAAAGGAGCAGCCTGCTCGCACAGAACCTGGATGGGAAAGATGACACAAACACAACCTAGACAGCCATCAACAAAAACTGAAACCACACTTATCTTTTCTGAGCTGGAACAGACAACCTTCCTTCCTTGCTTCCAAGGCCAGACTGATTTCTATATCCCGCTTAGAACACTGGACTAGAGTGATATTTAAACCAATGACCCCACCCAATGCACCTGATGGGAGGCGGGTTCAGCACGACTCCAAAACAAAACTAAACACGTGCTGCTATTCTGGCCGACCTCCGCACATAGTCAGAGCAGGGCATGACAAGAAGGCAATTTAAACTCTTAGCTTTTGCTGATGATCTATTGTTTTTAACAACAAATCCATCTGATAGTCTTCCAGAGATTGCACACTTATTGCAGGAATATGGAATTATTTCTAATTATAAAGTCATGAAATAGAGCACTAATTTTGCTTGGGCCCCCTCAACGATCGCCTATTTAGGAGTACGTTTATCCAGAGACCGCTCAGATCTTTATCATCTGAATTAGGCTACTTTCACACTAGCGTTCGGGGCTCCGCTTGTGAGCTCCGTTTGAAGGGTCTTACAAGCGGCCCCGAACGCATCCGTCCAGCCCCAATGCATTCTGAGTGGATGCGGATCCGCTCAGAATGCATCAGTCTGGCAGCGTTCAGCCTCCGTTCCGCTCAGCAGGCGGACACCCGAACGCTGCTTGCAGCGTTCAGGTGTCCGCCTGGCCGTGCGGAGGCAAACGGATCCCTCCAGACTTACAATGTAAGTCAATGGGGACGGATCCGTTTGAAGTTGACACAATATGGCTCAATTTTCAAACGGATCCGTCCCCCCATTGACTTTCAATGTAAAGTCTGGACGGATCCGTCTGAACAACTTTCAGACTTAGAATTTTTTCTAAACTATAATGCAGACGGATCCGTTCTGACCGCTAGTGTGAAAGTAGCCTTATTCGACATTACTATGGGAGGTTACAAACTTACTGAAATCCTATGAGAACTGTGGATCTCTTGGCTTGGTAGAAGAAACCTTCTGAAAACATATATAATGCCAAAAGTGTTGTATATATTGCAGATGGTGCCCATCCGCCTTCTTTACATCCATCAGAAGCCTCTTCTCTAAGTTCCTATGGAAACATAGGAGATCACGACTAGCTCACTCCATGATGGTCAGGAGGAGGGAGGCTTGGGTCTACCTGATGTAGACTCATATTACAAAGCAGTTCAGTTAATTAGATGGTTGCAGATATTGTTCCCAATAGGGGAGGAGGACCCCTTTGCAATATCCTCCTCGTGGAACAAATACACTGATCTAGGAAATTTGTAGCTCCAGACCGGACGGCAAAGGTAATCCCATGTTAATGGGACCAATGGAAGTGTGGAGGAACCTGGCACACTCCCTTGCCCCTCGGCCATCACCTCTTGTACCAATGTCCCTTCTGCCTGTCTCGATTGCCTCCCCGGGGGCAGCTAAGGAGGACGTACAGCATTTTTTCACACAATGGAAACTGAGGGATGCACTCAAAGATAAGGCCGTTCCCGCAATTGACACTTTTGGAACATTTCTCCCAGCAGACATTCCCGGGGTGACAAGGTCCTTCTATTACGCCCACTTTGAATGTATATGTTCCAAATTCTTGGCAGAGGCGGCTCCGGAGAGGGCCCTTACAGCTTTTGAGCAATTGATGTTGTCAAATCTTCCCAAATTCAGGAAAATGTCTTATTTATACCAGCATTTTATTTTGCAGAATACCCTATCCTAACCGATTTTTCTGAGTTCCTGGGAGAAGGAGCTGGGAATCAATCTCTCTGAGTCAGAGACAAGGTTTGTTCTCACGATGTGTGCGCCTTCAGGAAAGCCATTATAAATTATTATGTAAGTGGTATATTATTATTGGGCAGACTAGATGGGCCAAATGGTTCTTATCTGCCGACACATTCTATGTTTCTATGTTTCTATGTATGAGACACCTGAATTTCTTTTTCGGACAGATGTTGGAGGTGTCAGGGGTCAAGTGGATCTTACTTGCACATCTGGTCGGACTGTGAAGCCATAAATACATTTCGGAAACAAATTGAATCTGCTATACAGGTCATCTCAAAAACATCCTTCCGCATAATGCCAGAAATGATCTTCTTAGCTAAACCAAACGCTGCCCACCGCCCATCCAAGACAGACCTGATTACACATTTGCTAGCTGCAGCGAAAAGATTAATCCCCCTGCATTGGTTAAATTCGAGCCCTCCAACATTTGATGAATGGTGTGCCAAGGTAGACCAGAGGTGCAACTTTGAGGAACTTATTAGCAAGACAGAGAGATACCATAACAGATTTCTGAAAACATGGAGCCCGTGGAGCCCGTGGAGAGGTACGCTTTGAGGGCTAAACTCATGTATTAGGAACCTGTCGACTACTAAATTGCCCTATCAATTGCCAACACTAAACCTCGGTTGTTAATTCAGATTGGTACATACAGTAAGTACCACTCATTATGATAAGGGGTTTTTGGGCACCCCCCCCCCTCGTGTTTCCTCTTCCTTTGTGAGTCTATGTCTGTCTGGTCTTTGTTATTATACTCGCGTGTTTAGTATGTTGCCAAGATTGGGGGAAACACACGCATATTATAGTTTGTGAAATGTATGAACCGGACGATTCCAGAGAGACTTTGGTCAAGAAGCGACTTATAGTAGATATCAGTTCAATTTTGGACGGGCCGTGTGTGTTCCCTCCTCATGTAACTTGTGATACGTTTTCATCTATGTGCAACAACTATATTCTCGCAAATGATTTTTATTGGCAATTGTAACAGTTAAAAACTTTACTTATATGTTGCATGTTTTGAAACCAATAAAGAGAAACAAAATGTTAAGATACAAAGTTTTCTTCTCTTGCAGTGTTTGAAAACATATGACTACTACTCCCATTGTCTGCATGGCAAATCCTATTGACAGCCTCACTCACATCAAAGAGCCTTTCTTTCCAGAAACTGAAGATTTATAGGTTTATTTGGAGTCAGGACAACTCTTGCCATAGGTGTGACGTTTCCACCTTGAGGATCTGGTCGGATCTCATACTTCTTAATAACCTGAGGATAAAATGACATGAAGACATCATATACAGGTATGGGGGGCTATGAAGGGATGGATATATAGTAAAACAAATATGTGCAACTGCATAAAAAAAGGCTGCACTGAGTTCCCTCACTGCTTTCTAGATCTTTCCTTGCTGTCACTGAATGGAAACCTACTCCAAACTGAGAGTTTTTACCTTTACTGATACACAGAAATCAGTTTAAGGATATCTATAATTTCCACAAACTATTGACCAGTTATAGAGACATTTTATTTATTTTATGCACTTATATAGTACTATATTCTGCAGTGCTTTACAGACATTATCATCCAACTGTCCCAAATGGGGCTCACAATCTAAGGTCCCTCTTTGGAGTGTGGGAGGAAACGGAAGAACCCGGAGGAAACCCACGCAAACACGGGGAGAACATACAAACTCCATGCAGATGTTGTCCTTGGTCAGATTTGAACCTAGGACCCCAGCGCTGCAAGGCACCAGTGCTAAGCACTGAGCCACCGTGCTGCCAGACATCAGAATTTTTAACTGGTGGAGGTCCAGGAGACGCCACCGAGGCCACCGCACTAAGCTGCCCCATCTTTTTAGCAATCCATGGGGGTCTAAGTACCTTGAGTTCATCAATGTCGAAGGTTTGTGAAAAAGGTGCCTTTTAAACAGAAAGTATCAGGCGTCCAAGACGGTGCAAAAACAATAGGGTATTCCAGTTATATCAAGCATTTCCTATACACAGCCATTAGAGCACCCCATAACTATTATAACCATTGGGGTCTGAATGCTGGAACCCCCACTGATCATGAGAAGGGGGCCCCGTACTGCACAGGGGCCCCCATTCATCTCCATAGGGCTGCTGGAGATAGTGGAGTACATCATTCAGCTATTTCTTCTCGAAGTTTAATGAAGTGGCAGTGTGCAAGTTCCACCTTCCGCTCCATGCATTTTGGTGGGGCCCCTGTGCTTGTGATCGGTGTGGGTCCCAGCTGTCAGATCTCCGCCAATCTAATAGTTATTCCTTATCCTGTGAATAGGTGACAACTTGATATACCTAGAATATCCCTCCTAGAAAACATGCTTAGGGGAGCCACTGTTATAGATTTTTCTTTATAAACAGCGCCACGCCTGTTCACAGGTTATGTGTGGTATTGCAGCTCAGACCAAATCACTTATATGGAGCTGAGCTGCAGTACCAGACACAACACATAGACAGGGGTGGTGCCGTTTCTGGAAGTAATCGGTGACATTTTTATAATCCTGGACAAGTCCTATGAGCCACCCGGCTTTGGTAAGATATGGCAGATATGTATATGTCTCTCTTGGAGAACGTGAACTTACCCGGGACAAGGTCAAATGCATCTCCAGTTCGGCGATGCGACGCCCGACACAAGCCCTAATGCCGTAGCCAAATGGGATGTAGCTGAAGGGGTTATTCTTCATCTTATGGTCTCGGGACCAGCGCTGAGGGATGAACTTGTTCGGTTCTGGAAAATTGTTCTCGTCTCGAGATATGGCAAAATGATTCAAGGCAAACAGCGTCTACGATGAGGAGAAAACAAGATGGGGATCCAGCTAGAAATTCATCAGTGACCTGCGGCACGCCGGCTGCTGTGATACTACAACTCCCACTATGCACACTTCCTTGGCTGTTCTGAGAACTGGGGTCTCTTCTCCAGTGGTCTATATAAACCTACCCCAGAAAAGGGTTCTGGCACCCTGATGTCCTACAAGTGTTGGGAAGGTGGTTGGCACCTAGTATTAAAAAACATGGCTGCTTGCTTCCAGAAACAGCACCACGCCTGTCCATAGGTTGTGTCTGGTATTGTGGATCAGCTCAACTGAAGCGAATGGAGTTGAGCTGCAATTCCACATACAACCTGTGGACAGGTGTGGCGCTGTATATGAGCAGCCATATTCTTCTAATTCTGAATGCTGACCCATTTAATAAATGTTCCACACAATGTCCAGACAAACTGCAAAAAATGAATTTGGTGGGTGGGTCTTCTTTACTGTGTTTATTGCGTGCAATATATAATGTGATATTTTAATATTTTCAGATGCAGAGATACTAATTAGGTTTATTTTATTAATATGTCTTTAGACGGCTCACTAAGATAATATGGAGAGAGTAGTGCAGAGTCTGAATGTGCCGAGTACACTCACATGTCTGGTGCCACAAACTAAAACAAATCCAGTAACAAATACTGTGAGGTGCTCCAGGTGTAGACCGACCACAATAATAGTAATCAATTATTACTTATTTATAATACAAATTCATTAGTCAAAAAGTCAAATCACACATGATCGCTAGTATACTCAATAATCAACCTACATGATTAATGCAATATTAATGGTACATGTACAAATGGATAAGTGGTAAAGTAATATATAAAAAATAAATAAAACAAATTAATAAAAACACAATAGATAATAGTCCAGATCAGGCATCCTCAAACTGCGGCCCTCCAGCTGTTGCAAAACTACAACTCCCAGCATGCCCGAACAGCCTACAGGTATCCGCCTACAGAAGGGCATTTTGGGAGTTGTAGTTTTACAACAGCCCGAGGGCCGCAGTTTGAGGATGCCTGGTCCAGATAAAGGCTCCTTTCAGACGAGCGAGTTCCACATTCCAGACTCGCAGCACGAGTATGCGGCAGCTCCCGTCCTGACCTCCCAGCCCTGCCGGGGTCACATAGCATTATATTAAATTTTGATGCTGTGTAACTCTTACAGTTCTGGATATAACACTGACAGCATTATGTCAGTGTTATCCAATACATTCCAGAACTGTAAGGATTACATAGCGTCATAAATCAATATAATGCTATGTGACCCATCAGTGCTGGGAGGTCAGGACGGGAGCTGCCGCATACTCACGCTGTGAGTCTGATGAGTGGAACTCACTCGTCTGAAAGGGGCCAAAGTATAAGGGCTCATGCACACGACCGTATGTATTTTTCAGTCCGCAAAACAAAGTTCTGCAAAACATACGGATGACGTATTTTGCGGAACAGAACAGCTGGCCCCTAATAGAACAGTACTATCCTTATATTGGCGCACGTTACTATCCAGAGCTTCCATCTGATAACACTGCTGGTGTATATTATACAGGTTTTACTATAATATACTTTATCTGCACTGGACTATTATATATTGTGTTTTTATTAATTTGCTTTATTTTATTCTTATATATTACTTTACCACTTATCCATTTACACATGTACCATTAATATTGCATTCATCATGTAGGTTGATTATTGAGTATACTAGTGATCATGTGTGATTTGCCTTTCTGACTAATGAATTTTTATTATTAATAAATAATAATTAATTACTATTATTGTGGTCGGTCTCTGCCTGGAGCACCACAGTTTTTTTATATGCTTATTTTATGGTTTTCTTTTATGATAAATGGAAAGTTTTACTTTAATATACAGTTTCTTTGTTTTCAGTCCTCCAAGGAAACCCGCGATTGTACAATACCCTTCAATACCTCTGTACTGCAGTGTAGTGTGATTTTTCCCACATCCTATTACACCTTGGTCACTACTGAGAGATTACTCCGATCCCAGCCTTTGCAGGCGAGTGTCAGTCGTATGGCACATGCTGCACCTGTCGCCGGGTACGGAGGGCGCTCAGTTAGTGAGCCCATGCCATACTTTCCCTGGCGATCCTATGACATACAGTTATGTCATAGGTCGTTAAGGGATTAATATCCATTCCAATCATGAGACCAGAGCAAGGGCACCAGGAGGCTTTGTGCGGTGTCGAAAACCTCCGTGAGATAAGCATGATCTGTCCCTTTAAGAACTTACGTCTTTGGGGAACCAAAAGTCTCTGATGATGATCTCCTTCCCGACAGCGACTCTGGAATTAACCGGCACCACAGGATACATCCTGAATGAGAGAGGTCACACTGTCACCCTACAGCCGGAGATAAGTGACATATCTATAGGGCCTTTCATGCGGCAAAAGTGGTTATCCCACAAAAAGTATTACTATGCAATAAACCGGGTATTTTAAATAAAGTATTATTGTACTATAAAAACAATAAAAATGTTCCGTTTTTTTTTACATACATACATGCTGTTTATCCTCCTGGTCTACCTTATGCTGCATGGACTGACATGCTCAGTAATGTCCCTGTTTACCTTTCCAGCCCCTCAGTTCTACTTCATAGTGAAGGCCCCGGCCCCCCTAATTAATTTCATTCATTCATAGCAATCTATAGCTCCGTCTCTCTAGACTGTAGTGAAGGAACTTGTGGGGGGCTTTACATACCATATGTATCCCTCAGGCTATGGGCTCTTTCACTCCAGCGTGTCCCTTGCAGGAATCGCGCTGCGTGTGAGAGAGGGATCGTGCGTTCTGGACTTACAGAAGCCTGCCTGACCTTTCTGTAACAGAATCATTCTGACATGAAGCTGGACTTACAGAACCGCACGACGATCCCTCTCTTACACGGAGCGCGATTCCAGCAATGGACACGCTCGTGTGAAAGAGCCCTATATGTGAGGGACTGTTTTCTATGCAGGGGAGGAAGGGATCAACAAGAGCCGATTGCAATGCATCCTGGGAGATGCAGGCGCTCGATGAGCTGCTGCTGCCCACTCACAGAAAGGGAAGAACCTCCTTTAGATAAGCCATTAAAAAGACAAAAAAGGGTAAAAATTACACTAATGCAGTGTTTTTTGTTTTTTTTGCATCGATTTCGTTATTCCTCTTCCACACGTCAGTGAATCATGGACCGCACACGTATCCACGGAGTTTAATGTGTTTGCTCAAACATCAGTGGTTTTCTGGTGACCGTGGGTCAGTGGCAAAACCAGAGAGACATGCAATACTTTGGTCAGTGATGAGGACACGCCCATTGAAGTCTTTGGGTCAGTGAAAACCTCTGATAGAACATGGATGGTGTCCATTTTCTGTTAGTGGTTTTCACGGACCGCTGGCACGAGATGCTCTGGAAATTAATTTTCAGCCTATCAGTGTCCATGGAATACGGATGACAAAGGGAGGGAAAAAAAACGGACACACGGATTATCTCAGATGAAACACTGACCATCCTTTTTTAGGAAGGAAGGAGGAAGGAGGCAGTAGGAGGAAACTCAGACGTGGCGGCAGAAAGCATCATAGAGTCCAGAAAAGATCAGCCTCCACCGATGTACCACCGATGTACCACCGATGTACCACCGATGTACCCGGGATACAATCAGGGAGTACGAGAGAGAGGGTGACGAGACGCATGCACAAGAAATAAATAATCTGGTGGTGAATTTATCATCTATTGAGCTGAATGACGACCAGATTAATGTTTTGGGACATGGACTTTCATTTTGTCTGGTGGCAGATACTGATTGGTTCGAGATGGAACGTGATTTACAGCGGTTTTTTAGGCGGCTTAGATTAAAAGCATTTTTTGATAACAATGTCAGTAATAGGGTTACGCCCAGCAAGGAAACTGCTGAATTGTCCTTGGCCAAATTTGAGCTAAGGAACAAGAGCAGCTTCATGCCTCCACATAACAATCACATTGTGGAATCTTATAACCAAACTGTTACTAAACGGATTAGAAGTTTGCAAGAATGCAGTCGGCAGCGACATTATAATCCTAATATGTCACAAAAAGAGAGGCAAGCCCTCAAGACATTGACACAAAACAGAGACATCACTATCAAACCAGCCGACAAGGGGGGAGCTGTGGTGGTCATGGACACGGACGGTTATGTTGGGGAGATACATAGACAGTTGGGTGATGGAGAGGTTCATGAAAAACTTAAACAGGACCCCAAATGGGAGATCGCCAGGGAGGTGACGAATATTGTTGATACAGCATTTGCACGAGGTATCATTGATTCAGATCTATGTCAGTTTCTTAAGGTACCTTTTCCCATCACCCCACTGATCTATGTTCTCCCCAAGATACACAAGCGGTTGGTAGACCCCCCGGATAGACCCATTGTGTCGGGCAGGGGATCTATCTTCAGCAATATTGCCATATTTTTGGACAGACTGCTCCGTGTCCATGCGACCTCAGCTCCCTCCTATGTCAGGGATACGGGACATTTTCTAACTAAATTGAGTGGGATTATTTTACCAGCCCGTTTCTATCTGGTGAGTTTTGATGTAGGGTCTCTATACACGTCCATTACGCATGATTATGGGTGAAATTTCGTCGATGTGGCCCTGGCCCGCACGGAACTCACTCCTGATGCGCGCCGTTTTGTCCTCGACCTCCTAGAGTTGGTCCTCAAGAGGAATTATTTCCTCTTTGGCACCACCTTTTACCAGCAGTCACGCGGTCTGGCCATGGGGTCCAACGTGGCACCAACTTATGCCAATATATTCATGGCGGAGGTCGAGGACAAGTTGGTATACGCATTTCAATTTTATCAGTGGGTCCTGTGCTGGTGGCGCTACATCGACGACATTTTCATGATTTGGAGTGGCTCGATGGACGCCTTGAATGAGTTCCATCAACATCTTAACGATGGGGTACCCGGACTTCAATTCACTGTGACGGCCTCCACTGAGGAGTTACAGTTTCTTGACGTCAGGGTGTACCTAGAGGGAGGCAAACTAAAAACTGACTTGTATAAGAAGCCGACAGATAGGAATAATCTTTTAAGATACGACAGTAATCATCCACGCCGAATGCTTGACTCCTTACCCTGGAGCCAGATGCTGCGCGTGAGACGAGTGGTGTCGGATGATGACGTGTTCGTAAAACGCATTGATGAGATGTGCAATATATTTTCTAAGAGAAGATATCCAGGCAGGCTGTTCCACAGATCGAGGGCCCGGATCTCCTTGGCTGACAGGGTGTCCACTTTTCAAGCTTCCACTACGAGAATGAATGTGGGACGTATCCCGTTTGTATCCACCTATGGCCATCATAGTGCTGATATTGCACAGATCTTGAGTAAGGAGTGGCACATCTTACACAGTGGCCTTCCTGCAGTAAGTGAATTTGACAAGCCGCCATTGATGGCATACAAACGTGGCACCAATTTGCATGACAAGCTGATTAAGACTGTGTGGGGTCAGACTTATCTGAAGCCCAGAAAGACAGGCAATTTCCCATGTTTGTTGCTGTAATTGTGGGAACATGCTGAAAGGGAACAACCTTTGTTCACCCATACAGCGGTAAGAAATGTAACATTAGAGAATATTACACGTGTCGATCTAAGTTTGTCATCTACATATGTACTATGTTACTATGTTACATAATCGTTTGTCCCTGCAGTTTAATCTATGTGGGAGAAACGACCATGGAGGTCAGGGGGCGCATCAACAAACACAAAAGCCCGATAAGGAAAAAAATGTTAGACAAGCCGGTGGTCAAACATTTTGTTGATTCCGGGTCATCGATTCTGTGCAGGTTCCCAAGAGAGGAGGAGACAGGGAGCGCATGCTAAAGAAAAAAGAGTTGAAATGTATTTTTACATTACAACCTCTACAACCCCAGGGACTGAATATTGAATTTAATGCAAACAATGTAGACAGGTAGACTATTCTTATAGGATGTTGTCCGATTCAGTATATTATGTTTTTATAAGGTATATTTTTTATACCCCTTTATTCACTTGTTTTTTTGTCCCTTTTCAGGTACATTCTTTTATGATCATCTTATTCTACACTGACACTCATTGTTCCCTTTATGGTGATGTCCCTAGACAATTACATTGTTATTTGTCCTGGATGAGATTTGTAGGGACAGAGTAATCATTTTTGTCGGAGCTTTGTTAAATAATCTATTTAATCCTTTAATTCAAGAATAGATCTTAGTGAGACATAGTGTTGGTCCCTATTTATGTATTAAGCGTAATATATGATAGATATTATTTATAAAGTGGATTTATTTTCTGTATACCTAGGTGGCTCTAGGACCTTTTGCGGGTCAGGTGACGATCACGCGGGTCGATGACGTGACCTGCGTTAGCAGTGTCCATTGGGCGCATGTAGCGCAACCATGGAGAGAGGTGTGGCTAAACCGTTGATGTTTACGACGGCGGCCCGCCCATGTGCCAGCGTGATGTCATCACGGACATGCGCAATAGATCTGTGGAGACGCAGATATGTGAAACCGATATGATGGAGGCACATGGAGTTTTTCCTAATGGGTATCGGGTACATTTAACTATTTATTAGTAATCTGATAGGAGCAGAGGTCCTTTTAATTGCTGCACAGGTGTTATTGAGATTGAGTCTTTGCTCATTGGCTTCACCATGTCACTTGGGTATTTAGATGATTGATCACCTTTTGTATCAGTATACTTGAGAAAGGCTACTGCGTAGCCGAAACGTCGTATTGCTTTGTGTGTGCACTCTTGGTTCCCAATAAAAGTCACATTACTCCAGATAGTTTTATTTTTTATTAACTTCATGGGATAACGCCTTTAACCCCTTAGTGACAACCCATACGCCTTTTTATGTCCGTCACTAAGGGGCCTTAGGCTGGGCTGCTGCTTTTTCACGGTTGCCCAGTCTATGTGCTGCATGGGTCCCCCGTGCAGCGGGGAGCCCGGAACCGGCTCTCACATGAGCGCCATGGTCCTGCGCTATAAGCACGGACAGGCAGGAGTGCCAATCCGGGATGTTTAACGCTTTACATGCCGCAAGCAATGGCGCCCGCCGCATGTAAAGCGCTGACAGAGGGAGCAGACTCCCTCTTTCTTCCATCGGCATCCAGCATATGCGATCGCAGGGTGCCGATGCGTGTAAAGGCTGGCTGGGGTCTGATGTAGGCCCAAGCTTGCCTTGAGTAGTTTCCAGCAGGCTGTGGCTCTCTGGCGCAGCCTGCTGGTCAATGTCAGTATAGCACTGAAATAGTGCATTGCATTATAATAGGGATAATGCATTGTATTTTAAAAGCAATCAGAATATTGTCTGTTATAGTCCCCTTGTGAGACTATTAAGTGCTAAAATAAAGTAAAAAAAACAAACAAAAAAAAGCTTTTTTTCCATTGAAAATACGCTTTTCAATGAAAAAGAAAATAGCAAAAAAAATAAATCTCCCTCATATGTTTAGTATCGCTGCGTCCATAACGACCTGGACTACATAAATATCACGTAAATTATCCCCTATGGTGAACGCCGTAAAAAAATATAATTGAAAAAAATCACAGAATTGCTCATTTATTCTTAGTTGCCACCGAAAAACTAAATAACAAGTGATCAAAAAGTGTAATTTACTCCAAAATGATACCAATAAAATCTAAGAGTCGTCCAGAAAAAAAAAATCAAGCCCACACACAACTCCATAGAAATAAATATAAAAAAAAGTTATGGGTCTTCAGAAGTGACGATGCAAAAAGATTTTTTTTTCCTTTAAAAAAAATAAAAGTTGTTTTATTGCGCAAAAGTAGTAAAACGTAAAAATAAAACTACACGTATGTATTTGGTATGGCTGTAATCGTACTGACCCATAGAGGATAGATATTATGTTATTTGTACTGAAACATGAACGCCGTCAAACCTATAACGTAAAAACGCAGCGGCAGTATTGCTGTTTTTCCCATCTCCCTCCTAGCAAGAGTTAAACCCCACAATGGCGCCACTAAAAACTACAACTTGTCCCACAAAAAACAAGCCCTCATACAGCTATATAGACGGAAAAATAAAAAGTTATAGCTCTTGAAACGAGACGATGAAAAAATGCAGAAAATTGCTTCGTCAGTAAGGCACAAAACAGGCCGGGCACTAAGGGGTTAAAGGAATAACTATAATTGGGGTGGGGGTGTGTGGAATGAATAAAACCAACCGTAGCGTTTCTTTAATGACGGCCTTCAGCAGCGGCATCCTGGCGATATCCTCAGCAGTGGGAACACCTTCTCCTGGGACAATGGAGGTCACCTCCTCATAGAGAGATCCCTGGGTCTCCTGGTCTTTCGCGAGGTGGTAGAGGGCCCAGGACAAGGTGTTTGAAGTCTGAGATGGGGAAATACAGGATATTTGGATGGCGGCCTTCCAATACCAGCAGCGAAAAAATAACCACACTAAGCAGAATGGAATTACAGGTGCCATACATGACATAGTACCGCCATACATGACATAGTACCGCCATACACTGCAAAAGTAATATACAGAAGCTTCTCTGTCCTGACAAGAGAGTTTCATGTACTTTTCTATCACCATCTGATAATCCAGAAGATCTATAATCCAGCACCTACCAGGTCCTATTGGTTTGGAATTTGACAGTATTTGTGTGTCAGATCCTACCATCCTGCCCCCCCAGCTGATGCCGTCCCTCTTCTAGGCCTTCCCTCTCAGTACCTAGTGTATGTGCCCTAATGCGGCTGGCACTGCTTGTTTTAGTCTTGTACTGATATAGCTGCTGCTGATACATTTACATTTTTGTACCATCTTCACTAAACAAATGGACTCTGCATATTGTATATAGGCGCTGCCAGCACTACCACTACAATATGGGCACTGCTACGTCATAGTCTTTTATATTTCAGGGTTATTCTAGCGATGTATGGCGGTGCAACCCCCGACCCCCAGGACACCAGTGCTGGTTCTCTGGTTGCACAGCAAAAAAAAAAAAAAAAAAGCGCTGCTATTTAACTCCTTACTGTGTCGACTCCAGCAAACAGCAGCTCAGCGATGCTGCCATACACCTCCTTCATGGTCAGTTTGCCGCTGGACAGCAGGTAGGTCAGGTACTCCCCCTGCACCTCTTCCCCACGATCCAGATTCTCTTGTATCTTCTGCATCTTCTGGTCGATCAGCTTGTTTCCTTGGGAAGTGAAAGGTTAATAAAAAGTGAACATAACATCTCAGTGCTGCGCAGAGTATTTCAGGAGAGGAGTGCACTGGACTTGTGAGGACAGGGGAGGAGGGGACGGAGACAAGTGTGAGGTCACAGACCCAGAGTTACAGAGTGGAAGGAGCAGGGTAACCAGCAGCACAGAGTCTTTCAGGAGCAGAGTATGCTGATCTTGTAGAAGAATTCACAAACTGATAGTTAGGGCTCATCCACACGACAGCTGGGAAATGCCGGATCTGCAAAACACAGATACCGATCATGTGCATTACGCGTTTTGTGGAATGAAACGTCTGGCCCCCGATACACCAGTTCTATCCATGTCCGTGATGCAGACAAGAATAGGACATGTTCTATTTTTTTTTTGCGGGGCAGCGAAATGGACATACGGATGTGGACAGTACGCGGTGTGCTTTCCGCATCTTCTCATTGAGTGAATGGGTCCACACCCGATCCGCAAAAAATGCAGGTCAGATGCAGACATAAAATACATTTGCGTGCATGAGTTCTTCAGCAGCACAGAGTATTTTAGGAGGGGAACGTGCTGATCCTGAAGGAAGTTGCAGACTATGAGTTAAACAATTAAAAGGGCAGAGTCCCCAGCAGCACAGATTATTTCAGGAGATGAGAAAGAGGTTGCACACTGAGAGTTAAGCCTCATTCACACGTCAGTGTTTCACGTATGTGCTCTGTACGTGTTCTCCACGGACAGCACGCATCCCCATTAATTTTAATGTGTGTATTCAGACATCAGTGTTTTAGCACGGTCCAGCTTTTTAGCACGGATGCACGCTCTATTTGGTCCGTGTTCGCGGATCCATCACCTGTATTATAATCTATGGGTCAGTAAAACCCACGGATGCAACAGAGATGCTATCCGTGTTACACCCGTGTTACACGGATCATTAAGAAAAGATACTTTAAAAATTATTTTTCAGCTGTTCAGTGTCAGTGAAACACGGACAGCAAAAAACGGACACACAGACCCAACACGGATGCTTCACGGACAGCTTCACGGGGACATCACTGACCACCTGCTCACGGATTTGAGCACGGACACAAACGTGTGAATGAGGCTTTATACAGTGGAAAGATTTGGGTCCCAGCAGCACAGAGTATTTTAGGAGGAGAGTGGGCTAATTTTGTAGAAAGTCACACACAGAGTAAGGCTACATTCACACGACCGCACAGTCATGCAGATCTGTAAATTGTGGATCTGCAAAACATGGATACCGGCCTGTGTGCGTTCCGCTGTTTGCGGACCGCACATGGCCGCTGATATCACAGAAAATGCCTATTCTTTTCCGCAATTGCGGACAAGAATTGGACATGCCCTATATTTTTTGTGTGGCCACAAAACGGAACTACGGATACAGACAGCACACGGTGTGCTGTGCGCATCTTTTGCGGCCCCACTGAAATGAATGGGATGCAGACTCATACTTATGGTCATGTGAATGAGCGCTTACACAATAGAAGGTACAGTGTTTCCCATTAGCACAGAGTGTTTAAGCGGAGGACTGTGCCGATCGTGTAGGAGGTGGCAGACAGAGTGACATAGTGCGAGGGCAGGGTTCTCACCACAGGCACACTTGTAATTCCATATATAACTAGACAGACGGACAGACGGACTGTTGGGGCACATTGCCCCTGCGCTGGGGTCGCACTGAACATTTGTTATACTGTAACTCACCAAATGCAAAGATGTTGTCCCAGCTTTCTATGTACCGCTTGTAATAGGGGAGAATATTTTGGGTCCATGCAGGTAAGGCTTGGATAATAAAGCTATATTTCAGCATGGTCCCTATAGAGTCAATGAATTTCTTGGTCTCAGGAGGAATGTTCTTCTCCAAGCAGCCGATACGCGTCTCAAACAGAATATACGAAATTCCTAAGATACGATAAAATAAATTATTTTTATGGAGTTTCATCTCATTAATCACTGTATAAACTGAAATTTTCACAAATTTCTCATTCAATAGGTTTTTAATAGTTTAACATCAATTACAAGATAATAAAGGACAATAAAGTACAGTAAAGGAGAATAGAGTACAGTGTTTCCTGTTAATCATTGTAAAACAGGAGATGAGACTCTTTATAACATGGACCATAAAATATATATATATATATATATATATATATATATATATATATACAGTACAGACCAAAAGTTTGGACACACCTTCTCATTCAAAGAGTTTTCTTTATTTTCATGACTATGAAGGCATCAAAACTATGAATTAACACATGTGGAATTATATACATAACAAACAAGTGAGAAACAACTGAAAATATGTCATATTCTAGGTTCTTCGAAGTAGCCACCTTTTGCTTTGATTACTGCTTTGCACACTCTTGGCATTCTCTTGATGAGCTTCAAGAGGTAGTCCCCTGAAATGGTCTTCCAACAGTCTTGAAGGAGTTCCCAGAGATGCTTAGCACTTGTTGGCCCTTTTGCCTTCACTCTGCGGTCCAGCTCACCCCAAACCATCTCGATTGGGTTCAGGTCCGGTGACTGTGGAGGCCAGGTCATCTGGCGCAGCACCCCATCACTCTCCTTCATGGTCAAATAGCCCTTACTTTCAAAGTTTTCCCAATTTTTCAGCTGTCTGACTGACCTTCATTTCTTAAAGTAATGATGGCCACTCGTTTTTCTTTACTTAGCTGCTTTTTTATTGCCATAATACAAATTCTAACAGTCTATTCAGTAGGACTATCAGCTGTGTATCCACCTGACTTCTCCTCAACGCCACTGATGGTCCCAACCCCATTTATAAGGCAAGAAATCCCACTTATTAAACCTGAGAGGGCACACCTGTGAAGTGAAGACCATTTCAGGGGACTACCTCTTGAAGCTCATCAAGAGAATGCCAAGAGTGTGCAAAGCAGTAATCAAAGCAAAAGGTGGCTACTTTGAAGAACCTAGAATATGACATATTTTCAGTTGTTTCACACTTGTTTGTTATGTATATAATTCCACATGTGGTAATTCATAGTTTTGATGCCTTCAGTGTGAATCTACAATTTTCATAGTTATGAAAATAAAGAAAACTCTTTGAATGAGAAGGTGTGTCCAAACTTTTGGTCTGTACTGTATATATACTATATATATATATATATATATATATATATACAGTAACAGAAAACAGGGTTTAATTCCACCTTGTCTATAAAAGTTAGGTTTATGTTCAATTGTTCTTATGTGTCTAATAGGGTGGTGTATGTTGTAGCCCACCATAGTGTCCACATTTTTTGGTATTTATTTGAGTTATTATTGCTTTTTGCTATCATCTTTTCGAATCTGCAATTAGTGTTAACTTTCCTAATTATCTGCAATTTCCACAAATTTCTAATAGACTGTGTTCAACTCCTGATTATTTGCAAGATCTCTGCTTGCCGTCAGTGAATGAGAACAGTGTTTCCATTCAGAGGCAATGATCCTGTACATAGCCGTCAGGAAAGCAATGGATACAATTGTATCCACTTCTCAGCTGAGAGCAGGAGGAGCTGAGCACAGGTTTACTGCCTCTGAATGGAAAGAGATTCATTTACTCAAAACCACAGCGATCCATGGCTGCTCTGTGCCCTAGTGGGGTGTATCTATTATTAAAAATCTATTGAATGAGAAAGTTGTGGAAATTTCAGTTTATACAGTGATTAATGAGATGAAAGCTTGCAGTTTTTTAAAGGGATTCTGTCACCAAGTTTTAGGCTATAGAGCTGCGGACATGCACGGCTAGATCGCCGCTAGCATGTCCGTAATATACCTGTCCTATAGGGCTGTGTGCTTTTATTTTCTTTAAAAAAGGATTTTAGAGATATGTAAATTAGTCTTGTAAGGTGCCCAAGGGGCTGTACGAACCTTCCTGGTGCCCAGCCACGCCCGCCTGTGAAGGAGCCCAGCACTGCCTAAGTCCTCCGAATCTCCTTTTTTCCATCACCGATAGATCGCCGTAATCTTGCGATGCGCAACCTTGCGCATGCGCAGTTCCTTCCCTGAGGCCGATGCCAGCACAGGGAAGGAACACTATACCGGCACTGCACATGCGCGAGATTACGGCAATCTATCGGTGGCGATAGGACAGGTATATTGCGGACATGCTAGCAGCGATCTAGCCGTGCATGTCCGTATCTCTATAGCCTCAAACTTGGTGACAGAATCCCTTTAAGGAATTCAGCGCTCATTTTCCCAGTCACATGATTTTAATAGCTTCATGCTTTCCCGAATAAGAATAGATGCTTCAGAATTGTTATGTCTCTATGTTGTGCCATCCCTTTATTATTCCTGCTATAAGTTATGAATGAATTGCTAGCAGTCTGCAGTAAGGGTACAGGGGGGGGGAGGGGGGGGGGAACCAGTTGGGGGTTGGGTGTCCCTGCACAGTCTGAAAATGGCCACACTGATTGGATAGAGTGAGTCTGTGCAGGGACACCCCCAACTTGTTACCACCCCTCTGTACCCTTACTGCAGACTGATAGCAATTCATTCATAACTTCTAGCAGGAATAATAAAGGGATAGCACAACATAGAGACATAACAATTCTGGAGCATCTATTCCTATGGCTCTATGTTGTGCCGTTCCTCTATTATTTCTACTAGAAGTTATGAATGAATTGCTAGCAGTCTGCAGTAAGGGTACAGAGGGGTGGTAACAAGTTGGGGGTGTGTCCCTGCACAGACTCACTCTATCCAATCAGTGTTGCCATTTTCAGACTGTGCAGGGACACCACCCTAATTGGGTAACACCCCTCTGTACCCTTATTGCAGACTGCTAGCAATTCATTCATAACTTCTAGTAGAAATAATAAAGGAACGACACAACATAGAGAATGTATGAAGCTATTAAAACAGGCCGGTCAGGAGGTCCTCTTGAAACAAAATCTACAAAAGTATCCAGAACAAAATAATTCATGGGTGATCCAACTATCTTTATTGAACAGAACCTGTCAGAAGCATTTTCCCCCAAATCACCGCCACTACCTGACCGCTCTGATCCCCTGCTTTCTGGAGGGGTCCTTTGTATCCTAATCCGGTGTCTCATTTGACATAAAGGGCTCGTTCATGACATATGCAAATTAACGGTTTATAGTCATGAAGGTGGAGATACCGAGAATTCAAGCTGTCCGTACTGGGAATGTCAACTGCCCTACAACATCCCTAAGGAACTAATGGGAAAGGTTGGTGGCTGCACCCCGCCACATATTTCGCTGCGGTTTGCCCTTTGGCAGAAGGTGGAAGAAAATTTTATTGCAATATAAGACTATCAGGGACAAGAGCTACAACCGGCTTACCCTCAAATGCAAACCTATAGAAGGCGTTTGCAATGTCGTTGACCATGATCCCAGAGGGAGATTCCTTCCTCATGTCATCCAGGGTGTCCAGGAAATCTGTTACCACTTCGTTGACCGCCCCGGTGTACAGCACGGCCTCTGCAGGCTTCAGCATCCGTTTATTCAGAATGGAGCGCAGCGTTTGCCATTGGTGACCTTCTCTGCAGAAAGAGCGGGTTTATTACAAGACAATTAGGCTGCCATCAGAGGGGTCTAGCAGAGAATTTCTCCTGCATGCACGCTCAGCGGAGCCGAGTGTGCATGTGTAGAGAGAGTGAGATATGAGTATTTGCTGAAAGGTATCTGATGTGTATGAAACAGATTAACTTTGCAGAAAAAAAAAGAAGATCCTCTGAATTGTGACTGCAGCTCTGGCTGTGACTGGAGTATATGAATTGGTTCACACTTTCAGGGTGGATTATGCACATGAATGGGCTTTTTGCAACTCTATTCATATGCAGCAGAAAATATCTGAATAGATTTGTGGTGCCTCGGTCATGGAGATAAGCAGCATGTTACTTAGGCTTCATACACACGGCCGTGCCCGTATTGCGGCCCGCAAACAGCGGGTCCTGGCCATGTACACCCCACATCACAGATGCACTACTTTTTTGCAGTGTGGATGGATCACGGCCCATTCAAGCTGAATGGCTCTGGATCGTCTGCGGAATCCGCACGGATGTTGCCAGTGCATTGGGGAGCACAGCCGATCAACGTGTGTGTGCATGAGACCTTATTCTGCATGGAAAATCTAAGTATTAGAACCAATAAATGACAATGGGGCCAAACCTCATGTGCAGAACGCCCACGGCAGGAATGAAACATGCAAATGCTGCACATGTAAATGTAAACTAAGAATACTCCGCTCACTGCTAGAGCTGCTACTTTCTGCACTCTATGTAAGATGTGACGTCTCACTGTTGCCCCCTAGTGTCTCTACACAGTATGCTCCACTGTAGAGAATGACTGTAAGGCTAGGTCTACACGACGACAATAAGTCGCGTGACACATAGGGCACAACTACACTGCAACATTTGTCGCGCAACATTTTTTATAATGATAGTCTATGGTGTCGCAGTATGTCGCAGTGCGACACCATAGACTATCACTGTAAAAATTGTTGCGCGACATTGGTGCGACAAAATGTCATCGTGTAGACCTAGCCTAACACATCAGCGCAGATTTCATTCCTCCCAATTGATGAAGCACAACATGAACATACTCAGTAAAAGGGCCCAGACCGAGGCCTCTCAGTCTCCGATAGACTTTCCACAGCTCCATGTCATTCCTCATTGGATACTTCCCCTCCTGGCGCAGAAACAACTCCAAGAGATCGGCGTCAGCAATATTCACCATTGTATATGCTCCGAAGGAAGATTTCCACATAGGGCCATACTTCTTTTTAAAGACAGCCTGCAAAACCAGATGGATAGCAGATGATCCAGCACCGTACAGCAGACAGCGGCCGCTCCTTCATATTCAAGAGCAACTCATACAGTAGGGCGACGTCTGTCCCATCCTAATGGTTAATAGGAGCCGAAGTTTGCCTCTTTACCAGAACCTCAATACTAGCAATCAAGGGGAGAAGACCAACCAGAGGGTCATGTTGGTAAAGGAATGGCATGGGGAAGGGGGTGGCGGGGTGGGAAATGCCCCCCCACCGCAGTATTCAACTGTATCACTGTCCTGAGGCCGGTGATACAGACGAATTCAGGAGGGAGATCTACATAAGTGCCTGGTGCTCCTAGAATTAATGCTGAGAGTATCAGATCTTTATGTACCCGGCCAGTGTCCATAAGGAGAGCTTGGGCGGCCCTAAGGCATCAGCCCACCTGGAAATTGTCCTGTAGGGTCTATGGCCAGTTTGCCATGAGAATCAAAATGTGGAAATAAGGATCAATGTTAAAGGGGTTAACCAAGACTAAAAAATGTCCCCCATATGCCGGGTCCCTCACACTGAGGCCTCATGCACACGGCCGTGGCCCGTATTGCGGCCCGCATTCTCTTGAATGGGTCCGTAATCCGGAGCTACGGTGTGGAACGGAGGCATGAATCCCCATGGAAGCACTGCGGAGTATTTCCGCGAGGTTTCTGTCCATTCCTCCGCACCGCAAAAAAATAGAACTTGTTCTATTTTTTATATGGTGCGGACGGATCAGGGACCCATTCAAGTTGAATGGGCCTGGATCCGCCACGGCTGCCGCACGGATGGGGACCGTGCATTGGGGACCGTGCATTGCGGTCCCCAATGCACGGAACGATCTCACAACGGCCGTGTGCAAGAGGCCTGAATCTAATTACCTGGCTCCCTGCGCTGCTCCTGGTCCCCACACCTCCCCTGCATAACGGAAACGGGACGGATCCGTTTTGCAACCCATAAACTTCTATTTTGACGGAATGAAGGCATTCCGTTATGCATTCCGTCATAGAATTGCCTTCTGGTCCGTGGTAACAGAATCCATAACGCAATTCACCTATTACCAACAAACGAAGTGTGAACGAATTTCATAATTGGAAATTCGCTCATCTCTAATGTTAATCATTGATATTGTGCAGTGCTTCACTGTAATGTTGAGATTCACCTGTTTGCACGTCTTACCATACGGAAACATTGAAGCTGCAGTAATACGTGATTGTACCATGATCATAATATGCCATATAGCAATAGGCTAATTGCGCCATTTTATTAAAAAGGAAAAAGCCTTTATATTTTGAGTGGTAAAGGACTTGTAAATGACCACGGTGCCACATATTTACATAAGTGGAGCACATGCATAACAGATAAGACCTGCACACGACCGTTATTGTGTTCCGTTCCACAAAATGGGGTTCTGTTGTTCCGTGATCCGTTTCCGTTTTTGTTTTCCGTGTGTCTTCCTTTATTTTTGGAGGATCACCAGACATAAAGGAATGTAAAAAAAAGTCTAGAACAGGTTTGCCATGCAAATGATAGGAAAAAAACGGACGCGAACGCGGATGATAATCTTGTGTGCCTCCGCGTTTTTTTAGCGGTCCCATTGAATGGGTCCGCGAACCGTTTTCCGTGAAAATAATAGGACCGGTTATATTTTTTTGACGGACTGGAACCACGGATCACGGACGCGGATGGCAAACGGTGCATTAGCCGAGTTTTCAACGGTCTACAGAAAATCACGAAAAACAGCGCAACAGACACGGAATAAAACAATGGTCGTGTGCATGAGGCCTTTTTTAGTGTTTTGCGGTCCATTTTTTCACGGATCCGTTGTTCCGTTTTTTTGTTTCCGTTTCTGTTCCGTTTTTCCGTTCCGTTTTTCCGTATGGCATATACAATATTTACATAGATAAAATTGGGCTGGGCAAAACATTTTCAATAGATGGTTCCGCAAAAAACGGAACGGAAACGGAAGACATACGGATGCATTTCCGTATGTGTTCCTTTTTTTGCGGACCTATTGACTTGAATGGAGCCACGGAACGTGATTTGCGGGCAATAATAGGACATGTTCTATCTTTAAACGGAACGGAAAAACGGAAATACGGAAACAGAATGCATACGGAGTACATTCCGTTTTTTTTAGCGGAACCATTGAAATGAATGGTTCCGTATACGGACCGTATACGGAACGCAAAAAACGGCCAGTAAACGGGGGGAAAAAACGGTCGTGTGCAGGAGGCCTAAGGGTAGGTTCACACAGTTTTAAGGCAGATTTTCCTGCAGGTTTTTCTACCAAAGCCATAAGTGGAAAAATCCTTCCTTTATATTTACAATTCTTTTCGAATCCACTTCTGGCCTCAAAATCTCCCCCTAAAAACTGAAAAACTTACCCTGAGGCCCCTTGCAGAGGAGCGTTCCTCCCACAGCGAGTCCGCATCGCAGCACCCGACCTTCGCTGTCTGGAGTCACATAGCATTATATTCATTTATGATGATATGTAACCCTTAGGCCTCTTTCACACGGGCGAGATTTCCGCGCGGGTGTGAGTTGAACGCATTGCACCCGCACTGAATCCGGACCCATTCATTTCTATGGGGCTGTGCACATGAGCGGTGATTTTCATGCATCACTTGTGCGCTGCGTGAAAATCGCAGCATGCTCTATTTTGTGCGTTTTTCACGCAATGCAGGCCCCATAGAAGTGAATGGGGCTGCTTGAAAATCGCAAGCATCCGCAAGCAAGTGTGGACGCGGTGCTATTTTCACGCATGGTTGCTAGGAGATAATAGGGATGGAGACCCGATCATTATTATTTTCCCTTATAACATGTTTATAAGGGAAAATAATAGCATTCTTAATACAGAATGCATAGTAAAATAGGGCTGGAGGGGTTAAAAAAACCTTAAATTTAACTCACCTTAATCCACTTGTTCACGCAGCCGGCTTCTCTTCTGTCTTCTTCTTTGCTGTGCAGGAGGAAAAGGACCTGTGGTGCCGCCACTGTGCTTATCACATGGTCCGTCACATGATCCATCACCATGGTTGATGGATCATGTGATGGACCATGTGATGAGCGCAGTGATGTTATCAAAGGTCCTTTACCCAGGTCCTAAAGAAAGAAGATAGAAGAGATGCCGGCTGCGCGAACAAGTGGATTAAGGTGAGTTAAATTATTATATATTTTTTTAACCCCTCCAGCCCTATTGTACTATGCATTCTGTATTAACAGTGCTATTATTTTCTCTCATAACCATGTTATAAGGGAAAATAATACAATCTACACAACACCTAACCCAAACCCGAACTTCTGTGAAGAAGTTCGGGTCACACGAGCAGATCCCGTGCGGATAATCTGCTGCGTGAAAGAGAGCCAAGCCCCGTTCCGGATATCAGAGACACGGAGCATTAACATGATGTTTACTACAAAATCACAGTGAGATAAAGTTGTCACTGTGATTTTGTAGCAAAAAGGTCACAGAGAGGAGCATTGTCAATCATGTTACTGCTCCGTGTCTTTGCTGTCAGGAACAGGGCTTGGCTCTCTTTCACACAGCAGATTATCCGCACGGGATCCGCTAGTATGAAAGAGCCCTTACTTTTTGCCATGAGCTAACAAAAGTATGGCTGCACAACATTTCACATACAAACAATAGAACTTGCTTTCTGCATGCTCGCTTTATGGATATGCACCTGTGACCATGAATGTGCGAGTCTAAATTTTCTTGTAGTATTTTATCATGAGCTGTTAGATATTTTAGAATCCATGTTTTCCTTCACTGAGGGCAAAGGTTCATTTGGCTGCCCCTCCCATCCATCTACATACCCTGGCAAAGGTAAAGTAGCTTGCAGGCACCCCCTGGCACTGGCACCCGTCCCAGCAGCCCCCCTAGCTGTGCCTCAGTCTGAGAGATGTCAGCATGTACAGATCTGCCCCATGTGTATCAAAGTTTACTAAAAAAAAGGCAACAAAGTAACAAAAAGTATCCTCACCTACTGTGCCCTTCTCCCATACCTTGTAGATTGTAAGCCCCTCTCTCCTATTGTATCTGTAACTTGTCTTGTTCATGGTTATTGCAATTGTTTTGCACTATGTGTGTGCGCCCCTTATCATATGTACAGCACCATGGAATGCATGGGGCTTAAATAATACATAATATTGATAATAATAATAAAGTAACACATGAAAGATGATACAGCAGCAGGACTCACCTGTGTCTCGTGTGAATACAGCAGGTAGCCCCTCATAAAGATCCAGTAGAAGACGGTGAGTAGGGAAGGTCCAGGCAAATCCTCAAATGTCTTCTTTTTGTCCCCCCCTTCTATTCCAGCAGCTGCAGCCCCATGCGAGGCTCTGGCCCGGGGGACCCTGCATGTCTGCAGCACTGGACTGATCCTGCTCCTAGACCCCAAGTAATAACAGCTCCTGCCAGCAGTCCTGATCATGGCTGCTGAAGGGACAGACCTTCCTATACACTGTGATATGGCTGCTCCTTGCATAACCTTCCTCGCCCCACCCTTTCATTGCCAAGAGCACATTAACGACGACAGCCTGCAGACAGTGCATTGAGGGAATTCTACTGTACACCTTCTTCCTGTCACCTCCCACTAACTAAGCAAAACACAAGTAGTTAGGAAGAAGGGGGCAAGTAGCTGGAGCACAACCTACAGATGTAGTAGAGTTAACACACTCACTTTATAAGACATGTTATCTAATGGTCCCCAATCTTTTTTGCACCAAGGACCGGGGGGAAGGAGGGATTTCTGGTCGGCACTGACTGATTCACGCGCATAACAAAACACAAGGTGCATATTAAAATACACTGCTCAAAAAAATAAAGGGAACACAAAAATAACACATCCTAGATTTGAATTAATTAAATATTCTTCTGAAATACTTTGTTCTTTACATAGTTGAATGTGCTGACAACAAAATCACACAAAAATTTAAAAATGGAAATCAAATTTTTCAACCCATGGAGGTCTGGATTTGGAGTCACACTCAAAATTAAAGTGGAAAAACACGCTACAGGCTGATCCAACTTTGATGTAATGTCCTTAAAACAAGTCAAAATGAGGCTCAGTAGTGTGTGTGGCCTCCACGTGCCTGTATGACCTCCCTACAACGCCTGTGCATGCTCCTGATGAGGTGGCGGACGGTCTCCTGAGGGATCTCCTCCCAGACCTGGACTAAAGCATCTGCCAACTCCTGGACAGTCTGTGGTGCAACGTGACGTTGGTGGATAGAGCGAGACGTGATGTCCCAGATGTGCTCAATTGGATTCAGGTCTGGGGAACGGGCGGGCCAGTCCATAGCATCAATGCCTTCGTCTTGCAGGAACTGCTGACACACTCCAGCCACATGAGGTCTAGCATTGTCTTGCATTAGGAAGAACCCAGGGCCAACCGCACCAGCATATGGTCTCACAAGGGGTCTGAGGATCTCATCTCGGTACCTAATGGCAGTCAGGCTACCTCTGGCGAGCACATGGAGGGCTGTGCGGCCCTCCAAAGAAATGCCACCCCACACCATTACTGACCCAATGCCAAACCGGTCATGCTGGAGGATGTTGCAGGCAGCAGAACGTTCTCCACGGCGTCTCCAGACTCTGTCACGTCTGTCACATGTGCTCAGTGTGAACCTGCTTTCATCTGTGAAGAGCACAGGGCGCAGGTGGCGAATTTGCCAATCTTGGTGTTCTCTGGCAAATGCCAAACGTCCTGCATGGTGTTGGGCTGTAAGCACAACCCCAACCTGTGGACGTCGGGCCCTCATATCACCCTCATGGAGTCTGTTTCTGACCGTTTGAGCAGACACATGCACATTTGTGGCCTGCTGGAAGTCATTTTGCAGGGCTCTGGCAGTGCTCCTCCTGTTCCTCCTTGCACAAAGGCGGAGGTAGCGGTCCTGCTGCTGGGTTGTTGCCCTCCTACGGCCTCCTCCACGTCTCCTGATGTACTGGCCTGTCTCCTGGTAGCGCCTCCATGCTCTGGACACTACGCTGACAGACACAGCAAACCTTCTTGCCACAGCTCGCATTGATGTGCCATCCTGGATAAGCTGCACTACCTGAGCCACTTGTGTGGGTTGTAGACTCCGTCTCATGCTACCACTAGAGTGAAAGCACCGCCAGCATTCAAAAGTGACCAAAACATCTGCCAGGAAGCATAGGAACTGAGAAGTGGTCTGTGGTCACCACCTGCAGAACCACTCCTTTATTGGGGGTGTCTTGCTAATTGCCTATAATTTCCACCTGTTGTCTATCCCATTTGCACAACAGCAGTGAAATTGATTGTCACTCAGTGTTGCTTCCTAAGTGGACAGTTTGATTTCACAGAAGTGTGATTGACTTGGAGTTACATTGTGTTGTTTAAGTGTTCCCTGTATTTTTTTGAGCAGTGTATATAACACTATGTATGAGGGGGCTGGGGCCAAGCTAGCGTTATACTGTATGGGGCCACAAGGTGACATTATATTGCATGGGGCCACATAGACATTATACTGTACGAGGAGGCTGGGGACAAGGTGACATTATACTGCATGGGGCAACAATCCCCCCCCCCATACAATTTATATTCCTGATCGTCCTACGGCAGCACAGATTGAGATTGGGATTAAGTCCTATCCCTACAACTTGGCAGAAGATATAACAGCATAAAGGGTTAATTAAACAATTAACACACAACACATGACCATATTAGCGCCTCCTTAGTAACAGACAGACAAGTTTTTTTCTTTCTGCTACAAGTGCAGAAGGTAACAGTAAGATTTACAGCAGGTTAGGTGAATGAACCTTGCGAGACAGTGAATGCCTCGCAGCATACTATGATTTATTGAGGTGTATGAGCCATGGGCATTGGTCATCGGGCCTCTTCGGAATAGCGGGTTGAAGCGCCGACAGTGCCACTCCTGTATACAGCCCTTGCCGGATGATCGGGAGGATGATGTACAGTATGTGAGCTTTGTGCAGCACCACCAGAGAGGCAGATGCAAGAACCTTAGGAAAGCTTCCAGTCAGAAGCACAGTCATTGTTTGCATGGTTCACGTCCAATATGGCGGAAATAATGAAGGGGGTGGAACCCTCGGCGAAAAGGCGCAAAACTGCAACACATGTTAGTTCGCCTCCCTCATCTAGTATTTCTCTTTCTGAATCTTCCTCTGACTCAGAGGATACACAGGAATATTATTTATTTCATAAGGAGAATATGAGCAAGCTGATCAAGTCCGTTAAGCACATCATGGAATCAGATAGGGATGTGCAAAATAAACCACCCAAAGAAGGGTTATATTACTTCCCTGTGTTAGCTGCTAAGGTGTTACCATCTCACCCCTGTCTTAATACATGGCTCAAATCTGTCTAGGAAAAACCTGAAGACCTGGGCGCCAGATTTATAGCGATATATAAAACTGATCAGGAAGCCGCATCTTCTTGGCAGAATCCACCTAAGGTGAATCTAGCGGTAGCAAAATTGGCAAAAAAGTCAGTTTTTCCTTCAGAAGAGTCGGCGCTGCTGTGTGATCCTATGGATAAAAAGGCAGATACTCTGGCCAAGAAGTCTTATACGGCATCAGCGGCTATTTCTAAAATAGCCTTGGCATCCGTCCCAGTCGCCAGAATCTGGTTAAGCCAGCTAACGAGGGACATTGAAGAGGGCGTTCCAAGAGAGGATCTTTTAAAAAAGATTCCCATAATGAAGAATGCGGCTGAATACTTATGCGACGCTCCTTTAGATACACTGAGGTTATCAACCAAAAATTTAGCACAAAGAGGACCGGCACTCGCTCAAGTAGTAATTATGGAATATTTAATGGTCACATACAGAAGGCAGACAGACTTGCCTTCTGTATGTGACCATTAAATATTCCATAATTACTACTTGAGCGAGTGCCGGTCGTCTTTGTGCAAGTACGTGTGGATTTGCCCTGGACGCGCGCACCACATCATACGGAGTGCCGACTGTGTCTTCTCTGGACCAAAAATTTAGCAGTCACTAATTCAGTGCGCAGAGCTTTATGGATAAAGCAATAGAAAGGGGAAGTGTCATCAAAAAACAACTTCTGTTCATTACCCTTTTCCCCGGAATCTTTGTTTGGACCAAAGCTGAAGGGAATTTTGAAAGACCTGAGTGAGGAAAAAGATGCCGCCTTCCCAGGTACCAACAAAAAAGAGCCGCAAAGGTTCAAACGCAGGTTCAGAACATCCCCAAAAAATCTGAGAAATTACAAAGCAAATCGTTATGGGGGATATGGCCAAAGGAGAGGCCAGAATACTGCATCCAGCTCCAAGGCGAAACCAGCTCCCAGAAAACAAAAAGGAGTTATGACGCCACCAAGTTAGAGGAAGATTAGGAAGCTATTTGAGGATGTGGGAGGCCACCACAAAAGACAGATGGGTTCTCTCCATCACCAGAAACGGCTATTCTCTGGATTTCATAAAGATACCACCAGAAAGATTTTTTCTAAACGATCAAGATCCGCATATTCTTCCTCTAGTACAAGAGTTCCTGGACAAAACCAGGTCACAGGTGCTATCATGAAAGACGACTCTATATGGCACCTTCAGTTTTGCTGCCTCCCCTTGGGGTTATGCTCAGCACCCCCGAGTATTCACGAAGATATCAATTGTCCTGTCTGCAGCACTTCGCTTACAAGGAATTTCAATCGTGCCATAGCTCGACGATTGGTGGCTCAGAGCACCATCACAAGAAGTGCTATTGCTCCATATCAACATAATAATTCAGTGTCTGCAGAGACACGGGTTTTTAAAAAATTTCAAGAAGTCGCAACTTTCACCATCTCAGAAAATTCTCTTCTTGGGTTTTGTCATAAACTCAAAGGATATGACAATATCCATATCAAAGGTCAGAGCGGACAATATAAAGAAGAAGATCATACACATGTGCCAACAAAGAAGAATGTCTATTCAGAAGGCCATGGGAATTCTAGGAAGTCTGACATCAACGTTGGATGCAGTGCCACGGGCAAGGGCACATGTAAGACCTCTACAATCACATATCCTCTCGGTATGGAACAGATCAACCCGGTCGTTAGACAAACTAACAGTGATTCCGGAAAAGATATGCCAAGATCTCAGGTGGTGGATTGCTCCAGGAAGACTCTCAGGGGGCAGATCACTGCGTCACTCGCAGAAGATCATCCTAACAATGGACGCTTCAGCCCAAGGATGGGGAGCACACATGGAACATCAGTGGGCTCAAGGGGTCTGGTCGGAGAAAGAAAAGTCTCTAACGTCAAATCTAAAGGAAATGAGAGCAGTAAAACCGGAACAAGGAAGTTCTGATAAAAACAGACAATTCGTCCACCGTCTACTATTTAAACAAACAAGGGGGCACGAAGTGTCTATCATTGATGAAGGAGTGCAAGGAGATTCTCAGATGGTCGGAAGCCAACATCAGAAGCCTGACAGCGGTTCACATAAAAGGAGAGAAAAATGTGACAGCGGATGTTCTGAGTCGTCAGAAGATCCACCCAGGGGAATGGTCGCTGAAGGACAGTGTGTTCCAGGAGATCATCACCAGAAACGGCTGTCCACAAATAGATGTGTTTGCTACCAGGGACAATGCAAAGACGGAGGAATCATCAACCATACTGCCTGGACGGCTTAACCATGGATTGGAGGAAGATGTTTTTATATGCGTTTCCCCCTCCAGCATTATAACAGAGAACTTTGGACAAGATCAAGAGGGAACAGCCAAGAGCGATCCTAATTCTTCCATTTTGGCCTCGCAGGGCATGGTTCACCTTAGCAATGTCTCTATGCAACAACAGATATTGGCATCCACCTCTAATTCCAGATCTTCTGTGCCAGAAGGGAGTTTATCATCCAGACCTGCAACCTTTACATCTCACAGCATGGAGGATAGGTTAAGGAAGAAGGGCATTCCAGAAAATGTCATTACCACACTGTCCTCTGCAAACAAGCCAGGAACTAAAAGATCGAATGATCGAATTTGGAAGATTTTCTCTACATCTTATCCGAATGAAGAAATTACAATTCCTTTAATATTACAGTTCCTACAGAAAGGTCTGGAGAAAGGACTAAAACAAACCACATTAAAAGTGCAGTTTGCCGCCATAAACCACCAGTTAAATGGACAATTCTCTAATAATCCATTAATAAAGAAGTTGTTCAAGGGTGCCGGGAACATTGCCCCTAAGATTCACAAACCCTTACCATCTTGGGATTTGGTGACGGTGTTGAAACACCTAGCTATCAGTCCATTTGAACCTATTCACTCCATTGATCTGAAATACCTCTCGTGGAAGACAGCTTTTCTAGTGGCAATAGCGTCAGCTAGAAGAGTCAGGGAGTTGCAAGCCCTATCATGCCATGAACCATACATGAGAGATCTGGGAGAACTTTGCCAGATTTTAGACCTAAAGTCTCATCCACTCTAAACCTACACCAGGAAATTATTCTTCCGGCTTTATCTTCTGCAGAGAATGCTCTAGAGGCCTCAGTCCTGGATGTGAGAAGATCGGTGTTAGCTTGTGTAGCTAGGACAGAAACATTCAGAAACGATGAACATCTTTTCATACAATTTGGAGAGAAGTCAAAAGGAAACAAGGCGGCTAAATCCACTATATTTAACTGGATAAAAAACGTCATATTATTCTGTTATGACAAAGAAGGTCTAGACCCACCGCAGGGTCTTAAGTCTTACTCTACAAGGTCCACAACAACATCATGGGCAGAGTACTGCTATGTACCGCTACAGGAGATTTGTAGAGCTACAACTTGGGCTTCGCCCACAACGTTTGTGAAGCACTACCGCCTGGACTGGTCGAGGAACTCAGCCATGGGAAAGAGAATGCTAGAAAGCATACCCAGCAGGTGATACCCTCCCTATTTTTTTTTTTTGCTACTCAGATCCCAATCTGTGCTGCCGTAGGACGATCAGGAATCCACTGCGTGAAAGACAGCCAAGCGCCGTTCCGGACAGCAGAGACACGGAGCATTAACATGACTGATAATACTCCGTGCCTCTCTGTGATCTTTTTACTACAAAATCACAGTCAGATAAAGTTGTCACTGTGATTTTGTAGTAAAAAGGTCATAGAGAGGCACGGAGCATTATCAATCATGTTAATGCTCCGTGTCTCTGCTGTCCGGAATGGGGCTTGGCTCTCTTTCACGCAGCGGATTACCCACACGTGATCTGCTCGTGTGAAAGAGCCCTAAGGCCTCCTGCACACGACCGTACGGCTTTTTCAGTGTTTTGCGGTCCTTTTTTCATGGATCAGTTGTTCCGTTTTTTGTTTCCGTTGTGTTTCCATTTCTGTTCCGTTTTTCCGTTCCGTTATTCCGTATGGCATATACAGTATACAGTAATTACATAGATAAAATTGGGCTGGGCATAACATTTTCAATAGATGGTTCCGCAAAAAACGGAATGGAAACGAAAGACATATGGATGCATTTCCGTATGTGTTCTGTTTTTTTTGCGGACCCATTGACTTGAATGGAGCCACGGAACGTGATTTGCGGGCAATAAGGCTCCATTCACACGTCCACAAAATGGGTCCGCATCCGTTCCGCAATTTTGCGGAACGGGTGCGGACCCATTCATTCTCTATGGGGACGGAATGGATGCGGACAGCACACAGTGTGCTATCCGCATCCGCATTTGCGGTGCGCGGCCCCGATCTTTGGGTCCGCAGCTCCGCAAAAAGATAGAGCATGTCCTATTCTTGTCCGCAGCTTGCGGACAAGAATAGGCATTTCTATGGGGGTGCCGGGCTGGTGTGTTGCGGACTGCAACACACCACGGACGTGTGAATGCAGCCTAATAGGACATGTTCCATCTATAAACGGAACGGAAAAACGGAAATACGGAAACAGAATGCATACGGAGTACATTCCGTTTTTTTGCGGAACCATTGAAATGAATGGTTCCGTATATGGACCGTATACGGAACGAAAAAAACGGCCAGTAAACAGGGGAAAAAAACGGTCGTGTGCAAGAATATTTTTTTGTTGTTGTTTTCTCATTTGTAACTATGTACATTTTCTGTAAATAGTGTGTGGTGTTTTTTAAATAAAAGATTGACAATTGCAGCTCTTTTCTTGCTCAGTTTGTCTCTAGTGCAGCTCATTCGCCTCCTGTGATGAGTTCAGTATCAGAAGCTGCTGTGACCATGGACTTCGTCTGGAATTCCACGGTCAAGTGTTAAAATCACAGAGATAAATGAGATAAGATTATATTTTATTGATCTTCATTGTGTTACTGGATGATCTGTTCTACTGTAAACTCGGCCACCCCAAAATAATGACAAATCCAACATAACAGACCCCGAAACAACATCACATCCAAGTGTGTCATTCTGTCACCCCAAATTTGTCACTGTCAGTGTCATTATCCTGTACCCCAAGTGTCATTATCCTGTACCCCGAGTGTCAGTGTCATTATCCTGTACCCCGAGTGTCAGTGTCATTATCCTGTACCCCGAGTGTCAGTGTCATTATCCTGTACCCCGAGTGTCAGTGTCATTATCCTGTACCCCCAGTGTCAGTGTCATTATCATGTACCCCGAGTGTCAGTGTCATTATCCTGTACCCCGAGTGTCAGTGTCATTATCCTGTACCCCAAGTGTCAGTGTGTCATTATCCTGTACCCCAAGTGTCAGTGTCATTATCCTTTACCCCAAGTGTCAGTGTCATTATCCTGTACCCCGAGTGTCAGTGTCATTATCCTGTACCCCGAGTGTCAGTGTCATTATCCTGTACCCCAAGTGTCAGTGTCATTATCCTGTACCCCAAGTGTCAGTGTGTCATTATCCTGTACCCCGAGTGTCAGTCTCATTATCCTGTACCCCAAGTGTCAGTTTTATTATCCTGTACCCCAAGTGTCAGTGTCATTATCCTGTACCCCAAGTGTCAGTGTCATTATCCTGTACCCCAAGTGTCAGTGTCATTATCCTGTACCCCCAGTGTCAGTCTCATTATCCTGTACCCCGAGTGTCAGTGTCATTATCCTGTACCCCCAGTGTCAGTGTCATTATCATGTACCCCGAGTGTCAGTGTCATTATCCTGTACCCCCAGTGTCAGTGTCATTATCCTGTACCCCGAGTGTCAGTGTCATTATCCTGTACCCCGAGTGTCAGTCTCATTATCCTGTACCCCAAGTGTCAGTGTCATTATCCTGTACCCCAAGTGTCAGTGTCATTATCCTGTACCCCAAGTGTCATTATCCTGTACCCCAAGTGTCAGTGTCATTATCCTGTACCCCAAGTGTCAGTGTCATTATCCTGTACCCCAAGTGTCAGTGTCATTATCCTGTACCCCAAGTGTCATTATCCTGTACCCCCAGTGTCAGTGTCATTATCATGTACCCCGAGTGTCAGTGTCATTATCCTGTACCCCCAGTGTCAGTGTCATTATCCTGTACCCCGAGTGTCAGTGTCATTATCCTGTACCCCGAGTGTCAGTCTCATTATCCTGTACCCCAAGTGTCAGTGTCATTATCCTGTACCCCAAGTGTCAGTGTCATTATCCTGTACCCCAAGTGTCAGTGTCATTATCCTGTACCCCAAGTGTCATTATCCTGTACCCCAAGTGTCAGTGTCATTATCCTGTACCCCAAGTGTCAGTGTCATTATCCTGTACCCCAAGTGTCAGTGTCATTATCCTGTACTCCGAGTGTCAGTGTCATTATCCTGTACCCCAAGTGTCATTATCCTGTACCCCAAGTGTCAGTGTCATTATCCTGTACCCCAAGTGTCAGTGTGTCATTATCCTGTTCCCCGAGTGTCAGTGTCATTGACCTGTACCCCAAGTGTCATTATCCTGTACCCCATGTGTCAGCGTGTCATTATCCTGTACCCCAAGTGTCAGTGTCATTATCCTGTACCCCGAGTGTCAGTGTCATTGACCTGTACCCCAAGTGTCATTATCTTGTACCCCCAGTGTCAGTGTCATTATCCTGTACCCCGAGTGTCAGTGTCATTATCCTGTACCCCAAGTGTCAGTGTCATTATCCTGTACCCCAAGTGTCAGTGTCATTATCCTGTACCCCCAGTGTCAGTGTCATTATCCTGTACCCCAAGTGTCAGTGTCATTATCCTGTACCCCCAGTGTCAGTGTCATTATCCTGTTCCCCCAGTGTCATTATCCTGTACCCCCAGTGTCAGTGTCATTATCCTGTACCCCAAGTGTCAGTGTCATTATCCTGTACCCCCAGTGTCAGTGTCATTATCCTGTACCCCAAGTGTCAGTGTCATTATCCTGTACCCCGAGTGTCAGTGTCATTGACCTGTACCCCAAGTGTCAGTGTCATTATCCTGTACCCCAAGTGTCAGTGTCATTATCTTGTACCCCGAGTGTCAGTGTCATTATCCTTTCCCCCGAGTGTCAGCGTGTCATTATCCCCGAGTGTCATTATCTTGTACCCCGAGTGTCAGTGTTATTATCCTGTACCCCAAGTGTCAGTGTCATTATCCTGTACCCCAAGTGTCAGTGTCATTATCCTGTACCCCAAGTGTCAGCGTGTCATTATCCTGTACCCCAAGTGTCAGCGTGTCATTATCCTGTACCCCAAGTGTCATTATCCTGTACCCCAAGTGTCAGTGTCATTATCCTGTACCCCAAGTGTCAGTGTCATTATCCTGTACCCCCAGTGTCAGTGTCATTATCCTGTACCCCGAGTGTCAGTGTCATTATCCTGTACCCCAAGTGTCAGTGTCATTATCCTGTACCCCAAGTGTCAGTGTCATTATCCTGTACCCCCAGTGTCAGTGTGTCATTGACCTGTACCCCAAGTGTCAGTGTCATTATCCGGTACCCCAAGTGTCAGTGTCATTATCCTGTACCCCAAGTGTCAATGTCATTATCCTGTACCCCCAGTGTCAGTGTCATTATCCTGTACCCCCAGTGTCAGTGTCATTATCCTGTACCCCAAGTGTCAGTGTCATTATCCTGTACCCCAAGTGTCAGTGTCATTATCCTGTACCCCAAGTGTCAGAGTCATTATCCTGTACCCCAAGTGTCAGTGTCATTATCCGGTACCCCAAGTGTCAGTGTTATTATCCTGTACCCTAAGTGTCAGTGTCATTATCCTGTACCCCAAGTGTCAGTGTCATTATCCTGTACCCCAAGTGTCAGTGTTATTATCCTGTACCCCAAGTGTCAGTGTCATTATCCTGTACCCCAAGTGTCAGCGTCATTATCCTGTACCCCCAGTGTCAGTGTCATTATCCTGTACCCCAAGTGTCAGTGTCATTATCCTGTACCCCAAGTGTCAGTGTCATTATCCTGTACTCCGAGTGTCAGTGTCATTATCCTGTACCCCAAGTGTCATTATCCTGTACCCCAAGTGTCAGTGTCATTATCCTGTACCCCAAGTGTCAGTGTGTCATTATCCTGTTCCCCGAGTGTCAGTGTCATTGACCTGTACCCCAAGTGTCATTATCCTGTACCCCATGTGTCAGCGTGTCATTATCCTGTACCCCAAGTGTCAGTGTCATTATCCTGTACCCCGAGTGTCAGTGTCATTGACCTGTACCCCAAGTGTCATTATCTTGTACCCCCAGTGTCAGTGTCATTATCCTGTACCCCGAGTGTCAGTGTCATTATCCTGTACCCCAAGTGTCAGTGTCATTATCCTGTACCCCAAGTGTCAGTGTCATTATCCTGTACCCCCAGTGTCAGTGTCATTATCCTGTACCCCAAGTGTCAGTGTCATTATCCTGTACCCCCAGTGTCAGTGTCATTATCCTGTTCCCCCAGTGTCATTATCCTGTACCCCCAGTGTCAGTGTCATTATCCTGTACCCCAAGTGTCAGTGTCATTATCCTGTACCCCCAGTGTCAGTGTCATTATCCTGTACCCCAAGTGTCAGTGTCATTATCCTGTACCCCGAGTGTCAGTGTCATTGACCTGTACCCCAAGTGTCAGTGTCATTATCCTGTACCCCAAGTGTCAGTGTCATTATCTTGTACCCCGAGTGTCAGTGTCATTATCCTTTCCCCCGAGTGTCAGCGTGTCATTATCCCCGAGTGTCATTATCTTGTACCCCGAGTGTCAGTGTTATTATCCTGTACCCCAAGTGTCAGTGTCATTATCCTGTACCCCAAGTGTCAGTGTCATTATCCTGTACCCCAAGTGTCAGCGTGTCATTATCCTGTACCCCAAGTGTCAGCGTGTCATTATCCTGTACCCCAAGTGTCATTATCCTGTACCCCAAGTGTCAGTGTCATTATCCTGTACCCCAAGTGTCAGTGTCATTATCCTGTACCCCCAGTGTCAGTGTCATTATCCTGTACCCCGAGTGTCAGTGTCATTATCCTGTACCCCAAGTGTCAGTGTCATTATCCTGTACCCCAAGTGTCAGTGTCATTATCCTGTACCCCCAGTGTCAGTGTGTCATTGACCTGTACCCCAAGTGTCAGTGTCATTATCCGGTACCCCAAGTGTCAGTGTCATTATCCTGTACCCCAAGTGTCAATGTCATTATCCTGTACCCCCAGTGTCAGTGTCATTATCCTGTACCCCCAGTGTCAGTGTCATTATCCTGTACCCCAAGTGTCAGTGTCATTATCCTGTACCCCAAGTGTCAGTGTCATTATCCTGTACCCCAAGTGTCAGAGTCATTATCCTGTACCCCAAGTGTCAGTGTCATTATCCGGTACCCCAAGTGTCAGTGTTATTATCCTGTACCCTAAGTGTCAGTGTCATTATCCTGTACCCCAAGTGTCAGTGTCATTATCCTGTACCCCAAGTGTCAGTGTTATTATCCTGTACCCCAAGTGTCAGTGTCATTATCCTGTACCCCAAGTGTCAGCGTCATTATCCTGTACCCCCAGTGTCAGTGTCATTATCCTGTACCCCAAGTGTCAGTGTCATTATCCTGTACCCCAAGTGTCAGTGTCATTATCCTGTACCCCAATATATTGAACCTATTTTACATTTCTGACTTTTTTGTATTTTACTTTTATTGTAATTTCACATTTTTCAGGTTGAGTCCTGACCGGGGACCTCTCAGACCCGGAGTAGGAACCTCCACACCAGTCCATGTCATCTTTCCACGAACTCCAGATTAATGGGTTTGCTGGGCACAAGAACAATTCTTGCCATTGGTTTTATTTCCTCCCCTTGGGGGTTGTAGTGAACCTCAAACATCTTAATTATCTGTAAATATAAGATATAACAAAGCAATACTGTTACTACTGCTCAACATGAGAACACAGCTCTACAGTGTCTCTGATTATACGACTATGTACCTGGGAATGTGCACAAACCCAGGACAAGTGGTCTCCGGTCACCTTCTCATCCTGTATCAGTATCAGCATGTTCACTTGCCCCCTCTTACCTGTTACCTTCTCTGCCCTTTCCACAGGGGCGGATTGGCCATAGACCCAACAGGGACATTTTTCCGGTGGGCCGATGCCCAGGGTGCGACCCGAGCTCTCCTCGTGGTCGCTGGTACATAGCAATCTGAACTATGGTATTGCTGGCCACGTCCACTTCTGCCTACTTGGGGCTTGGGTTGGCCCTGACTACTGCCTTCTGTCAGTTTGGACTCGCCTACAACATGGGGACACTTTTAGGTTTTTTTTCCAAGTTCCCAGTCTGCCGCCGCCCTTCCATTATCCAGGGACAGTGATAGGCTTCCATTCAGTTTGGCACCCATTCTCCATAGAGTGACACGTGCATTTCTCTAGATTAAGCAGTCCAGTAATCTGCCAGTTTGCCCTAGTCACATGTCCGCATCGTCATGATATATCCAGGTACTACTGCCCTCCCAGGACCTTTCTCACACAGACTTTTAACCTAGTTTTACTCAGGTTTTGCTTTGCTAATAGATAATGTGTAACTGTTTGCATGCTGGATGATTCAGTACGTGTATTGCAGAGAGGATCTTTTGCCACCATTGGTTTGACCCTGAGCTGGCACTGATCTGTGGATCATTTTATATGATTTATTTACCCGCGCTAAGGCCAAGTGCATCTCCAGCTCAGCAATCCTCCTGCCAACGCAGGCTCGGACCCCAAAGCCAAATGGAATGGAGCTGAACGGGTGGTGCTTCATACTTCCACCTCGCCACCATCGTTGGGGTAGGAACCTCTCTGGCTGCTCAAAGTTCTTCTCATCCCGGGAGATGGCATAGTGGTTCAGAACAAAGAGAGTCTACAGGATTAGAAATTACACAAGTCAGTGGCTGGATATGACCTTTTTTTTTTTTTTTTATTTGCTGCATTTTTACAGAAACTGCAAATAATGAAGAGGCTGGTACTCCACAGTGGTGTACCTACCACAGAGAGAGACCACACAACCACTATAGTGCCCCTGGTGAGACTGGACCTGGTACTGAACTGTCACACAGTCATAGCATTTACCTGCAGCCACCACTAGAGGGGGCTCAAGACTTACATATTTTACCAATACTGACTGTATAAATCCATATGCAATGAGCTCCCCCTAGTGGCAAATGCATGGAAGCACAATTTTAACATTTAATTGGGTATTCCTGTAATGGATTGGACAGGAGATAAATGTTAGATCTGTGACTTGAGGGTCTGACTACTGGGACCCCCACTGGTCATGAGAATGAGGTTTCCATGTCTTTTGTTTGAATGGCGCAGTGGTTGAGCATAGGCTGGAGATAGTGAGTGCTAATTTTGGCAGCCCCTAGAGATTAACGTACATTCATACTGGGGAACACAAGACCCCATTTTCATGATTGTGGGAGTACCAGTGGTCGGATCCACACCGACCTAGCAGTTATGCCTTCTTTAGTTGAGCTGAGACTAGGAAGTCGACCATGAATCCTATGCATTTAAGGGGTCAAACAGTGCCACCCCTGCCTAGAGGCTGTGTCTGGTATTGCATTCACACGAGTACTAGGCGCAGTTTATGGGCAGACATTTCCTCATTAGACCCTCAACCGATCACTGGGGGTCCCGCTGCCAGGCACCTCTGTGATTAGATGCAAATAGAGATGTTAGTGGCCTTAAGACCAAATTTCAAACAATTTCTTGACTTACATTTTTGGGAAATTGATAATCTCCAATTGTTACTTCCTTCTCAGTTATAATCCTGCCATTGACTGGCACGACCGGGTACAGCCTGCAAAAGGGATCACAGTTAGTTTACATCTCACAGCTAAAGGTTTACTATATTTGTATCCAGAACTGCAAATGCAGCTCTGGGTGTGACTGGAGTATAAAATTGAATGAGCAAAAAATGGAAACACATTTCTTACTTTCTGTTCTCACATTCCCACTTTCTGTATGTGAAGATGAATTACTGTGAATTGAAAAGTTCCGCAACTTTATAATTGTGTTGGAATTCCTCTCCATTGTCAAGATCTTTGCTTGCTGTCAATGAAGGAGGTCATTTCATGGGCTGAAAACCTGCTGAAACCTATTATTTCTCACAGCTGAGAAGGTGTTACAATTGTATCCAGTGTAAACAGTTTTCTATGAGCCAACATCTCAATAGCACAAATTTCTCCCCTGCCCTGGTAGTTTGCTAGAATGTATCAGTGCAGGTAAAATGTATCAGTTTGGAGTCCAAACTGTTTGCAATTGTTGCAAAATGGCTCTCTACAAGTTACTATTAGGTTTCAATTAAGTGACAGGAAACAGAGATCTTAAAAATAACGAGGAATTGAAAAACAAAGTATATTAGAAATGTGTATAAATTACATCTCCTGCAGGTGCTATAAATGGATAGTTGGCCATGCATGTGGGTTGGGGAGATCAGTGCGGATCCCAGAGGATCCTGTGGATATGATATAAACATCTATAACTTTCAGGATGATGATGATCCTTAGTATTGGTCTTCAGTCAGATCCTGGGGGTCTGTCTCCTGGCATGCTCACCAATCAGCTGATTGAAGGGGCCATAGCACTCTAGAAAGGGCCACGTTGTCAGGCTGTGCCTGGTTCTGCAGCTCAGTCCCATTCACTTGCAGTAAGTTGCAGTACCAGACACAGCCACTAGGGAATGCTATAGAGCTATACCTGGTTAACTAAGGTCATGGCTCCTTCAACCAGCTGGTCAGTGGGGTGCTGGAGATGGACCTTCCCCATCAATATGGCCGTCAATCTGAAAGTCCTGGTAAATCTACTCTCCGTTCCTGAAGCTCCCCTTTGCAGGTTCTGTGCCTGAAGTTGTCCAGCAATCACGTGGCCTCCTGTCTGGGTGACCACCACACGGTCCAATTTAGGTTTAGCAGTAGTGTTGAGCGAACTTCTGTTTTAAGTTCGGCGTCTAAAGTTCGGCTTCCGGTTAGCGGAGAATCCCGATATGGATTCCGAATTCCGTTGTGGTCCGTGGTAGCGGAATCAATAATGGCCAATTATTGATTCCGCTACCACGGACCACAACGGAATTCGGAATCCATATCGGGATCCTCCGCTAACCGGAAGCCGAACTTTAGACGCCGAACTTAAAACAGAAGTTCGCTCAACACTATTTAGCAGCTCTCATGCTTCTCAAGCTTGGAAGCGGAAGGCCGTGTCTACTCGCCGGAGGTACCTCAGGGTCTCTTTGATCACAGCCCTCAGTAAGGGCATCTGGGGGATATCGTCTGCTGTGGGGATACGACATCCTGGAACGGCCTGTGCGACCTCCTCGTGCAGGAGCTGTTGGAGCTCGGGGTCTTGTGCCAGGTGATACAGAGACCAGGATAAAGTGTTGGACGTCTGTAAGGAGTCAGAAATGTACAGAGATCCTGGTAAATTTTAGAAAGTGAGGTGGAATGGCACAACTGCCCATCCCCCACTGACTACAGACTGGCACCCTGTAGTCAGCTAATTGTAAGGAACCCGTCACCATGAATGAAAGCGCAAATTAGTGCAGCAGCAGCGTGTTACAGAGCAGGAGGAGCTGAGCAGATTCAGTATAACTTGTATTTTATTCATTTCAATTCCTGCTCATTCTGGGTTATGTAGTCCAGGAGGCGGAGCTATCCAGGATTGACAGCTCTCTCTGTATGCACATTCATAGAGGGCAGGCTGTCAATCACTGATAGCCCCGCCTCCTGGACTACACAACCCAGAATGAGCAGGAATTGAAATGAATAAAATACAAGTTTCCCATAAAACTACATATCCGTCTGCTCCGCTCCTCCTGCTCTATAACAGCCGAAACACCAGGCTCAATGTGACCGGTTCCCTATACATGGAGGACGGGCAGAAGAGCTTGGTAAATAGTCACACATCTCCCATTCAATAAAATAAGAAACCAAAAAAAAGGATGCAGTGAATACGCACGGTGTCCACGCCGGCCAGCAGCAGTTCGCACACGCTGCCGTACACCTCCGGGAGACTGAGGTTACCGCTAGATAACAGGTGGGTCAGGTATTCGCCCTGCACCTCCGCCCCGCTCTCCAGCCGCGCCTGGATCTCACTCATCTTCTTATCCACCAGCTTCTTACCTGAAAAACATCACAGATCATATAAACCTATCTATTTCATATCTATCTATCTTTATCGTCCTACAGGTAGCACAACGCAAAGGGTTAATGTCGTGCTCCTCCCGTCTAGGACAGAAGATAAATCATTAGTAAATCAGGCTAATTAACCCCCCTATAAAGCAGTGCACACCCACTAGGACAGTGAGGCTCTGGATAGATCATCAGCATCTGATCGGCGGGGGTCCGACACCCGGGACCCCCGCCGATCAGCCTTTGGCCTTCTCACTGTTTACCGCCGGCCCAGTGACGTCACGACTTGTATTAACTGGCCAGAGCAGGGCTAAGCTCCATTCAAGTGATCAGATCTTAGCCGCGCCCAGGCCACTGATACTAGTCGTGACGTCACTGGGCCGGCAGTAAACAGTGAGAAGGCCGCGGCGTTACTGCCTGCGCCGCTGCCTTCTCAAACAGCTGATCGGCGGGGGTCCTGGGTGTCGGACCCCCGCCGATCAGATGCTGATGATCTATCCAGAGGATAGATCATCAGTTTAAACAAACTGCAGAACCCCTTTTAGGCCTCATGCACACGGCTGCTCTGATTTTTGCGGTCCGCAAATTGCTCTCTCTTTGTCTCTCCCTGGTTTTGGCTCAGAATCCCTGCATAGTGCGTACACATAGCGGTCAGTCACTGACAACCCCTCCCCATGTACAACTAGGCTGAGAAAGAACAGAGGCTTAAATATATAAATTACCGGTGCAAGTTCTACCGTTTTTTTTTTCCTGCAGAACCATATATCAATCTGCTCAGCTCCTCCTGCTCTATAATCTTCTGTCCGCAGATTGCAGTGCATTTCGTGGTGACAGATTTCCCTTACAACAGTTCAGAGCATCAGGGGACAGTAATGGGGTGTCACTACTACCCCCCTCAGGGCGCCTGTGATCTCCATTGTAGACTGATGGGAGTCTTTTACCCAGTACTGGAGGATAAATTAGTGTGAATCTGGCGCCCTCTAGTGGTGGCTGGCCTATAAGCCTGCATGGACAGTCCCAGTGTATATGGCAGCATTATATTCCTGCTTCTCACATTCCCTTACCAGAACTCATCAATGAAATGTATCGTCTATCAATGTTTTATCATAGATCTGCCATCATCAGGGGAGCGGGTCTCATACATTGGTCTATTGGAGAGGTTTTAAGACTTGTCTGATTAAAACAAACCATTTTTTTGCTTCATAGTTTATATTGGTTCTAATCTGTGATAATATTTTATAATGGACGTTATCGGTTTTATTGATCTCTATGTAAAGTTTGGTTATTCAGAACATCTGATATGAGGTTTTGTGTCCGGTCACAAAATGGAATGCTGCTGATGCCTCCTGAACGGAGCATACCCCATTCACAATACATTGGCCGTAACCGTTTTGGCCCGATTTTGAGATCCTCTGCTGGATCTCAAAATCAAAATGCCAAAACACTAATGTGAAAGTAGCCGCCTGCTTCACAATTGCGTTGTTGTTGTTTTCCGTTATGGAGATCTGGCAGAGGATTTTGTAACTCCCCAGAGTGGCATTACCACTTCTGCGCCTTGCTACTATCTCCTATGGTTAACCTAATGTCATTCTGTGTACAGTACAGACCAAAAGTTTAGACACACCTTTCTCATTCAAAGAGTTTACTTTATTTTCATGACTATGAAGGCATCAAAACTATGAATTAACACATGTGGAATTATATACATAACAAACAAGTGTGAAACAACTGAAAATATGTCATATTCTAGGTTCTTCAAAGTAGCCACCTTTTGCTTTGATTACTGCTTTGCACACTCTTGGCATTCTCTTGATGAGCTTCAAGAGGTAGTCCCCTGAAATGGTTTTCACTTCACAGGTGTGCCCTGTCAGGTTTAATAAGTGGGATTTCTTGCCTTATAAATGGGGTTGGGACCATCAGTAACATTGAGGAGAAGTCAGGTGGATACACAGCTGATAGTCCTACTGAATAGACTGTTAGAATTTGTATTATGGCAAGAAAAAAGCAGCTAAGTAAAGAAAAACGAGTGGCCATCATTACTTTAAGAAATGAAGGTCAGTCAGTCAGCCGAAAAATTGGGAAAACTTTGAAAGTAAGGGCTATTTGACCATGAAGGAGAGTGATGGGGTGCTGCGCCAGATGACCTGGCCTCCACAGTCACCGGACCTGAACCCAATCGAGATGGTTTGGGGTGAGCTGGACCGCAGAGTGAAGGCAAAAGGGCCAACAAGTGCTAAGCATCTCTGGGAACTCCTTCAAGACTGTTGGAAGACCATTTCAGGGGACTACCTCTTGAAGCTCATCAAGAGAATGCCAAGAGTGGGCAAAGCAGTAATCAAAGCAAAAGGTGGCTACTTTGAAGAACCTAGAATATGACATATTTTCAGTTGTTTCACACTTGTTTGTTATGTATATAATTCCACATGTGTTAATTTATAGTTTTGATGCCTTCATAGTCATGAAAATAAAGAAAACTCTTTCAATGAGAAAGTGTGTCCAAACTTTTGGTCTGTACTGTATGTATTACTAGGTCCTATATAATGTGCATTCATAATCTTGTTATGTAACTGTTTATGTTCATGTGTAATATGCCTGGTTCACCAGCAGGTGGCAGCATAAACAGCAGAGCTACAGGTAAAGAGAATGTAGCTTTCCATTCCAACACCCCCCTCTTTGGTGTGGTGGGCTGTTCCCACTTGCTGCAGGGAGGGTGGAGTTCTAGTTAGAGTTTAGTTTTAGCTGACCCCCTTCTAGGGGAAGGTCTAGCTTACCCCCTTTTAGGTGAAGGAAGCAAGTGCCGGGCACGTCGTCTATTGATGTGCCCACACCAAGCCTTGCCCAACCCAGCTAGAGCACCTTCAGCTCTGCTGGAAGTGGAGGCCACAGCTTTTTCCTGAACAAATCTAGAGTCAGACTACAGAGAGAAGTTGCAGCACCCAGAGAAAGCTAAATTATACAGCTATGCTGTCAGCACAGCTGAGCCAGTGAGAAACAGATGTAGCAGAGAGGAGTTTGTCTGCCACAGTTTACATGCTAAAGCCCGCTGGGAACAAGACAAAGCCTAAAACTGTTTGAATAAACATTTATGCAAAGTAAAGCTATTATCAACTTCATCCCAAGATCTGGACTCAATTTATTTCTCCATCCCTCCCTCATCAACAACCCCCTTTTCATTGCTTTGGAGTCAACGCCTGGGGTCCAGCGTATCCAGGTAGGAGCACCGTGACACGTGCACATAACGATTAAGGGACATTATAGGCTACCCTACACCTGGGTACCATCCACAGTATCACTAAAAGGGGCCCTGTGCCCTTGTTGCTTCACTGCAACTGGCGTCACGAAAACAAGTACTTTATCCTCTTAAAGGGCCCTAGGGGGAGGCGCCGACTGCAATTTCTATACCGGAAAAACATGTTTCCATTTAGTCTTCATGCAATCTGAATGAAAAGAGATCCGTTCCGTCAGCATTCCGTTTTGTGTCCGGTAATAACAATGGATCCGTCACTGAAAACAATGTAAGTCAATGGTGACGGATCCGTTTTTTAAGGAGCCTAAAAACCAGATCCGTTATTCATTGACTTTCAATGTATTTACTGCTGAGGGTTTGTTACAATTGTATCCTGTCTAGAAAATACTCTGAGTTAAACAAACTATCAGGACAGGCAGAGATTTCTTCAGATTGTTCACACTGGATACAGTTGTAGCAAACCTTCAACCCTGAGGTCAGACCCCCGACAGTCATACATTTATTTCCTCTCATGTGAATAGGTTCGTCACGGGATAACCCTTAAAGGGGTTTTCCCATCTCAGACAATGGGGGCATATTGCTAGGATATGCCCCCATTGTCTTATAGGTGCGGGTCCCACCGATGGGAACCGCAACTACAATGAGAACGTAGCTGGGAAATAAACGGAGGGCGCACTGTGCATGCGCAGCCGCCCTCCATTCATTTCGACGGGGCTGCCGAAAATAGCCGAGCCCCCCCCACTTACAGTACTATGTGCCATAATACTGGTGACTTATGTGGTAGAGAAGCCTTCGGGCCCCTCAGGAACCAGGGCCCAGGTACAGCCGCCACCTCTGCACACCTGCTAATGGCTACCTGACTGTGAAGCCACTGAGGAAAGCTGGAGAAAGCTTCCTCCTATGACACCGGACACTTCTGTGCAGAATAATTCATTGTGATTCAGCATTTTCTTCATGTATTATGTTACAGCAGCACAATGAGAACCTCTACAGACCACAATCTGGGTATTAGCCCTGTGTGGGTAGAGGAACTGATTATAGTATATCCAGGCTTGTCGCTCATGTCCAGCCCTGATCAACATTTGGTTTTATTAAATCTAAATTGATCCAACCTTCTACACAACGTAAAGGTCTGAACCCGGATATATCCCCATTTTTACCCAGGGAGCCCCTCTGATATCCGCATCGGAGCATTTCATTCTTCAATGCTCTCCTCTGCCCTGCGCAATTCAGGCTTTTTTTGGATTTCCATGGGGAGAGCTAGGTGGAGGCTTCTGCCTAGCAGTTGGCCCAGTGATGTCACCCGCTCTAATGGGTGGGGCTTCAGCACTGCCGTAGCCTGCAAAACGGCTAGGGCGGCGCTAAAGCCAACCCATTAGCGCGGGTGACATCGCCGGCAGCACAGCTAGGCGGAAGCGTCCACCTAGCAGTGTAAAAATATGAGCAAAAAAAAGCCCTTGCCCTGTGCAAGCCAGGCAGATACAGTTTACCTGCACTGATACATTGTAACTAACTATCAGGACAGGAGAGAGATTTGTGCTGCTGGTGTTTTTATCTACAGATTTGTAAATCGTCCAATTGGATACAAAGGTAATAAATCCTCAGCCCTGAGAAGTATAAGGCCTCTTTCAGACGGGCGTTGCGGGAAAATGTGCGGGTGCGTTACGGGAACACCCGCGCGAGTGCAAAACATTGTAATGCGTTTTGCACGCGCGGGAGAAAAATCGGCATGTTTGGTACCCAAACCCGAACTTCTTCACAGAAGTTTGGGTTTGGGTTAGGTGTTCTGTAGATTGTATTATTTCCCCTTATAACATGGTTATAAGGGAAAATAATAGCATTCTGAATACAGAATGCTTAGTACAATAGCACTGGAGGGGTTAAGAAAAGGAAAAAATAATTTAACTCACCTTAGTCCACTTGATCGCGATGCCCGGCATCTCCTTCTGTCTCCTTTACTGAACAGGACCTGTGGTGAGCATTCATTACAGGTAAAGGACCTGTGGTGACATCACTCCGGTCATCACATGATCCATCACATGATCTTTTACCATGGTGATGGATCATGTGATGACCGAAAGGGACGTCACCACAGGTCCTTGACCTGTAATAAATGCTCCCCACAGGTCCTGTTCAGCAAAGGAGACAGAAGGAGATGCCGGGCATCGCGATCAAGTGGACTAAGGTGAGTTAAATTTTATTTTATTTTTTTAACCCCTCCAGCGCTATTGTACTAAGCATTCTGTATTCAGAATGCTATTATTTTCCCTTATAACCATGTTATAAGGGAAAATAATAATGATCGGGTCCCCATCCCAATCGTCTCCTAGCAACCGTGCATGAAAATCGCACCGCATCCGCACTTGCTTGCGGATGCTTGCGATTTTCACGCGGCCCCATTCACTTCTATGGAGCCTGCGTTGCGTGAAAAACGCAGAATATAGAGCATGCTGCGATTTTCACGCAACGCACAAGTGATGCGTGAAAATCACCGCTCATGTGAACAGCCCCATAGAAATGAATGGGTCGGTATTCAGTGCGGGTGCAATGCATTCAACTCACACATCGCATCCGCGTGGAATACTCGCCCGTGTGAAAGGGGCCTAAGAGTATATAGAAATCCATGCAGAATTTCTGCAGGGCAGTCTGCAACTGTGTGCAAGTAGCCTTAGGCCTAAATGGGGTTTTCAGTCTCTGAATATAAGCAAGAATGCTGTCATTCGTTAACAGCAAGCAGAGATCTTGAATACTGAGAGGAATTGAAATGTAAACAATATGTAACAAGTTATACAACTTTTCATTATACTATGGTAGCAGGAGCAAGCATATAACCTGTATAGGGGCCTCTTGAGTCTCATGTAAGAAGAGATGAGGATTAAGCAGTTGGATTTTAACTTTTGTTCCTGGGAGATAAACTGCCACCAGAGGAGTCTGGCAACCGCACTCCACTCTCCTTGAAGGGGTTGTCCGAGTTATGAAAATAAATAAATAAATAGCACTGTAAATCTGATGGGCAGCAATATATAACTGAGCTAAGCAAGTTTTAGGTAAAAATTTTTTATATTTCCTCATTTCCCTGGTTCTATTCTGGCTCTTTGTTTACCTGCAATAACAATCTCTGCCCCTCCCCCTGCTCTGCAAAGGGAGTGAATACAAGTGCTGCCCTGAGTGACATGTCTGCCTGCTGGGAGACTCTGCAGCATGTTTTATGTGTAGGACTACAAGTCCCAGCTGTACAGTGACACTGCTGATACAGGATCTTCCCCCTACCTTGTGCAGAACTCCTCTAGTCTGTGAGCTCTTGTGCCCAGCATTTGTCTCCTCACTGCCTGCAGCTACTCAGTAAAGCCTTCAGCCCTGAGTCTGTGCAGCTGAAGGGGTTAAGAATCCAGGGAGAGAGCAGACAGGCAGTGAAGGGGGGCGTGGCCAGCACAGTCTGGTGTACAGGCACATATCTGCTCTGAGGCTTGTGCAGGAATCATCATCAGAGCAGGGAGAGAAGCTGACATCACAGGTCATGTGACCCTCAGTGAAATATGAGAAACCAGCAACTGGAGATAAAGTAAGTGAATTGTAAAGTCCTTTCATTTCCCTATTTAGAAACATACAAAGAACAAAAAAAAAATAACTCGGACAACCCCTTTAGTGAGAAGACATGCATTGATGAGCCCAGTGTGCACGTGTATGCAGAAGGGGCAGGAGAGACACCTACCAAAAGAAAAGTGTGGTTTAGGGCTCATGCACACGACTATGTATTTTGCTGTCCTCAAAAAACGGATCTGCAAAAAGATACGGATGATGTCCGTGTGCGTTTGGTATTTTGCTGAAAGGAACAGCTGGTCCCTAACAGAACAGTCCTATCCTTGTCCGTAATGCAGCCAATAATAGGACATGTTCTATTTTTTGTGTGGAACGGACACATGGTAAGGCCTCATGCACACAAACGTATTTTCTTTCCGTGTCCATTCCTTTTTTTGTTTATTTTTTGCGGAAGTTATTCAGTGTGCATTCCATTTCCGTTCCCCCAAAAAATAGAACATGTCCTATTATTGTCCGCATTACGCACAAGGATAGGACCTGCTGTTCCGTTCCACAAAATATGGAATGCACACGGACGTCATCCATATTTTTTGCGGATCCGTTTTCTTAGGCGCGCAAAATACATAGGTTCGTGTGCATGATACGGAAGCTAAATGCACACAGAGGAACTTCAATTTTTCTTGCAGACCCATTGGAACGAATGTCTCCGCATACGGTCTGCAAAAAAAACCGGAACGGACGCTGAAAGAAAATAAATTTGTGCGCATGAGCCCTACCAGCTATCTAATGCAATGTGTATGTAGATATAGTGTCTAATCTGTATACAGGGACGCCTTACATCCTTTTGGGATATTCTACATTTTAAAGGGAACCATTGTCAACACATTTCCTCAGCCTCGTACATACCAAAATCATAGATATTGTCCCAGCCCTCTATGTAGCGCTTCCAGTATGGCAGAACCTTCCTTGTCCATGGCGGCAGGTAGGTGACATATACCGAATTCTTGAGCATAAAGCCAATGGAGTCGATAAATTTCTGGGTCTCGAGAGGAATCCGTTTGCTCATGCAGCCAATCCGAGTCTCAAACACAATATAAGACACCCCTGAGAGAGAGTAGACACGTCTGTCATCAAGGTTCTGCAACTTTCTAATATATTGTGTGCTCCAGTTCTTTGCAATTTTCAAGAGCTCTGCTTACTGTCAGTAAAGGGCAACATTCTTATTTTGACGCAGCAGCTAATAAACCTGCATAGACCTAAGGCAACTTTCACACTGGCGTTTGGTGCGAATCCGTCATGGATCTGCACAAACGCTTCCGTTCAGATAATACAACCGCATGCATCCGTTCAGAACGGATCCGTTTGTATTATCTGTAACATAGCCAAAACGGATCCGGCTTGAACACCATTGAAAGTCAATGGGGGACGGATCCGTTTTCTATTGTGCCAGATTGTGTCAGTGAAAACGGATTCGTTCCCATTGACTTACATTGTGTGCCAGGACGGATCCGTTTGCCTCCGCATCGTCAGGTGGACTGGAGATGGAACTGATGCATTCTGAATGAATCCTGATCCGTTTTGGACCGCTTGTGAGAGCCCATGACGGATCTCACAAACGGAAACCAAAACGCCCGACTGATGTATATTAACCACCCTGATACATTGTAACAAACCATCAGCACAGGAGAGAGATTTGTGCTGCTGATAGGCTCACAGAGGATGGTCTAGACTGGATACAACTAGTAAACCCTCAGCTGTGAGGGGTATTAGGTCTGTACAGAGTTTTCAGCTTCTAGAAATAAGAAAGCAGAGATCTTGAAAATGGTGAGAGATTAGAGTAGAAAGTTGCAAAACTTTATACAATGATTGCATTTTTTTTTATTTACATAAAATTGGAAAAACCCTGCAAATTTCTGTAACTTTATATTTTAATTCCTATTTTCTAGATTGCTTCCTGCTGTCAGTGAATAGCAATATCCCGCTTTATATCCAGATGCCATACCATTCTAATACTACTTGCAGCTGAGGTTCTGGTACAATTGTATCCAGTGTACAAAATCAAAAAGGATTGTCTAGACTGCATGCCATTGTAACAAACCCCCAGCTGTGAGATGTGTTAGGTTTGTACAGATTTTCAGCCTTTGGATATGAAAAAAGAATGTTCTCATTCACTGAGAGCAAGCAGAGATCTAGAAATCCCCCCCATTCTATATGCCTTGCTTGGGCATATGGATGTCAAAGAGGGAGAAAACTAAGATATCGGTTTTGTGGCCGGCGTATTTACAAGGTGACAGCCCCTCTCCTGAATGTAGTAGGGGTCCAAACCTGCAAGCTTCCCTGCTGGGGCTGCATACACTGTATCTTCAGTGTGCACATGAAGAACAATCACCCTCAGCATTCTCACCTTCAAAAGCAAATCTGTAGAAAACATTTGCAATGTCATTGACTGTGTTTCCAGATGGGCTCTCTCTGCGCAGATCCCTAATTCTCTCTATCAGGTCAGACACCACTTCGTTGATACTCCCGGCATACATTTTGGCTTCTGATGGCTTTAACATCTTTTTATTGAGGGTTCTCCGAAGGTTGTGCCACCTGTGTCCTTCCCTGTGGAGAGTTAGACTGCATGATTCTCACTTCCTGCAACCACCACTAGGGGGAGCTCACTGCTACACAGTATATATTTCACAGTAAGCTCCTCCTAGTGGTGGCTGTAGGGAAGCCCTATGCATAAAATAAATATTAAGGAAAGGTTCCCTAATAATTAGCTATAAAACATCTAGGCAAATAGTATTATGTTGCATCCAGGTCTAATGTAGTGTCTGCATTCCTGGTGGTCAAGAGCAGCAAGGCTGGTTTCACACGAGCGAGTGTCACACTCCGGACCCGCAGCACAGACGCATTATATTGATTTATGATGCTATGTAACCCTTAGGCCTCTTTCACACTGGCACAATGCGTGAGGTGAACGCATCGCACCCGCACTGAATCCGGACCCATTCATTTCTATGGGGCAGTGCACATGAGCGGTGATTTTCACGCATCACTTGTGCGTAAAGTAAATAAGGGGTGGAGGGGTTAAAAAAAATAAAAAGAAACTAAACTCCCCTCATCCACTTGTTCGTGCAGCCCGGCATCTCTTCTTTCTTCTTCTTTGATGACCTGGGAGGAAAAGGACCTTTGGTGACATCACTGCGCTCATCACATGGTCCATCACTTGTTCACTCAGCCCGACTTCTTTTCTTTCTTCTTTTTTGATGACCTGGGAGGAAAAGGACCTTTGGTGACGTCACTGAGCTCATCACATGGTTCGTCACATGGTCCACCATGGTGATGGACCATGTGACGGACCATGTGATGAGCTCAGTGACGTCGCCAAAGGTCCTTTTCCTCCCAGGTCATCAAAGAAGAAGAAAGAAAAGAAGCCGGGCTGCGCGAACAAGTGGATGAGGTGAGTTTAATTTATTTTTATTTTTTAACCCTCAATTGACCTTCTACTAAGCATTCTGTATTAAGAATGCTATTATTTTCCCTTATAGCCATGTTATAAGGGTAAATAATAAAATCTACAGAATACCAAACCCAAACCCGAACTTCAGTGAAGAAGTCCGGGTTTGGGTCTGGGTACCACATTCAGTTTTTTCTCACGAAAAAACAGAAGAACGCAATCGCATACAAAACTCACCCCACTTGCAGGCAAAATCGCACGCGACGCCCATGTGAAAGAGGCCTAAGGGTTACATGGCATCATAAATCAATATAATGCTATGCGACCCCGTCAGTGCTGGGAGGTCAGGACGAGAGCTGCGCTGTGAGTCCGGAGGGTGACACCCGCTAGTGTGAAACCAGCCTAAAGGTTGCTGCCTGCTTGCCTTATTGCTTAGGGCAGTTAAAAGGTCAATCTCTGTATTCCCAGTGATCTAAGGCAGTAAAGGGGTTAATGTCTATATCCCTGGTAGTCTAAAATAAAAAAATAGGTTAAGGCCAATATCCCTGGTGGTCTAGGGCAGTAAAGGTGTTAATGTCATTGTCCTTGTTTTTTTTTTGGGCAGTTAAAGGGTTACTGTCAATAGTCCTGGTGGTCTAGGACAGTAAAAGGGGTTAATGTCAGTATATCTGCTGGTGTAGGTGAGATGGTTAATGGAAGGATCTATTGTATGGTAGAATGGTAAAGAGGTTAATGTCACTATTCCTGGTGGTCTATCATCTATGACAAAGGTTAATGTCCGTATATCTGGTAACCTAGGGTTAATGTCAGTATAAATAGAGTAGTGAACAGGTTAATAAAATGAAGGCGTTAATATCAGTCTAACAAGTGGTCTAGGGCAGTGAAGGTGTTAATGCCCATACATATGGTGGTCTAGGCCAGTAAAAGGGTTATTGTCAGTATAACTGGTGGTCTAGGGCAGTGAAGGTGTTAATGCCCATACATATGGTGGTCTAGGCCAGTAAAAGGGTTATTGTCACTATAACTGGTGGCTTAGGGCAGTGAAGGTGTTAATGCCCATACATATGGTGGTCTAGGCCAGTAAAAGGGTTATTGTCAGTATAACTGGTGGTCTAGGGCAGTGAAGGTGTTAACGCCCATACATATGGTGGTCTAGGCCAGTAAAAGGGTTATTGTCAGTATAACTGGTGGCTTAGGGCAGTGAAGGTGTTAATGCCCATACATATGGTGGTCTAGGCCAGTAAAAGGGTTATTGTCAGTATAACTGGTGGCTTAGGGCAGTGAAGGTGTTAATGCCCATACATATGGTGGTCTAGGCCAGTAAAAGGGTTATTGTCAGTATAACTGGTGGCTTAGGGCAGTGAAGCCGTATGTATACCTGATGACCTAAGGAAGTGAAGGTATTAATGTCACTACAGCAGTGAATGGGTTAATACCAGTAAACCTCACAGTCTAGGGCAGTGAATGGGTTAATATTAGTATGCCTGGTGATCTAGGAAGAGATGGGTTTAAGGTCAGTATAACAGCTGGTCTAAAGCACTGAAGGGGTTAATGTCAATATACCTGGTGATCTATGACAGTGAAGAATTAATTCCAGCATAACTGGTGGTTTGACATCCTAAAGGGGTTAATTACAGTATCCCTGGGGGTCTAGGTCAGTGAAGGTGTAAGGCCGCTTTCACACTGGCGTCGCGGAAGAGGTCCGGATGTGTCACGGGAAAGCCACGCAATTTCAGTCAGGTTTGTCGGCGATTGCGTTGTTCAGTTTTTTCTGCGCGAGTGTAAAGCGTTTTAATGCGTTTTTAGTATTTTTTAACCCTTCATGCACATTTTACTTAACATTCTGTATTAAAGAAAGTGCATCCGCACTTGCTTGCGATTTTCACGAAGTCCCATTCACTTCTATGGGGCCTGCGTTGCGTGAAAAATGCAGAATATAGAACATGCTGCGATTTTTCACGCAACGCACAAGTGATCTGTGAAAAACATTGCTCATGTGCACAGCCCCATTGAAATGAATGGGTCCGGATTCAGTGCGGGTGCAAAGAGTGCACCTCACGCATTGCACCCGCGCGGAAAACTCGCCCGTGTGAAAGGGGCCTTGAGGTCAGTACACTTGGTCATCTAGGGCAGCGAAAGGGATCCTTGTTAGTATAACTATATAACTGGTGGTCTCAGGCAGTGAAGGGGTTAATAGCTATCCCTGGCGGACCAGGTCAGTAAAGATGCTAATGTCAGTACATCTGGTCATCCAGGACAATGAAGGGGTCATTTTACTGGTGGTCCAGGGCGGTTGGAGGGTTAATATTAATATCCATAGTATACAGCAACCCTGAGGAAAAGTTAATGCTGCCCACCTGTGGTTACTGCCCCGTCGAGGGTCCTGAGTTGTCCTGGATGTAACATCTGTAACTGGACCTGACCACAGCGCTCTGCCCAATCATTATGGGAATTATGAATGTATGGTGAGGGGCTTAGGGGCCTGGGCACAGCTGCGACCACAGTAGTCACCTAAGATATTAGTCCCTTATATGAGGCTCTTACTCTGTTAAGGGGCCATAGGACAAACTCCTCAGGTTACGATGATCCTTCCAAACGTCCATCTCGCTCCTCATGGGATATTTCCCCTCTTGTCTCAGCAGAACCTCCAAAATCTCTGGGTCCGTTATAGTCACCATCTTATAACGGCCGATGACAGATCTGAACATTGGTCCATAGTGTTTGTACTTTATCTGTCATGAGATACAATCAAAGCATCACCTATAATAATATATGTCCAATATTACACTCCAGAGCTGGATTCCCTGTTTTGCTTGTTGTTATTGGAAACAGTCAGCAAGTTTATTGACAAGTACAACTGTTGCAGCATATTTTAAGTTTGTCATCCAGAGATCCCCCATAACAGTGTGTCCTCCACAGATCCCCCATAACAGTGTGTCATCCACAGATCCCCCATAACAGTGTGTCATCCACAGATCCCCCCATAACAGTGTCATCCACAGATCCCCCCATTACAGTGTCATCCAGAGATCCCCCATAACAGTGTGTCATCCACAGATCCCCATAACAGTGTCATCCACAGATCCCCCATAATAGTGTGTCACCCACAGATCCCCCATAACGGTGTGTCATCCACAGATCCCCCATAACAGTGTCATCCACAGATCCCCCATAATAATGTGTCACCCACAGATCCCCCATAACGGTGTGTCATCCACAGATCCCCCATAACAGTGTCATCCACAGATCCCCCATAACAGTGTCATCCACAGATCCCCCATAATAGTGTGTCATCCACAGATCCCCCATAACAGTGTCATCCACAGATCCCCCATAACAGTGTGTCATCCACAGATCCCCCCATAACAGTGTCATCCACAGATCCCCCCATTACAGTGTCATCCAGAGATCCCCCATAACAGTGTGTCATCCACAGATCCCCATAACAGTGTCATCCACAGATCCCCCATAACAGTGTCATCCACAGATCCCCCATAATAGTGTGTCACCCACAGATCCCCCATAACGGTGTGTCATCCACAGATCCCCCATAACAGTGTCATCCACAGATCCCCCATAATAGTGTGTCACCCACAGATCCCCCATAACGGTGTGTCATCCACAGATCCCCCATAACAGTGTTATCCACAGATCCCCCATAACAGTGTCATCCACAGATCCCCCATAATAGTGTGTCATCCACAGATCCCCCATAACGGTGTGTCATCCACAGATCCCCATAACAGTGTCATCCACAGATCCCCATAACAGTGTCATCCACAGATCCCCCATAACAGTGTCATCCACAGATCCCCCATAACAGTGTGTCATCCACAGATCCCCCCATAACAGTGTCATCCACAGATCCCCCCATTACAGTGTCATCCACAGATCCCCCATAACAGTGTCATCCACAGATCCCCCATAATAGTGTGTCATCCACAGATCCCCCATAACAGTGTGTCATCCACAGATACCCATAACAGTGTGTCATCCACAGATCCCCCATAACAGTGTGTCATCCACAGATCCCCCATAACAGTGTCATCCACAGATCCCCCCATAACAGTGTCATCCACAGATCCCCCCATTACAGTGTCATCCACAGATCCCCCATAACAGTGTGTCATCCACAGATCCCCCATAACAGTGTGTCATCCACAGATCCCCCATAACAGTGCCATCCACAGATCCCCCATAACAGTGCCATCCACAGATCCCCATAACAGTGTGTCATCCACAGATCCCCCATAACAGTGTGTCATCCACAGATCCCCCATAACAGTGTGTCATCCACAGATCCCCATAACAGTGTCATCCACAGATCCCCCATAACGGTGTCATCCACAGATCCCCCATAACAGTGTGTCATCCACAGATCCCCATAACAGTGTCATCCACAGATCCCCCATAACAGTGCCATCCACAGATCCCCCATAACAGTGTGTCATCCACAGATCCCCATAACGGTGTCATCCACAGATCCCCTATAACAGTGTGTCATCCACAGGTCCCCCATAACAGTGTCATCCACAGATCCCCCATAACAGTGTGTCATCCACAGATCCCCATAACAGTGTCATCCACAGATCCCCCATAACAGTGTCATCCACAGATTCCCCATAACAGTGTCATCCACAGATCCCCTCCATAACAGTGTCATCCACAGATCCCCCATTATATTGCCCTGATTGTGCATGAACTGACCTGCAGCTCATGAGTGTGGAGCAGGTAGCCCCTGATGAAGAACCAGTAGAGGTTGGTGAGAAGGGAAGGTCCAGGCAAATCATCAAAGGTCTTCATCTTCTTGTCCCCCTCTGCTGTTCCAGCTGCTGCAGCCCCATGTAAGCCTCTGCCCTGCAGGATCCTTACCCTGCATGCCTGCAGCGCTAGACTGATCCTGCCCTTGAAGATTTGGGGTGAAGAGAGGATCATGTCTTCTCTTGATGATCCAGGTAACTTTTGTTAATCTTTTAGTTAAAGGCAAGATCTTTGTTACACCCTTATTAACCGCTTAGCTGCTGGAAACGAATCTTCACATAAGACAAGCTGACGTTTCCATTCAAGAATGTCATTTACCAGGATCTGGCTGCTAGGTGGCTTCCTGGTGACAGCCCAGCTGAGCCCAGAGCTGCGCTCTCCAGGGCCCTTTGTCATGTTCATGTCTTAATGCAGGAGTCACATATTTAGATTTTATCTGGCCTTTTGCCTCTTCTTTTTTTATCACAGCAGGCTCTGTCTATGTTTTATCCTTTGCTGTCTTTTTTGTGCCATAGACATCTATATTTTTGTATTTTTTTTGCCCCAGCTTGAAAAAAATACATGTGTCTGTAATAAGAAAGGAACATGGCTGCACCTGGCATGCACATGGTTAACGTTACAATGAGAGTAGTCCCACTTTGAACTGTCCTGGGGCTTTTTTTTTTTTTTTTTTGCTGGATTCAGAGCTGTGGGGGTCTGCCCCTTGGCCAGTTCCTAAGCGGAGAGATATGACCCACCCCCCACCGGTCTGGTTTCCCTTGGCTTTAAAAGAACAGCAAAATGGAACTGTGTCTAAAGTGCACTTGCCTCCATCTACCATAGTAGGGAAGTTACGAGACAATCGGCTATTTAAAGAGGAACTCTCCCCTCTCCTGACAAGTCTGTTTTAGCAACTGCTTGCATCCACCGTGTAGTAACAATTCTGGAGCATCTATTCTTATGACCCTATGTTCTGTCATTCCTCTTTTATTCCTGCTAGAAGTTATGAAAGACTTGCTAGCGGTTTGTAGTGAAGATCCAGATGGGTGTTACCAGTTAGGGGTGTGTCCCTTCACAGTCTGCCGCTGGCAGCAGCGATTGGACTGTGGTCACTGTGCAGGGACACACCCCAACTGGTAACACCCACCTGGACCTTCACTGCAAACTACTAGCAATTCATTTATAACGTATAAGAGTCATAAGAATAGATTCTCCTGGATTGTTGTTACATGCAAGGAGTCACCAAAACAGATATGTCAGGAGATGTGACAGGTCCACTTTAATATTCCAGGTCTCCCCCCCCCCCCCCCTCCTCCATTGTCCAGTAATAATAACCAATGCTTTTGAATAATAAATTACTGGGAGTTTCTTAAACCTGATCTAAACAATGAAGGTATAAAACACATTTGAAACAAAAAAATTAAATAAAAATAAAAAACCAATAAAGTTCTGTTCATTCTTCTTCGTACCTCTAATAACCTATATGTCCTTGAAGATTGATGCCTGAAGGCGGTGCGTACTTGTGCGCTACCGGATCAGCATCTCATCGGCTGTGAGGACAGGTGGGGGCAGCCTGTATTCGGGGTGCCTGGACTGTTTGGGATGCGCCTTATGATTAATTTGCAGCTAGAAGGTGCGTGTAAGACTGAGTGGAGATATGATCGACCCCTCGCAGTCAATGTCACAGGCTAGGAAGCTGTCTATATAACAGCATCAATTTGTGTCGCTTTTGACAATATGTATTTTTCACCAATGGCTTTAATTTTACAGAAAGCTACGCAGAAAGATACATCAGAGAAGGGGTTCGTACTTTCCTGTTAAAAATGCAGTTTCCAAAAAATGCCACATAAATGCAGATATAAAACCATAAGGCATGTGTTTTTCAGGCATTTTTTTTTTTTTTTACACAAAAAAAAAAGCCAAACCAAACTTATGTGTAAAGGGGTCACTTTGTTTTCTGTTAATGAAGCTTAGAAAATGCCTGCGCTGTAAATATGACCCGGACAGCGACAGAAGGAAGTAACAAATCAGGAAAATCTGGTTGAACTTGGGATATTTTCTGCTGTTTGTGCAAGAAAGCTAGACATTGACACCAGTTATGGTGCGCTTCCCCTTTAAGGGGATCTTAACGTTTAGATATGAAAATAAGAGCAGAAGTGATGTCATTAAACCATGATTCTATCTAGAGATGAGCGAATTTCATATTTTGAAATTTGTTTGCGATTCGTTTACTGGTAAAAGCAGGATTGCATTATGGATTCCGTTACCATAATGCAATTCTATGACTGAATGCATAACGGAATGCTTTTAGAGGCATTCTGTTATTTATTCCGTCATAATAGAAGTCTATGTGTAGTGTACGGGGACTGTAATACCCGTCACTACCAAAGTGTCACTTGGTGTGCTGTCGTCCCTCCTTAGTTATGGAGAAGTTGTTATATGTCAGTTTTATAAAATGTCATGTAATGCAATGCTGTGTGTTTCCCTGTTACTATGAAACTTGCATGTACAGGCCTGCTAGGGGTGTCATTCCAGCTTCTAGTCACTAGAGGGAGCTAGGGAGCCCTAGTCTATATAAGGCCCAGTCAGGGAAAGGAAAGGCAGACGGAGTCTAGTGTCTGTAATCTACAGTTGGAGATTAGACAATGTCAGAGACAAGTCCAGGCCTGAAGCCTGCTGTCCAGGAGAAGATTCCCTCCTGAATTCCCCTATGCAGAAACAGGAATATCTTAGCTAAAGAGCCTGAGGAAGCAGCTGAGAGGGACAGAGGCAAAGATCAGGAAAGCAAGAGGTACTAAGAATAACAGAGGAGGTACTTTCTAAAGCTATAGCCAAGGATATAAAGCCAGAACTAGGTTATTGGGCCTTGGAGAAGAATTGCTATATTCCAGGATCAGACAGAAATAGAGTGCAAGCTCCTGTACTGCAAGTCCTGTGTTCAACACTCTGTAATCACCTTGCTAAATCTGTAATTGCCTGCATCAACCGTATTGCAAAATCGACTGTATGCCAAGGAACTGCGATTCCAATATTGTCTCTGCATGAAAACTACTAAAGTTGGAGTTCTGTTTTAATACCATGTGTTCCTCAATTTATCCCTGCTATCCGCAAACGGCGTGCCACCGTCTAATTGGCACTGGCGTCACGAACAGTTATATACCATCACCTGCCCTTGCAGAGAGTCAGCCGTACCAGGTTAGTGTATATTGCACTACATCACCCAGAAACACCTATTACACACAACTTGAGTACGCTGCATATGTGCTGCAAAACGTATCCATCCCGTTTCCGTTATACAGGGGAGTCCCTGTTAAAAGTGTCCTCTCTGACCCAGGAAGAAAAACAACAGCGACTTAAAAAGATTAAAATAGACAAATAGCCAGGACCAGATGGCATACACCCCCCGTATCCTAAGAGACTTAAGTAATGTCATAGCCAGACCCTTATTTCTGATATTTAAGGACTCTAAACTGACAGGGAGTGTTCCACAGGACCTCTCTTTTGGCGTCACGAACAGGATACGCACGCTTTCCAGTGCAAGAAGCGTGAACTTTGTGCCTTATACAGTTGCCCTGTGACCAAAGTGACAAATTACCTGTTTATTTAAAGTGGACTTTGTGGACTGAAAATCATACCCAAAGTGTACCCAAAACTTCTAAAAAGCGCTGTGCAGTGTTGCGCTACCAAGAGAAAGAAAATCGCCGCATTGGAGTGTGGTTTTGTGGACTTTTTACAATCCTGCTTGCTGTCAGTGAATAGACAGCGTTTCTTGCAAAAGATGGCCGCTGGGCTTGCGGAATTTACTGCTGCGTCACCTTCATCCCGCAAAAGCGGGAAAAATTGGCGCCTTTCCGAGAAAAGAGCGGGAAGGAGTTCAAGGTCAGGCGCCACTGCTTATCTGGACATTTGCATGTCTGCCAGCATGGACACCGCCTTCCATATACTGGAATACCTGGGGGGCGGCCTCCCAGTGCAGTGGGAGGAGCTGGCTGCTGTAATTGACGCGACCCTATCGCTCTCCTCAGAAGGATCGAGCATGTTGGAAAGTGAGCATCATTGTGCTGCAATGTCTACGCCTAAAATACCGCAAGTGTCTAATGTTGGTGTAGAGCCAGAGGAGGCTCCACCGGCCTACTCTCCGGGACCGGAGACACCCGCCTGCCGCCCAAGGGAGAAAGAACCAGAGCCCTACTATGGCTCGTGGAGAGACTTTTTTCAGCCCTCGTTCAAGTGGTCATCACTTATGGCGGAGATCCGGGAGGCCGCTATAAAGCGGAATACCAAGACCAAAATCGTTTATGAAGAATTGACTAAAACAATCCATGAAAAGCATGCTAACACCCAACCCCGCCTGGAAAGGAGAAAGGGAGTGGTGCTGTCATTCGACAAAACCCGTGGCTACGGGTTCATCCAGGACTATCTAACTGGCAGAGACCTCTATGTGAATCGAAGGTCTGTCAAAAGAGACTACCTCCCTTCCTATCAACACAGCCTCCGTGAGGGAGAGGAAGTGGAGTACACCCCTGCCGAGAGCCTGCGAGGCCCTTATGCGACTGCTGTGACCCGTCCCAAGCGAGAACCTGAGGACTGGGAGGCAGAAGAAGGAGAAGACTACTCTGGCTGCGAGGGGGACCTGGAACACTCTCCAGAGCCGGCCCATCACGCCTTTCAGGAGCGGAGCTCCTTCATTGGGCCTAACGTCTTCTGGCAGCCAACCGTGTTGGAGAAATGGGTGAGCCCCTATCCTTCCCCCGAGCTGCCTCGTCGGGAGAAGACCATACAAGATATGGAAAACTTGAAAGGACTTCATGCTACCTTGGAGAACATCCGGAGGGGTCGGAGACCAGACGCATCGCCAGAACCTGCAGAGGCCGAGTCCGCGCCATCGGTGACTGTACCTGCGCCGGCGGCGCCAGCAGATGACAGCGACTCCGACACAGAGAGCATCAGTGAGCAGATTGTCCGGCTGGAGGAGAAGTTGCGGGAGCTGCGCAAGATCGCGACCGCCAGGATCCAGACGCCGCCAAAGAAGGACGAGGTAAGGGTGCCTGTCACCACCCGTAGACCACCTTCTGCTGCCACCGCTCCGTCAGTGCCCCAAAGGAGACCCCCGGTTGCTGTGAATAGCCGCGCCGAGCCCACCGGACCGCTTGAGGCGGCGGTAACCACGCCATTCCATCCCACAATCCTTATGCCGGGACCGGTACGGTCCACCCAAGGGTTTACCCCTAGGCCCATGGGGCCAATACCTATTAGGGGCCCCTTCACCCTACAGCTGTCCCCCAATACAGTTATGTGGGCTCATCCTCCGGTAGAGGACTACTACAGGCCGTACTTGCCAGCAGAGCCGAGTGGTTATGATATGCCTCTGTAAATCAGCCTGCTAGGCCTTTGATTTATTTCACTGCAGAAGTTTGATGTTAACCCTTCCAGGACAGGAGTCCTATGTTTCTGGTCCTTTGTTGCGGCTGCCAGTTTGTCCACGGCTCAGTGGTAGGTGTTGACCACTGAAAGCACAAAGTCCGCAAGGCCACGTTTGTTTCCAGGACCTCCTGCCTGCTTTTGCTACCCCACGCCAAGTTGTGCCTGTTCCTTTAGTTGCACCTTTTACCCTTCACCCCCTTTTCAGGTTGATCAGGGGTCTTACAGCACTTGTTTTATATGGTGCAACTTCATACTAAGGAACCGTGCCCGGAGACAGACTCAAAAGAACCTGAGCCTCTGAGATTTTTGCTCTTTTAAAGGAAATGTGCCCAGAGATGGACTCCACCGCATGAGAGCCTCTGTGATTTATAGAAAAATAACCTGGGTACGGACTCATGTTTGTTCTTTGAGCCTCCAAGAACTTTTATACTGTTTTATCTATTTTGCTGTTCTATTATGGACTTATTCATTGTCATGGACTATCCTGGTTATAATGTTACGCTGTGCCAGGTCAGCGCCCCCGTTCCATTCACTATCCTGAGAGAAGAGAACGACGCCCCTTGTCACTACCCTTCACCTTTGCCAATTGGACCTGATGTAAATGTAAATGCAGATGAATTACATGTATGTATGCCTGCATGTCTCTTTTTTCTATTTCAGGTAAAGATTCCAGTTGGGCGACCCATGATGGAGTACGAGGTCGTACTCAGCTTAAAGCAGTGGGGTATGTAGTGTACGGGAACTGTAATACCCGTCACTACCAAAGTGTCACTTGGTGTGCTGTCGTCCCTCCTTAGTTATGGAGAAGTTGGTATATGTCAGTTTTATAAAATGTCATGTAATGCAATGCTGTGTGTTTCCCTGTTACTATGAAACTTGCATGTACAGGCCTGCTAGGGGTGTCATTCCAGCTTCTAGTCACTAGAGGGAGCTAGGGAGCCCTAGTCTATATAAGGCCCAGTCAGGGAAAGGAAAGGCAGACGGAGTCTAGTGTCTGTAATCTACAGTTGGAGATTAGACAATGTCAGAGACAAGTCCAGGCCTGAAGCCTGCTGTCCAGGAGAAGATTCCCTCCTGAATTCCCATATGCAGAAACAGGAATATCTTAGCTAAAGAGCCTGAGGAAGCAGCTGAGAGGGACAGAGGCAGAGTGCAGAGAAGCAAGAGGTACTAAAAATAACAGAGGAGGTACTTTCTAAAGCTATAGCCAAGGATATAAAGCCAGAACTAGGTTATTGGGCCTTGGAGAAGAATTGCTATATTCCAGGATCAGACAGAAATAGAGTGCAAGCTCCTGTACTGCAAGTCCTGTGTTCAACACTCTGTAATCACCTTGCTAAATCTGTAATTGCCTGCATCAACCGTATTGCAAAATCGACTGTATGCCAAGGAACTGCGATTCCAATATTGTCTCTGCATGAAAACTACTAAAGTTGGAGTTCTGTTTTAATACCACGTGTTCCTCAATTTATTCCTGCTATCCGCAAACGGCGTGCCACCGTCTAATTGGCACTGGCGTCACGAACAGTTATATACCATCACCTGCCCTTGCAGAGAGTCAGCCGTACCAGGTTAGTGTATATTGCACTACATCACCCAGAAACACCTATTACACACAACTTGAGTACGCTGCATATGTGCTGCAAAACGTATCCATCCCGTTTCCGTTATACAGGGGAGTCCCTGTTAAAAGTGTCCTCTCTGACCCAGGAAGAAAAACAACAGCGACTTAAAAAGATTAAAATAGACAAATAGCCAGGACCAGATGGCATACACCCCCCGTATCCTAAGAGACTTAAGTAATGTCATAGCCAGACCCTTATTTCTGATATTTAAGGACTCTAAACTGACAGGGAGTGTTCCACAGGATTGGCGCATAGCAAATGTGGTGCCAATATTAAAAAAGGGTACAAAAACAGAACCCGGAAACTATAGGCCGGTAAGTTTAACATCTGTTGTGGGTAAACTGTTTAAAGGTTTTCTAAGAGATGCTATCTTGGAGTACCTCAACGAAAATAAGCAAATAACGCCATATCAGCATGGCTTCGTGAGGGATCGGTCATGTCAAATCAATTTAATATTTTTCTATGAGGAGGTAATTTCTAGACTTGACAGCGGCGAATCAATGGATGTCGTATATCTGGACTTCTCCAAAGCATTTGACACTGTACCACATAAAAGGTTAGTATATAAAATGAGAATGCTCGGACTGGGAGAAAATGTCTGTAAGTGGGTAAGTAACTGGCTGAGGGATAGAAAACAGATGGTGGTTATTAACGGTACACACTCAGATTGGGTCACTGTCACTAGTGGGGTACCTCAGGGGTCAGTACTGGAGGGGTCACTGTCACTAGTGGGGTACCTCAGGGGTCAGTATTGGGCCCTATTCTCTTCAATATATTTATTAATGATCTTGTAGAAGGCTTGCATAGTAAAATATCAATTTTTGCAGATGACACTAAACTGTGTAAAGTAATTAACACTGAAGAGGACAGTATACTGTATATATACTACAGAGGACAGTATACTGTATATATACACTACAGAAGACAGTATACTGTATATATACTACAGAGGACAGTATACTGTATATATACTACAGAGGACCGTATACTATATATATACTACAGGGGATAGTATACTGTATATATACTACAGAGGACAGTATACTGTATATATACTACAGAGGACAGTATACTGTATATATACTACAGAGGACAGTATACTGTATATATACTACAGAGGACAGTATACTGTATATATACTACAGAGGACCGTATACTATATATATACTACAGGGGATAGTATACTGTATATATACTACAGAGGACAGTATACTGTATATATACTACAGAGGACAGTATACTGTATATATATACTACAGAGGACAGTATACTACTACAGAGGGATCTGGATAGATTGGAGGCTTGGGCAGAGAAGTGGCAGATGAGGTTTAACACTGACAAATGTAAAGTTATGCACATGGGAAGGAATAATGCAAGTCACCCGTACATACTAAATGGTAAAACACTGGGTAACACTGACATGGAAAAGGATCTAGGAATTTTAATAAACAGCAAACTAAGCTGCAAAAACCAGTGTCAGGCAGCTGCTGCCAAGGCCAATAAGATAATGGGTTGCATCAGAAGGGGCATAGATGCCGGTGATGAGAACATAGTCCTACCACTTTACAAATCGCTAGTCAGACCACACATGGAGGACTGTGTACAGTTCTGGGCTCCTGTAAACAAGGCAGACATAGCAGAGCTGGAGAGGGTCCAGAGGAGGGCAACTAAAGTAATAACTGGAGGGGGGGACTACAGTACCCTGAAAGATTATCAAAATTAGGGTTATTCACTTTAGAAAAAAGACGACCGAGGGGAGATCTAATTACTATGTATAAATATATCAGGGGTCAGTACAGAGATCTCTCCCATCATCTATTTATCCCCAGGACTGACTGTGACGAGGGGACATCCTCTGCGTCTGGAGGAAAGAAGGTTTGTACACAAACATAGAAGAGGATTCTTTACGGTAAGAGCAGTGAGACTATGGAGCTCTCTGCCTGAGGAGGTGGTGATGGTGAGTACAATAAAGGAATTCAGGAGGGGCCTGGATGTATTTCTGGAGTGTAATAATATTACAGGCTATGGCTACTAGAGAGGGGTCGTTGATCCAGGGAGTTATTCTGATGCTTGATTGGAGTCGGGAAGGAATTTTTTTCCCCTTAAGTGGGGAAAATTGGCTTCTACCTCACAGGGGTTTTTTGCCTTCCTCTGGATCAACTTGCAGGATAACAGGCCGAACTGGATGGACAGAGGGCTTTTTCGGCCTTATGTACTATGTAATTGCAAAACAAACAAACAAAAAAAATAAAGAAAAGAAACATAAATGTGACTGGACATGAACCTCCATTCTTTGCACTGAAGGTTGAATATTAGGAAATGGAACATGGTGCAAAATAAAATATATGGCTCATAATACAAAGTAACTTTTTTTTTTGTTGAATACCAAACAGCTATATTTATATAAAAAGTTTACCAATTTCCTTTATTGAAACAGATCTGAACAGAATAATCATCATGAATTTCTGACGTGAATCTCCTAATGCTCGCTAGGATTTAATAAAATATATTCTCAAAGTCAATAGAAAAGTCTAAGAACACCTGAATTTATACAGAAAACCAAAGAAAATTTAAGGCAAACCCACTTCTACGTTGGCACTTATGGACTATATGAGCCCTAGATTTGGGCCCTTGGGCCCTCAGGGGATTGCAGTTCCTGCTGGACAAGTGGTTTAGATGTTGCTGCAGGTGGAAGGACAATGAAATGTGCAAAAGCCAGAAAAATCTCCAAAAGAAGCCTTAATAAGCGCACCTGACTATCGGGCTTTATGGGAGGCAGAATACCCGGCCCTGCAGCATGAATTACATGATAGGATTCTGTATCTGATGAGAGGTGGCTGCTGCCGAGGAGAGTTATAAAGTGTCCGACCTCAGGCGGATCGTCTCTCTATAAACCGCAGGTTGATTTTCTCGCTCGGTGATAGGACGATACGTGCCATCGGTTTTACGTTTTCCATTTTGGCATCTGGTTTAACCTCAAACATCTTAATAATCTGCAGGAGAGAAAAACAAAGGGTTACGGATCCTGCATCAGACAAGAATCTGGTTAATTAGAACTACTACATCTGTACTACGTGGAGCTGTTATATAAGCACTGCCATATCGGCGCTATAGAGCACTGCCACATCGGCGCTATAGAGCACTGCCATATCGGCGCTATAGAGCACTGCCACATCGGCACTATAGAGCACTGCCATATCGGCGCTATAGAGCACTGCCATATCGGCGCTATAGAGCACTGCCATATCGGCGCTATAGAGCACTGCCATATCGGCGCTATAGAGCACTGCCATATCGGCGCTATAGAGCACTGCCATATCGGCGCTATAGAGCACTGCCATATCGGCGCTATAGAGCACTGCCATATCGGCGCAATATGGCAACGGGACACCTACATTCGTGTGCAGGAGGCCTAATACTGTTGCTTTGACACTATATGGTAGTATTAATTGGTCACTGCAGTGCACTGATACAAGCACAATTATTTGCACTCTACAGTATATGATACTATTATTTGGCTGCTGTAGGAGGCTTGTCTTTGGGAACTATATAGTTGTGGTTGTTTTACCCTCTTAATAAATTACAGTTTTACAATACTTATATATTTTTTCCTCCCTTAAGCTATTCCTGAGGGAACGGGCCCTAACAAAACACGTGGCCCTTTATCTACCACCTACAGTAAAAAGGTAGCTGATACCTTTTATAAGTCAATGGCATCCATAGCAATTCCTTTTCATATTCCGGTTACCCAAATTGCTCCCTTTTAGATATTCATATATTAGGGGTTTCCATTGTTAACCAGCAGAATTGTGAATGCAGCTCTGGATGTGAATGGAGTAAATATCTCAAAGTCTATATTTAAAAAAAAATGAACAGCCTTACCCGAGACAGTGCCAAGTGCATCTCCAGCTCTGCGATCCGCTTCCCCACGCAGGCGCGCAGCCCGTAGCCGAAGGGTATGGAACTGAATGGGTGGTGTGTCATGCCCCCATCTCGAAGCCACCGCTGTGGATAAAACTTTTCTGAGTCCTTGAAATTGGCTTCATCCCTGGAGATGGCGTAATGGTTTATTGCGAAGAGGGTCTGCAAGGAGGAACGAACACCCAGTACGTGATCAGAGGGGAGGGCAAAGGTGGCTTAAAGGGGAGTCACATCTTAAGCCATAAAACTTACATTTTTGGGGAACTTGTAGTCTCCGATTACCACCTCGTGCTCACTGATAATTCTTGCATTGGTTGGAACGACTGGATAAAGTCTGCAGAGAGGAGTGACAGACAACATTTGCTAGTCCTAATCCTCCTGGTTCATGAACAGAATTCTGGAGCAACAGTGAAGACCGACTGTAATAATACAGGTGGAGTTAGGGTTGCCACTAGAGATGTGCGAATTTGAAATTCGTTCACACTTCGTTTGTTGGTAAAAGGTGAATTGTGTTATGGATTCTGTTACCACGGACCATAACGCAATTCTATGACGCAATACATAACGGAATGTCTTTAGAGTCCTCTCCTGCATAACGGAAACGGGACGGATCCCTTCTACAGCCCATAGACTTCATTCTGTCAAAATAGAATAACGGAATGCCTCTAAAGGCATTCCGTCATAGAATTGCGTTATGGTCCGTGGTAACAGAATCCATAAGGCAATTTTGCTTTTACCTCCAAACCGAGTGTGAACGAATTTCATAAGTGGAAATTCGCTCATCTCTTGTTGCCATCTTTCTCAACAAAAAATACTGACCAAGTTAAACTACACCACAAAGGGGGTTAAGGTGCTGTCATATTGTGGCTCCCAGTAAAATTAATGCCCCCATTAGTGCCCCCCAGTAATAGTAATGCTCCATGAGTGCCCCCTAGTAAGAGTAATGCCCCCATTAATGCTCCTCAGTAAGAGTAATGCTCCTCAGTAAGAGTAATGCCCCCATTAATACTCCTCAGTAAGAGTAATGCTCCCATTAATACTCCTCAGTAAGAGTAATACCCCCTTGTCTGTTTCTGCAAAATAAAAAATAAAAAAATAAATTAACTCCTCCATTTGATGGTGCTGCGGTGAACACTCAGCCTTTACCACGTGCAGGCGGTAAAGGCTGTACTAATGAGCGCTACACAGTGGAAGAGCTTATTAGTAACTGTCCTGATAGGAAAATACCAGAGACTGGTTGACAACCCGAGATGGGGTCCATGAGTGGTAGTCAGCTACTATATGCTACCGGTGTAGTTATTAAAGGGAACCCATCACCGGGATTTTGTGTATAGAGCTGAGGACATGGGTTGCTACATGGCCGCTAGCACATCCGCAATACCCAGTCCCCATAGCTCTGTGTGCTTTTATTGTGTAAAAAAACAGATTTGATACATATGCAAATTAACCTGAGATGAGTCCTGTATGTGAGATGAGTCAGGGACAGGACTCATCTCAGGGTAATTTGCATATGTATCAAATCGGTTTTTATACACAATAAAAGCACACAGAGCTATGGGGACTGGGTATTGCGGATGTGCTAGTGGCCATCTAGCAACCCATGTCCTCAGCTCTATACACAAAATCCCAGTGACAGGTTCCCTTTAACATCTGTAAAAGTAGATGATCCCACCTCAGGGTCTCCTTGATCACGGCCCTCAGTAAAGGCATGTGGGTGATATCATCGGCTTCAGGTACGCAATCCATCGGGACGGCCTTTGTGATCTCTTCATACAAGGTTTGCTGGAGCTCCGGCTCTCGTGCCAAGTGATAGAGAGACCAGCAGAGTGTGTTTGATGTCTGGAAATGGAGCAGAAACACAATATATATTGCAAAAATATACACATCCCTCCACCTTGTCTTCTATGTTTGACCACCAAGCTACCATGAAGATTCCCTGCAGCGTATCTCTATAAACATGCAGGGCTGCAGAGGCAGCAGTGGAACCCAGTCCCTGGAATGGGGGGGGGTACAAATGCACATGGTAGGTGTGGGCCCTGCTACATATTTTGCATTAGGACCCAGGAGCTTCCAGTTCCGCTTCTGTACACCTGTAGTACTACAATTCCCTGTCGTCCTAACCAGCAGCACAAGTGGGGATTCCTCCCCTGTGAAGCCGGTAAGGACAGGCGGAATTTTTGTTGAAAAAATAAAATTACTGCCAAGTATACTTAATGAATTAATGAAACCCACCCCTATATAGGACTCCCCGCCCTGGCAGGACAGGCCAGACTCCCAAGCTGGAGTCTGTTTATATCCCAGAGGGCTTTCAGCGGAGGTCTTGAGAACAATTTCACACTCCAGGGCGGAGTCTACAAGAAGTATTCCAGGATAAACAAGATCTTCCTTCAGTGGTGTGCTGATAAAGAGGTAGTAGCCTCAGATCCTCCTCTTTCAGCTATTTTACAGTTTCTTTAAGATGGTCTGGACAATGGTCTAAGCCCATCTACACTCGGAGTCCATATATCTGCTTTATCTGCCTGTCTTGGCAGATCTCTTTCTCAAGACCCCCTAATCAGGAAGTTTCTTAAAGGAGCTGAGGGACTTAAACCTAGCATCCTGAGACCAATCCCTGAGTGGGATTTATCTATTGTTCTAAAGGGGTTATGTTCTTCCCCATTTGAACCTTTGGAAAGTGTTGACCTTAGGTTTTTTTTCCTAAAGGTCACCTTTTTGTTGGCCATTACCTCGGCCAAAAGGATTGGAGAACTTCAGGCCCTGGGGGCCTCTGAGCCATATATATTGTTTCTTCAGCCCTGCTAAGATTCCTTCCGACCTTTGTACCAAAAGTTCTGTCTTTAAGGAATACCAACCAGACAATATCTTTACCAGTCTTCTGTCCTTCCCCATCATCTCCAGAAGAAGAAATGTTGCATACCTTGGACATCCCTAGAATCCTAAGAAATTATCTGGACAGAACTGTGGGCTTCAGAAGATCTGAAAATCTCCTTTTATCATATGCCGGTAAAAACAAGGGTCTTAGAGCCTCTAAACCTTCTTTGAGCAGGTGGGTAAAGGAGGCTATCCGGGTAGCTTTCCTATCTCAGGATTTGGCTCCTCCATCCTTTATGACTGCCCATTCCACCAGGGCAGTCTCCACTTCCCATGCCGAAAAGAAGCTGATTCCGCTAGACCAGATCTGTGCTGCTGCTTCCTGGAGCTCCCAAAGCACCTTTATTAGACATTATCGTCTAGACTCTAGACGGTCTGAGGGAGTGGCCTTTGGACAGTCTATTCTAAGTGCCGCTCTCTCTTAAAAAAAAAAAAATGGGGGCCCTCCCAATTTGCGTGCTGTACTCCTTGCTAAGTCCCCACTTGTGCTGCTGGTTAGGACGACAGGGAAGCGTTAATTTTTAACGTAAATTTGTTTTCCCTTAGTCCTAACAGCAGCACACAAATTTCCCCCCCTATCTGGGTTATTATTTCTACTTGCTAAAAAGCACCTCCTGCCAGGGATGGGAGTCCTATATTGGAGTGGGTTTAATTAATTATACTTGGCAGTAGTTTTCTTTTTTCAACCAAAATTCCGCCTGTGCTGACCGGCTTCACAGGGGAGGAATCCCCACTTGTGCTGCTGTTAGGACTAAGGGAAAACAAATTTACGTTAAAAATTAACGCTTCGCCACAGCAGGCAGCAAAGACTTTCATGGGAATCTAAGAAACAGCGCCCCCTATTGTGTAGTGTCTTTACATGTTAGCAAGAAGTGCTCTGAGGTACATACTGGTGGTATTCTTCTAGCATATGGCCTCTGACCCCCTAAAACAAGCCTAAGGGTAGATATCTTATATCCCAGGATTATCACGTCACATTGTAGGTAAATGAGAAGGTGAAGGGTTACGCACGGTGTCCACGCCGGCCATCAACAGTTCGCACACGCTGCCGTACACCTCCGGGAGACTGAGTTTACCATTGGATAACAGGTGGGTCAGGTATTCGCCCTGCACCTCCTCCCGGCTATCCAGCCGCGCCTGGATCTCACTCATCTTCTTATCCACGAGCTTCTTACCTGGAGCAGATCAAATGTGTGATACAGTCTGCTGAGCCAAGGTATCTAAGCCTATCATGTGTGATACAGTCTGCTCTGCCAAGGTATCTAAGCCTATCATGTTTGATACAGTCTGCTCTGCCAAGGTATCTAAGTCTATCACATGCAATACAGTCTGCTGAGCCAAAGTACCTAAGCCTATCACGTGTGATACAGTCTGCTCTGCCAAGGTATCTAAGCCTATCACATGCAATACCGTCTGCTGAGCCAAAGTACCTAAGCCTATCACGTGTGATACAGTCTGCTGGAACAGGGCATCTATGCCTATCATGTGCGATATTATCTCACACAGCCAGGCAGTATGACATCCTCCTTATGCAATGTTATTAAAGTACTACTACTACCACTACTTACTATTACCACTACTTACTATTACTACTACCTCTACTTACTATTATTACTACCTCTACTTACTACTACTAACTATTACTACTACTACTACTTACTATTACTACTACCACCACTACTTACTATTTTTACTACCTCTACTTACTATTACCACTACTTACTATTACTTCTACCTCTACTTACTATTATTACTACCTCTACTTACTAGTACCACTACTTACTATTACCACTACCACTGCTTACTATTACTACTACCTCTACTTACTATTATTACTACCTCTAATTACTACTACTACTACCCCTACTTACTATTACTTCTACCACTACTACTTACTATTACCACTACTTAGTATTACCACTACTTACTATTACTACCTTTACTTACTACTACTACTACTACTAACACTACTTACTATTACGATTATCACTGCTTACAATTACTACTTACTATTACCACTACTTACTACGATCACAACTTCCTATTACTACTACTTACTATTACTACTACCACCACTTACTATTACTACTACCTTTACTTACTATTAATACTACCTATACTTACTATTACCACTACCTCTACTTACTATTACCACTACTTACTACTACTACTTACTATTATTAGGACCACTACTTACTATTACCACTACTAACTATTACCACTACTCAATAGTAAGTAGTGGTAATCGTAATAGTAAGTATAGGTAATAGTAAGTATTGGTAGTAGTAATAGTAAGTATAGGTAATAGTAATAGTAAGTAGTGGTAGTAGTAATAGTAAGTAGTGGTAATAGTAATAGTAAAGAGAGGTAGTTGTAATAGTAAGTATAGGTAATAGTAATAGTAAGTAGTGGTAGTAGTAATAGTAAGTAGTGGTAATAGTAGATAGTAGTAATAGTAAGTATTGTTAGTAGTGGCAGTAGTAATAGTAAGTAGTGGTAGTAGTAATAGTAAGTAGTAGTAATAGTAAGTAAAGGTAGTAGTAATAGTAAGTAGTGGTAGTAGTAATAGTAAGTAGTAGTAATAGTAAGTAAAGGTAGTAGTAATAGTAAGTAGTGGTAATAGTAAGTAGTGGTACTAGTAATAGTATTACTACTACTATCACTACTTACTATTACCACTACTTACTATTATTATTGCCGCTACTAACAATATTTACTATTACAACTACTTACCATTACCACTACTTACTATGAACACTACTTACTATTACCACTACCACTACTTACTATTACCTATACTTACTATAACTACTACCTCTACTTACTATTACTACTACCACTACTTACTTTTACTATTACCACTACTTACTATTACTACTACCTCTACTTACTATTACTACAACCACTACGTACTATTACTTCTACCGCTACTTACTATTACTACCACCACTACTTACTTTTACCACTACATACTATTACCACTACTTACTATTACCACTACTTAATAGTAAGTAGTGGTACTATTAATAGTAAGTATTGGTAATAGTAAGTAGTGGTAGTAGTAATAGTAAGTATAGGTAGTAGTAATAGTAAGTATAGGTAATGGTAATAGTAAATAGTGGTAATAGTAAGTATTGTTAGTAGCGGCGGTAGTAATAGTAAGTAGTGGTAGTGGTAATAGTAAGTAGTGGTAGTAGTAATAATAGTAAGTAGTGGTAGTAGTAATAGTAAGTAGAGTTAGTAGTAATAGTAAGTACAGGTAATAGTAATAGTAAGTAGTGGTAGTAGTAATAGTAAGTAGTGGTAATAGTAGATAGTAGTAAAAGTAAGTATTGTTAGTAGCAGTAGTGGTAATAGTAAGTAGTGGTAGTAGTAATAGTAAGTAGTGGTACTAGTAATAGTACCACTACTTACAATTACTACTACCTTTACTTACTATTACTACTTCCTACTATTACCACTACTTACTATTACTACTACCACTACTTACTATTACTTGTACTTACTATTACTACTACCACTACTTACTATTACTACTTACTATTACCACTACTTACTATTTCCACTACTTACTATTACCACTACTTAATACTATCACTACTTACTATTACTACTACTTACTATTACTTACTGTTACTACTACCTCTACTTACTATTACTACTACCTCAACTTACTATTACTACTACCACTACTTACTTTTACCACTACTTAATTTTGCCACTACTTACTTTTACCACTACTTACTATTACCACTACTTACTAGTATTACTACTTACTATTACCACTCCTTACTATTACCACTACCTTTACTTACTATTACTACTACCACTAGTTACTATTACCACTAGTTACTATTACTAGTACTACTACTTACTATTACCACTACTTACTATTACTACTTCCGTTACTTATTATTACTACTACCACTACTTACTATTACCACTACTTATTATTACTACTACCACTACTTACTATTACTATTACCTATACTTACTATTACTACTACCTCTACTTACTATTGCCACTACTTACTATTACTACTGCCGCTACTAACAATACTTACTATTACTACTATCTACCATTATCACTTCTTACTATATCCACTACTTACTATTACTTTTACCTATACTTACTATTACTACTACCTCTACTTACTATTACTACTACCACTACTTACTATTACTACTATCTACTATTACCACTACTTCTTACCACTACCACTACTTACTATTACTACTACCACTACTTACTATTTATTTTACCTCTACTTACTTTTACTACTACCTCTATGTACTATTACTACTACTTACTATTACTACTACCACTACTTACTATTTCTACTACCTCTACATACTATTACTACTACTACCACTTCTTACTATTACTACTACCACTACTAATACTACTACCTACCACTACTTAATAGTACCACTACTAATACTACTACTTACTGTTATCAGTTACTACTACTACCTATCACTAGTACTACTTAGTGCAACTTCCTACCACTATTTAATAACACTACTTACTACTACTACTCAGTTCTTGGGGACTAACCATAATCAAAGACATTGTCCCAGTTTTCCATGTAGCGGTCCCAGTATGGCAGGACTCGTCGTGTCCACTCAGGAAGGAAGGTCACAAATACAGTATTCCTGAACATTTGGTTAATGGAGTCTATAAACCTCTGTGTTTCGGGGGGAATATTTTTCTCCAAACAGCCCATCCGGGTCTCAAACACGATACAGGACACCCCTGGGGGAAACAAGATCACATAAGGGTGAAGACATGTTCTCCTAGATCACCTGATGAGACAATGCCCTGGTCCCCACCTGTCATCATCCTGTCATTTTTAGGTCCAAAATTCTATGCTAATTAATTCCTCATTATATCTTTACGGCCATCAAGCTCCATTTTTCTGACACAGAGATCCAAATGCATCGCCAAAGTATAAACTTCTGTCCTATTGAGTTTGCTGTATTATAGTATACAGTGAGCTCCAGTGCTCCCCCTTGTAGTAGGAAGAGGCAGAGAGAGTGCTATCATTTACCTCCATGGTTATGCTGGGGATTCCGAGCTCTGTATCAGGCAAACAGCTGGGAGAACTATTCATTTAATCACTGCAGAAATTTTAACTTAATTAAATTAAAAACAAAAGGGTATTGAAGGATGGACCTTCACGAAAGCACAGCTTGTGTGTATACTCCAAATACATGGAGGATCTAGTGGGGATCCGGCTGATCATATATTATCACCTTCAAAAGCGAATCTGTACATCTCGCTGGCCATGTCGTTGACGGTTTCCCCGGACGGGCTCTGCTTGCGCAAGTCCTGCAGCCTGACCATGAAGTCTGAGACGACCTCGTTAATGCTCCTGGCATAGCTCTTTGCTTCTTTAGGCTTCAACATCTTCTGGTTTAAGACGGTCCTGAGGGAATGCCACTTCTCTCCACGCCTGGAATAGCAAAATATTCAAATTAGCAGGAAACTGCATAAAAAGCAATCTCATAAACTTCTGTAATAAACCCTAGAATAGAAGGAGCACTATTTTCCTAGTGTAGGGAGTTTTACAGGTGACGCAATGCTCCCTGGGTAATGCAGGATATGCAGATTAGCAGATACAGACTGCCATAAAACATCCTGGGAGGGAAGACCCGCACAAGTTGCGCCCCCCCCCCCCCCCCCATCCCCCCATTTAAGCCATTCTCCATGATCAGAATGCTCCTGGTTTTGAGGGGAGGGAGAATACATTTGGGGATTACTAGTCATGCAATTCTCCTATATCAATGGTAAGCCTACACTTCAAAGGGGATTGTTGCTTTCATGTTACTATTATATTCTGTTTTAATTTCTTGCCATTCTCAAGATCTCTCCTTGCTGTCAGTGAATAGCCAAGCTTACATTCAGAAGTCACAAAACCACTACATACCTGATGCTTTTCACAGATGACGGGTTGTTGCAATTGTATCGAGTCTAGACAATCCTCTGTGACATAAACACATCTTTCTGTCCTGACAGTTTGTTACAATGTATCAGTCTAGAATGGAGATTGCATAAATTACATAGGATTGTCTACACTGGACACAATTGTTGCAAACTCTCAGCTCTGAAAAGTATTAGGTGTGTGGAGGGTTTTCAGCCTTCGGATGCAGACAAGAACTTTCACATCTGTGGCGCGGACATCCGGCCGCCCAATCCGGCAAAACTGTAGGGAATCTGCCAGATACAAGCAGCGGTTTGTGTTCAGCTAATTCTCTGCATCTTTGCTGCAATCTGGTCAGATATCCGCCAGTCCGCAGTGCCGGATCCAGAGATTCTTGGCAGGCTCTGCCGGAACAGCCTGCCTGAATGGCTGCCGCAGATGTGAAAGTAGCCCAACATCAATCCACAATCTGATTTTGTCACAATGTTTCAGTGCAGGGACAGGAAATGTATCAGCCTCACTGATACAACTACAGTGGATACAACTGTAGCAAACGCTGCAGATAAGAGTTATTAGGTCTGTTCACATTTTTTGCCTTTGGATGCAAACAAATGTTCTTCGCTGACAACAAGCAGAGATCTTGAAGATGGGAAGGAATATAGAAATATGAGGTATACTGGAAAACTGCAGACCTTTTCGTACTACAACGTTTCTGCTGATAAAAATGGACAATGCCTTTAATAAAACTGATAGAATAACCCGCCATATAATTACCATGCTCCCATATCTGTTGCACCTGTGGGCGTACCTCTGCGCTGCATTGGCCCCAGTAGGGCGTTTAGTCTTGTTTTAGAAGACAGACATTATGCCCTTGAATTTCGTATTGTGCCGCCTCAATGCTGATGTTTCAATGGTTAGGAATTGAACCCATGAATCCAGATTTGCCCGGCACCAGGACCAGGGCAGTCAGGAACCAGTTCACATTACAGCCCAACATGTTATACAGCCGCCCCCGGAGCTGAACTCACTCTGTGAAAGGTCCATAAGACACATTCCGCAGTTCCCGATGTAACCTCCAGAGGTCGATCTCGTTCCTCAGGGGGTATTTCCCCTCCTGTCGCAGAACAACCTCCAAAAGGACTGGATCTGCGATGTTAACCATCCGGTACTTGCCGATCTCTGACTTCCACCATGATCCATAGCGCTTCTTGTATATCAGCTGATGTAATATGGAGAGAGGGAAAATAAATACTTTATACTGCAGCAGAAATCTAGACATTATTATTGGTGCAGCATATGGTAGTATTATACACTATACTATGCACGACTGTGGGCTCTGCATAGCATGCTTGTTAGCATTTTGTGAGCACTGCTATTGATGCGTTGTTATGTGGGCATTGCCTTATGGATGGCAGTATTACTGAGGCAGTTATGTGCTGTGTGTCACTGACATTTAATGTATGGCTTTATTAAGTGGGCATTATACGGCACTGTTATTGGGGTATTACAGAATTATAGAGCACTGTTTGGGGCCATTATTGGGGGAGGGTTATGTTGGTGCTTGATGTCACTGATTTTTAGTTAATGTATGGCAGTATTATATTGGCATTGTAGGACACTATTATTGGGTGATTGCATAACAGAATTGCGGTGTGTGAGCACTGTATGGCACTATTATTGGGGCTCTATAGCGCAGACATCTAACTAATACATGCTTGTATTTATGGATGGCTTAGGGCACTGTTATTAGGCGACTGCATGGCACATTGATTTGGACAATGATATAGGAATATATATCAGATGTGACGCCCTTTTATTGTTGTATCTTATGAATGCCGGAGCTGTTGTATGGCGGTATTACATAGGCACTCTAGGGCAGTGTTTGTGAGTACAGTATGGCACTATTATTGTGGTAGTATTATATTGGTGCTCTATGGCAAATAAATTTGACTATTTTTATTTGGAAAGTTATAATGTAACATATATGTGAAACCCTTTCATTATTGTTATATCGTATCTCGATGTATCGTCCGATGCACTGGGTTAAATGACAGGTAAAAGCAGCAGATCATGTTGTCTCAAAGGTCAAAGCAAAACTCTTTGAGGTTGTCGTTCTCAGTTTATTAACCTTTCCTTATCTCTTTATCCTTGGACAAAGCATTTGCGAAACCCGTAGTAATCAGGACACCACGGCTGACAGACGTCTGCTTCCATTGTATTGTTATTTTATGCACTTATATAGCGCTACCATATTCCGCAGAGCTTTACAGACATTAGCATCACGCTGTCCCCAAAGGGGCTCACAATCTAAGCTCCTTATCAGTCTGTCTTTGGAGTGTGGGAGGAAACCGGAGAACCCGGAGGAAACCCAAGCAAACAAGGGGAGAACGTACAAACTCCATGCAGATGTTGTCCTTGGTGGGATTTGAACCTAGGACCCCAGTGAGCCACTGCTAACCACTGAGCCACTGCTAACCACTGAGCCGCCGTACTGCTTTTATGGTAAACTGTTGCCTGGTTACTGAGTTTAATGCAAGAAAAAAGGGTCATAGGGCCCGATAAATCCCACCAGGGACCCCCTCAATAGATGCTTTACAACATAGCTTTTAATAATTACAGTAAAATATATACCCTAAAAATTACCCACAGTGTGAAATTAGAATTATCTGTCAGCCTGCGGTTTCCAACACATTCTTGGGAGTTTTTTGTGTGTAAGGTATCGCAAAAGAAACAAATGGGGTCATTTATTAAGACTGGCGCTTCAGACGCCAGTCTTAATACCCCTGCGCTGACGCTTGAAGCGCCTAAGGCCTGTTTCACACTTGCATTGTTTTTTTCCGTAAAAAACAAAAAAAAAAAAAACTGTTTCCGTTTAGTCCTCATGCATTCTGAATGGAAAGAGACCCGTTCAGGATCCATCAGGATGTCTTACGTTCTGGCAGTATTCCGTTTTGTGACTGGACACAAAACCGCTGCAAGTTAGCCAGTCAATGAAAGTCAATGGTGACGGATCCGTTTTTCTAGGAGTCTAAGTAGCATGATAGCTCGTGAACATGGTAGTCAGTGGACTCGTAAAGCTATGTGGAGTTCTTGTCCACCGTCCCCTGATGGAGCCACGCGGCAAACCCACCCCCTTACCGCCCATGCACGCCCACTTTTTCAGACCTGGCGTGAGCAGGGAAAAGTCGCAGATTACGGCGGAACCTGAGTGCGTTTGAACACCCACGGCTTATTTTAATTCTACAGATCTTGCATATGGCTGGAGATTTGTGTGCTGGTCCTCTGGAGAAAAAAAAAAAAACACCATACGGGAAGCAAGGCAGCCGAGCACCAGCTCCCGAGCTGATCACAATAGAAGCAGATCTGGCCCTACCAGTTCTTTTAGAGGTTTTGGCCTTCTGCGGCCACCATTCTCCTCCACAGCACCCTGATTCAGGTCCTGTCAGTCATCATCATCATCGTCCTCACCATCCCTGACACTTTTATTAGACTGTGAGATATCATGGAGGGTCTTAGGCCCCCCCTTCCCTGCTCCGCATTTGCCCCGACTGCCCCCAAAGCCAATACTGTGGTCACGGAGGCCACCACTACCACCACTACCACAGGTATGCATGGGGGTCTTCCGTGTCCTCCTGAACCACCTCCTCACGGCAGTACAAATGGTGACTGCTCTCACACAAGTCATTATCAGCGAGACCCACTTGACTCTCTGCCTTAGCGTGTGGTGGGGTTTGGTTGCTTCTTCTAGGAGGGGGCAGTGAAGACAGAGCGCTCCACTGAAAGCCTTCTCTGGGACTGCAAGAAGGAGGAGCAGGAAAAACGCTGTGACTAGAGATGAGCGAATCGACTTCGGATGTTCCATCCGAAGTCGATTCGCATAAAACTTCGTTCTAATACTGTACGGAGCAGGAGCTCTGTACAGTATTAGAATGTATTGGCTCCGATGAGCCGAAGTTATTGCACAATAACTTCATAAATTAATTTGTACTGTAAAAAAAACATTTCCCGAACTCGGGTTCGGTTCCAAGTGGTAATGTGACCCCTTGGCTCCACGGCACCGTGTCACCACCACTTCATCCTGCTGCGACTGAGAGGAGGAGTGAGCCATCCAATCCACAATCTAAACCTCTTTCTCCTCAATGATAATGTTGCACCTTTCCAAGGCCAGCAGAGACAAATTGCTACTGATACTGCTACTCTTTTGTTTTTTGAACCTTTCCGTATTCCAGACATTTTATTATGAGACCTAATGTAAACAATTTTCCTAAGTGAGAAGTCACAGGTTCGGTCCACAGTCACACAAATTATAGAACGGTTATAGCAAAGTTGCAAGTGTGTTTTCTGTAACTTAAAGACAGAGACGCAATTACCATATTTTTCGCCCTATAAAGAGCACCTAGATTTAGAGGAGAAAAATAAAAAAATATTTTTTTATCAGACCTCCGCTCAGACCCCCATTTTAATAAGACCCCAATCAGAACTTAGATTAAGCACCCAATGTTAATAAGGCCCCTTTTCAGACCTCTGATCAGACCCCCAACTAAGGCTACTTTCACACTAGCGTTCGGAGCGGATCCGTCTGATGTTTCATCAGACGGATCCGCTCCGATAATGCAGACGTTCGCATCCGTTCAGAACGGATGCGTCTGCATTAAAACTTAGAAAATTTTCTAAGTGTGAAAGTAGCCTGAGCGGATCCGTTCAGACTTTACATTGTAAGTCAATGGGGAACGGATCCGCTTGAAGATTGAGCCATATGGTGTCATCTTTAAGCGGATCCGCCCCCATTGACTTACATTGTAAGTCTGGATGGATCCGCTCGCCTCCGCACGGCCAGGCGGACACCCGAACGCTGCAAGCAGCGTTCAGGTGTCCGCTCACTGAGCGGAGCGGAGGCTGAACGCTGGCAGGCGGATGCATTCTCAGTGGATCCGCCTCCACTGAGAATGCATTGGGGCCAGACGGATGCGTTCGGGGCCGCTTGTGAGAGCCTTCAAACGGTGCGCACGAGCGGACACCCGAACGCTAGTGTGAAAGTAGCCTAAACCGTAGATCAGATGCCTAGTTGTTACAAGACCCCCAATCAGACATCAGACCTTTATGTAAACAAGCCCCCATTTGAAGCAGACCTCAGATCAGAGAAAAAGAATAAGCTATTCTCTGCTGGTCCGGACGCCACCACTCATAACATCCCATGTGCAATCACAGCACAGCCAGTGGCAGAGGAAGACCAGGAAGCGGTGAGTACAGAGCCAGGGGAGCGCTGCATTCACCTCTTCCCAGTCCTCTTGTACTAATGAGTGTTTCCATAATGGAAGCGCTCATTAGTATTCGCCCCATAAGACGCACTGACATTTCCCCCCCGCTTTGCATCTTATAGAACAAAAAATGCGGTAAATGTCCTTCCCCATTCTACAAACACAGTAAATACTGCTACTGACAATTTACTTTGGGAATAATGCGGTATTGGTGCCGGTAAGGTTCTGCCTACTGTTTAGCATTTAAAAACACAGTTTCAGAAAAGACCTTTCTCTACTGTAAAACACACATTGCAAACTTGTAATGGGATTATTTTTCCTGCAACCAATAATGCAGGAAAGGTAATATTTCTGTCTACATTGTACTTTGTGTTTAATTTCACTAGTATAAAAATAGGGTTATTGCCGTAAAATGCTTTTGCTATAATGCATTGCATTTAATAACTCTGGACCAATATAATGCACTGAAAAAAATGAGTAATTGCTCAGCAGCAGAATGCTATTGGTGTGCTGTTCTGGCAATACTAATGTTATAAAGTTTCTCATCAAATGATTAAAAAATATATATTTTTTCTTGCAGGTAGCTGGTTTTGTAGCAGCTGTATTATTAAGCACTGTGCCCCAGCCCCTCACTGCCTCAAAGCTTTCCCTGATCAAAGTCCCTAGTTTTCTATACAATTATTTATTTCTATTCTGTCCCTGTTACACTAGGAGAGATTCTTGATTGTGACTATGTATACTGTGTAAGATTGTTTCCTCACAGTCACTGCTACATCTATCCACCCTCATCAACAGCTCAATACAGAATGACATTCTGCTTGTTCTGCAAGGGATTGGCTCAGAGGCTGACAAACATCCTGGATCAGACAATCAGATCAAGCCTCCCCCATTACTTTCTCCCAGGGTCATGTGAGCAGCATCCTTCTTCCTTCCTCGTGGTTTTTCCTGCCAACATATGCAGTAAAATGGAGCTGTGCACCATTTTACTGGATTCGTTCAAAGCCAACCTGAAGAGCTTTGGGTGCATTTGGTTGACAAATTTTAGTGAAATTCATAACAAACCTGGTTTGTTACAAACCGATTCGCTCGTCCTTACTTTGTGCTTTCTTTACTACATACACACTTATTGCTAACTCTATTTGGCACTTGCTATTATGCACCACACCAGGTGTACTCGGTATATATGGCTTACGACTGGCACTGAGCCGTTACAGGTACTGCCACCAGGTGTCCCCATTGTCTTTTATTGGTTCCATTGTTGTGTGGATGATCTTAAAGGGGTTGGATTGGGGACATTGGTGTAATAATACTAGAGTGACACACATGCATGTCCTACCTTTGCCACACATTTCTGAAGCCCCGTTTTGATACAGCAAATTATTGTCCGGAAGTGACTATTTTTGTAAAATCAGGGTCCCTTGCAGGCGAGCGAAGCCTCTTCTTCCGCTTCGCAGGGAGCCCGGTGACGTCACCGTCAGCCTAAGTCATTATGCAGAGCGCACGGATGGTAACTAGTCTGGCAGACATCGTGCTAAGCCACGCCCCTCCGGTCCAGTGACGTCACCGGGCATGGAGCTTTCTAATGAATGGAGGCAGATCACTATGCTACTTAGCATAGAAAACTCCTCCCATGTAAAATACTGGCTAATGGGGCAGAAGGCTTTCACCAAAGCACGTTTTACATATGTATGAGGGGGGCGGATAGATGGAGGAGTGGACAATGTGCGGCAGGAGGCTGAATATGTATGAGCGGGGCGGATGCAGGGACGAGTTGAAAGACAGTAGAAACCAGGAGATGCTGCGCTGCGCTGGGACCCACAGTGCGGCAGGAAGTCATCCCACACATAAACATCGATGTCAATCTGTTGGGGACCGTAGGAGCCATGAAGCAGTGTAAAAAACACCTAAAAACACCGGGGGAACATTGACTCGGCTAGTAATAGTGAGTAAACAAAAAAAAATAATTTTGATCCCAGACAACCCCTTTAACAGATATTTTTGACATTTTTTATGGTATTGATTAATAAAGATTTATTGTGATTTTGATATAGAGGTTTACATGTCTTTTTGGTGTATGTTATTATCCTGTAAACAAGTTTGATTGGGTCAAGTATTGACTGGTACTTATAGTATCTCACAAAGGTGAGTGCACTCCTCAGATTTTTATTAATATTTTGTTGCCAGCGGTTTAAACCTTAATGACTGTGTTGTTATTTTGAGGGCTCACCAAATTTATACTGTTATACAAGCCGTACACTGACTACGTTACATTGTATCAAAGTGTCAGATCTTCAGTGCTGTCCAATGAAAAGATAGAATAAAATATTTACAAAAAGATACTGTCTCTTTAAGATTCTGTATCAGAAGCAGTCACGTGTAATCTCTGGAGCAGTCTATTTCTGCTGAGACTATGTACAGTATATTATGGCCCCTCTGTATAACTATAATATATAATGCCCCCCCCCCTGTATATTATACAGTATATAGTGACCCCTCTGTAATATTAGGATATATAATGGCCCCCTCTGTATTATTGTTATATATATATATATATAATGGCCGCCTCTGTATTATTAGGATATATAATGACCCATTATATATCCTAATATTACAGAGGGGCCATTATATATAATAATAACTAATAATAATAAAACTCTGCATAGATGAGACGCGGCTGAAAGAAGGTGTCATGGCGGTCTTATCTCCGAATGAAGACGCTGAGGAAAGTCTACATCACAGGAGATGTCACTGGAGGGATGAGGCATGTGCTGCAGTATTATACTGTGTATTTTGTAGTGATGTATGTAATGTCCAAGCACATATCTGTTTCACGGTAGGGTTGGGGGGTGGATTGAGAATTTGGCCGACCCTGCCGCATCCTGGCCCCTGACTTCAGGTCACACTGTGCGTGTTCTATATTCTGGGGCCTTATACCCATCTACTACATCATCTGTACTTAGAGAGTTACCACCATGTTATCTGTGGTGTTACATAGGACTGCTACATTATCTGTAAAAGGGGCGTGTCCACAGGTTGGGAGGGGAAAAAACACGCAATACATGGCTCGCCCCGGGTGCTGGCAACCCACGCTACGCCACTGCTGGAGGTGTATAAACTCCAATTTAAATGTGCCTGCTTTCCATCCACAGGCTACATTTAGGTGCACCTGTGAGGCCTGGGACATATCAGCCAGTCTTGAGTGGGACTCACAGAGTCCTCCCTCCTCCCATTGCTAGCATGGTTACATGCTGGAGGTAACTGGTGAGTTGTTTGTGGGCCGGCCTCATGCTCCTGTAATTTGCCCACTGGCCCCTGGTATTGCCCACATGGCACAGGTAGGTGAGTGTTAGGTCCTGAGCTACTTGAGAAACTTTGGCGTGGTGCTCGGGCTCAGACATGTCCTCCACCGTAGGACATGTTGGCTAATCTCTCACTTTTAAAATCAGTTTCAGGGTTTAGTAAGACCGCAGAGTGCACCTGTATTTGCTATTATTTTGTTATACTCTGCCGCTCATCACTACTTACTAACTAACTACTTTTATTGTGGGCAGTCTAAGGCACACCTGTGCAGTATTCATGCTGTCTAATCAGCACCTTGATATGCCACACCTGTCAGGTAGGATGGATTATCTCGGCAAAGGAGAAGCGCTCACTACACAGATCTAGACAGATTTGTGAACAATATTTGAGAGTAATGGGTCTTTTGTGTATGTAGAAAATGTTTCAGATCTTTGAGTTCAGATCATGCAAAATGGGAGCAAAACCGAAAGTGTTGCGTTTATACTTTTGTTCAGTGTGTGTGTATATATATATATATACAGTACAGACCAAAAGTTTGGACACACCTTCTCATTCAAAGAGTTTTCTTTATTTTCATGACTATGAAGGCATCAAAACTATGAATTAACACATGTGGAATTATATACAGTACATAACAAACAAGTGTGAAACAACTGAAAATATGTCATATTCTAGGTTCTTCAAAGTTGCCACCTTTTGCTTTGATTACTGCTTTGCACACTCTTGGCATTCTCTTGATGAGCTTCAAGAGGTAGTCCCCTGAAATGGTCTTCCAACAGTCTTGAAGGAGTTCCCAGAGATGCTTAGCACTTGTTGGCCCTTTTGCCTTCACTCTGCGGTCCAGCTCACCCCAAACCATCTCGATTGGGTTCAGGTCCGGTGACTGTGGAGGCCAGGTCATCTTGCGCAGCACCCCATCACTCTCCTTCATGGTCAAATAGCCCTTATTTTCAAAGTTTTCCCAATTTTTCGGCTGACTGACTGACCTTCATTTCTTAAAGTAATGATGGCCACTCGTTTTTCTTTACTTAGCTGCTTTTTTCTTGCCATAATACAAATTCTAACAGTCTATTCAGCAGGACTATCAGAAACATAGAAACATAGAATGTGTCGGCAGATAAGAACCATTTGGCCCATCTAGTCTGCCCAATATACTGAATACTATGGATAGCCCCCGGCCCTATCTTATATGAAGGATAGCCTTATGCCTATCCCATGCATGCTTAAACCCCTTCACTGTATTTGCAGCTACCACTTCTGCAGGAAGGCTATTCCATGCATCCACTACTCTCTCAGTAAAGTAATACTTCCTTATATTACTTTTAAACCTTTGCCCCTCTAATTTAAAACTGTGTCCTCTTGTGGTAGTTTTTCTTCTTTTAAATATGCTCTCCTCCTTTACCGAGTTGATTCCCTTTATGTATTTAAAAGTTTCTATCATATCCCCTCTGTCTCGTCTTTCTTCCAAGCTATACATGTTAAGGTCCTTTAACCTTTCCTGGTAAGTTTTATCCTGCAATCCATGTACTAGTTTAGTAGCTCTTCTCTGAACTCTCTCTAGAGTATCTATATCCTTCTGGAGATATGGCCTCCAGTACTGCGCACAATACTCCAAGTGAGGTCTCACCAGTGTTCTGTACAGCGGCATAAGCACTTCACTCTTTCTACTGCTTATACCTCTCCCTATACATCCAAGCATTCTGCTGGCATTTCGTGCTGCTCTATTACATTGTCTTCCCACCTTTAAGTCTTCTGAAATAATTACTCCTAAATCCCTTTCCTCAGATACTGAGCTCAGGACTGTGTCAAATATTCTATATTCTGCCCTTGGGTTTTTACGCCCCAGGTGCATTATCTTGCACTTATCCACATTAAATTTCAGTTTCCAGAGTTCTGACCATTCTTCTAGTTTTCCTAAATCCTTTTCCATTTGGCGTTTCCCTCCAGGAACATCAACCCTGTTACATATCTTCGTGTCATCAGCAAAAAGACAAACCTTACCATCGAGGCCTTCTGCAATTTCACTTATGAAGATATTAAACAAAATCGGTCCCAGTACAGATCCCTGTGGAACCCCACTGATAACATGACCTTGTTTTGAATGTTCTCCATTGACTACAACCCTCTGTTGTCTGTCACTCAGCCACTGCCTAATCCACTCAACAATATGGGAGTCCATGCTCAATGACTGCAGTTTATTGATAAGTCTTCTATGTGGGACAGTGTCAAAAGCCTTACTAAAATCTAGATATGCGATGTCTACTGCACCTCCACCGTCTATTATTTTATTCACCCAGTCAAAAAAATCTATAAGATTTGTTTGACATGATCTCCCTGAAGTAAACCCATGTTGTTTTTCATCTTGCAATCCATGGGATTTTAGATGTTCCACAATCCTATCCTTTAATAGGGTTTCCATTAATTTGCCTACTATTGATGTCAGACTCACTGGTCTATAGTTGCTCGATTCCTCCCTACTACCTTTCTTGTGAATGGGCACGACATTTGCCAATTTCCAATCTTCCGGGACGACTCCTGTTACTAATGATTGCGGATAGTGAACGGACCGGGTCAAAACCGGGTCAAAACCAAGAGGACAACGCAGTACAGAGGGATAAGCAAAGAATGGTCTGGAGAAGACGGGGTCATAAATACCAGGAGAGTCGAGAAGTACCAAAGGAGTCCGCAAAGAATAGTCAGGTGGAAGCCGAGGTCAAAATACCAGGAGGGATGCGCAGTACAGGAGGAGCAGGCAAAGGATCGTCAGGGAACAGGATCAGGTAAGTATACAGATATCCAACAAACGCCAGGAACCTAAATTAACAGGCAACCTGTGGCCAACAGGCTGCCTGTATTTATAGTGGGGAGTGAGGGTCATGTGACGTGGCCAGCATCACATGACCGACAGACCGACCAGTTGAGCACCGAGTGATCAGCTCGGCGCTCAAGGCAGACCTAGGAGCAGGGAGCCTCCCAGCTAGCAAAGCCGCCCTGGGAACGAGGTCAAACAAGGATCCTTGCTCCCGAAGCTAAGCAGCAGGTCTGCGGCTGATGGGAGATCGAGTGCGCCTTTGGCACCCCGTTACACACGGTTTTTCGAAGGCAGATTTTGCTGGACTGGTTTTTTGACACCATGTCCCATTTGAAGCCCCCCTGATGCAGCCCTAGAGTGGAAACTCCAAAAAAGTGACCCCATTTTAGAAACTACGGGATAGGGTGGCAGTATTGTTGGTACTAGTTTATGGTACATATGATTTTTGGCTGCTCTATATTACACTTTTTGTGAGGCAAGGTAACAAGAAATAGCTGTTTTGGCACCATTTTTATTTTTTGTTATTTACAACATTCATCTGACAGGTTAGATCATGTGGTATTTTTATAGAACAGGTTGTCACGGATGCGGCGATATCTAATATGTATACTTTTTTTTTATTTATGTAAGTTTTACACAATGATTTATTTTTTTAAACCAAAAAAATCATGTTTTAGTGTTTCCATATTTTATTGGCACTATTTTGGGGTGCGTGTGACTTTTTGATCGCTTGCTATTACACTTTTTGTGATGTAAGGTGACAAAAAATGGTTTATTTAGCACAGTTTTTATTTTTTATTTTCTACGGTGTTCATCTGAGAGGTTAGGTCCAGTGATATTTTTATAGAGCCGGTCGATACGGACGCGGCGATACCTAATATGTATACTTTTTTTTATTTATGTAAGTTTTACACAATAACAGCTTTTTTAAAACCAAAAAAATGATGTTTTAGTGTCTCCATATTCTGAGCCATATTTATATTTTTTTTGGGCGATTGTCTCAGGTAGGGGCTCATTTTTTGCGGGATGAGGTGACGGTTAGATTGGTACTATTTTGGTGGGCAAACGCCTTTTTGATCGCTTGCTGTTGTACTTTTTGAGATGTAAGGTGACAAAAAAAATGGTTTATTTAGCACAGTTTTATTTTTTTTATTTTTTACGGTGTTCATCTGAGGGGTTAGGTCATGTGATATGTTTATAGAGCTGGTCGATACGGACGCGGCGATACCTAATATGTATTTTAAATTAATTCCGGCAACTGATCCGTAATTTTGGACGGAGATAATACCGCAGCATGCTGCAGTATTTCCTCTGTCCAAAACGCCGTTCAGTGACTGAACTGAAGACATCTTGATGCATCCGGAACGCATTTCTCTCCATTCAAAATGCATGGGGATAAAACTGATCAGTTCTTTTCCGGTATTGAGCCCCTAGGACGGAACTCAGTGCCGGAAAAGAAAAACGCTAATGTGAAAGTACCCTTACCCTATGGATAGGGCATCAATATCTTAGTCTTGGAAAACCCTTTTAAGACCCCTGGTGGGCTTTTACTAATTTTTCTGGCATTTCAAGCCAGGAGAAGAAGTGCAGAGCAGCAGGGACCAGAGTGAGGGATTGGTGGCGGTGAGTACAGTTTTGTTAATTTTAACATGTTCCGGACCATTTTTTTAAAAAAATTGTCCCCAGAAAGCTGCCTATAGACATATCACATATGATTAAGGCCTATTGCACACGACCGTATATATTTTGCGGTCCGCAAGAAATGGATCCGCAAAAAATACGGATGAGAATGAATCCAGAGGGAAAAAAAGCAGGCAGGTTTGAGATCTGCATTTATACAAGCAGGCAAATAACGCGAGTTTGTGAGGGTTCGCGTGTTTGAGTTCAAGTGTGTGTTTGTATTAAGTGCGTGACTTTAGATTACGTGACTTCAGATTCAGGGACTTTAGGAGGGGACTACAGTAAGTTAGATTCTTATCACTGCACTATATTGTATTTTTTTTCTCTTTTCTTGTGTAATCCGCACTTAGTATGTGTTCCATTACTGACAGCGCAGTCCGGTGCACATCTTGTCTGATGTCTGCAGTCCTGGAACAGCCGTTTGAGGCGCATATCTTTGTTCAAAATGTAAGCAAATTGCCCTTTTGGAATTGCAGACTGAGAAGCTTTGACAATTTGGAAAAGAGTTTGCTGCTCACTGAGCAGGCGCTCTATGGGGTAGATGTGGGGGAGGGTGGTAGCGAGGAGGCTCAGGAGGGGTAGCTAGCTGGGTAACAAAGCGGGGTAGAGGGAAGAGTGCCAGGGAGGATCTGACACAAGGTTGGCAGATGAGGGGGATGTCAGTCCAGGGACGGCACTGCTGCAGCCGGACCCTTCCTCGGCCATTAATGGGAATGTCAGCTCCAGTAAGCAGGGGGCCAGGAGAGCCGGGCAGACGGGTGCTGGTAGTGGGGGACTCCATTATTAGGGGAACAGATAGGGCGATCTGTCACAAAGACCGTGATCATCGAACGGTGTGTTGTCTTCCTGGCGCACGAGTTCGACACATCGCGGATCGGGTTGACAGATTACTGGGAGGGGCTGGAGAAGATCCAGCGGTCATGGTCCATATCGGAACCAATGACAAAGTTGTGGGCAGCTGTGGTGGGGGAGAAGATGGCTAGAAGGTTGGAGGAGTGTATAAACTAGGGACTGGGGGGGAAGGGAAATTACATGATAGGAGGGGAAGATAGAGACCGGGGGCAGGTAGTGGGACTGGGAGGAATGGAAGGAGGGACTAGAACAGCTCAGAAGGAAAGGTGTAGGGTAAAAAATATACATAAACCTCTCAAATGTATGTATACTAATGGCAGAAGCCTGACTAATAAAACTGGGGAACTGGAATTAGTGATGTGTGAGGAGGACTATGATATAGTAGGAATAACTGAGACACGGCTGGATGATAGCTATGACAGTGGGAATAACTGAGGCATGGCTGGATGATGGCTATGACAGTGGTAATAACTGAGACATGGCTAGATGATATCTATGACAGTGGGAATAACTGAGACATGGCTGGATGATAGCTATGACAGTGGGAATAACTGAGACATGGCTGGATGATAGCTATGACAGTGGGAATAACTGAGACATGGCTGGATGATAGCTATGACAGTGGGAATAACTGAGACATGGCTGGATGATAGCTATGACAGTGGGAATAACTGAGACATGGCTGGATGATAGCTATGACAGTGGGAATAACTGAGACACGGCTGGATGATAGCTATGGCTGTGGGAATAACTGAGACATGGCTGGATGATGGCTATTACAGTGGGAATAACTGAGACATGGCTGGATGATAGCTATGACAGTGAGGATAACTGAGACATGGCTGGATGATAGCTATGACAGTGGGAAAAACTGAGACACGGCTGGATGATAGCTATGACAGTGGGAATAACTGAGACACGGCTGGATGATGGCTATGACAGTGGGAATAACTGAGACACGGCTGGATGATAGCTATGACAGTGGGAATAACTGAGACATGGCTGGATGATAGCTATGACAGTGGGAATAACTGAGACATGGCTGGATGATGGCTATGGCTGTGGGAATAACTGAGACATGGCTGGATGATGGCTATTACAGTGGGAATAACTGAGACATGGCTGGATGATAGCTATGACAGTGAGGATAACTGAGACATGGCTGGATGATAGCTATGACAGTGGGAATACCTGAGACATGGCTGGATGATAGCTATGACAGTGGGAATATCTGAGACATGGCTGGATGATAGCTATGACAGTGGGAATAACTGAGACATGGCTGGATGATAGCTATGACAGTGGGAATAACTGAGACATGGCTGGATGATAGCTATGACAGTGGGAATAACTGAGACATGGCTGGATGATAGCTATGACAGTGGGAATAACTGAGACATGGCTGGATGATAGCCATGACAGTGGGAATAACTGAGACATGGCTGGATGATAGCTATGACAGTGGGAATAACTGAGACATGGCTGGATGATAGCTATGACAGTGGGAATAACTGAGACATGGCTGGATGATAGCTATGACAGTGGGAATAACTGAGACATGGCTGGATGATAGCTATGACAGTGGGAATAACTGAGACATGGCTGGATGATAGCTATGACAGTGGGAATAACTGAGACATGGCTGGATGATAGCTATGACAGTGGGAATAACTGAGAGATGGCTGGATGATAGCTATGACAGTGGGAATAACTGAGACACGGCTGGATGATGGCTATGACAGTGGGGATAACTGAGACACGGCTGGATGATAGCTATGGCTGTGGGAATAACTGAGACATGGCTGGATGATGGCTATTACAGTGGGAATAACTGAGACATGGCTGGATGATAGCTATGACAGTGAGGATAACTGAGACATGGCTGGATGATAGCTATGACAGTGGGAATAACTGAGGCATGGCTGGATGATAGCTATGACAGTGGGAATAACTGAGACACGGCTGGATGATAGCTATGACAGTGGGAATAACTGAGACACGGCTGGATGATGGCTATGACAGTGGGAATAACTGAGACACGGCTGGATGATAGCTATGACAGTGGGAATAACTGAGACATGGCTGGATGATAGCTATGACAGTGGGAATAACTGAGACATGGCTGGATGATAGCTATGACAGTGGGAATAACTGAGACATGGCTGGATGATAGCTATGACAGTGGGAATAACTGAGACATGGCTGGATGATAGCTATGACAGTGGGAATAACTGAGACATGGCTGGATGATAGCTATGACAGTGAGGATAACTGAGACATGGCTGGATGATAGCTATGACAGTGGGAATACCTGAGACATGGCTGGATGATAGCTATGACAGTGGGAATATCTGAGACATGGCTGGATGATAGCTATGACAGTGGGAATAACTGAGACATGGCTGGATGATAGCTATGACAGTGGGAATAACTGAGACATGGCTGGATGATAGCTATGACAGTGGGAATAACTGAGACATGGCTGGATGATAGCTATGACAGTGGGAATAACTGAGACATGGCTGGATGATAGCCATGACAGTGGGAATAACTGAGACATGGCTGGATGATAGCTATGACAGTGGGAATAACTGAGACATGGCTGGATGATAGCTATGACAGTGGGAATAACTGAGACATGGCTGGATGATAGCTATGACAGTGGGAATAACTGAGACATGGCTGGATGATAGCTATGACAGTGGGAATAACTGAGACATGGCTGGATGATAGCTATGACAGTGGGAATAACTGAGACATGGCTGGATGATAGCTATGACAGTGGTAATAACTGAGACACGGCTGGATGATAGCTATGACAGTGGGAATAACTGAGACACGGCTGGATGATGGCTATGACAGTGGGAATAACTGAGACACGGCTGGATGATAGCTATGACAGTGGGAATAACTGAGACATGGCTGGATGATAGCTATGACAGTGGGAATAACTGAGACATGGCTGGATGATAGCTATGACAGTGGGAATAACTGAGACACGGCTGGATGATAGCTATGACAGTAGGAATAACTGAGACACGGCTGGATGATGGCTATGACAGTGGGAATAACTGAGACATGGCTGGATGATAGCTATGACAGTGGGAATAACTGAGACACGGCTGGATGATAGCTATGACAGTGGGAATAACTGAGACACGGCTGGATGATGGCTATGACAGTGGGAATAACTGAGACACGGCTGGATGATAGCTATGACAGTGGGAATAACTGAGACATGGCTGGATGATAGCTATGACAGTGGGAATAACTGAGACATGGCTGGATGATAGCTATGACAGTGGTAATAACTGAGACACGGCTGGATGATAGCTATGACAGTGGGAATAACTGAGACACGGCTGGATGATGGCTATGACAGTGGGAATAACTGAGACACGGCTGGATGATGGCTATGACAGTGGGGATAACTGAGACACGGCTGGATGATAGCTATGGCTGTGGGAATAACTGAGACATGGCTGGATGATAGCTATGACAGTGGGAATAACTGAGACATGGCTGGATGATAGCTATGACAGTGGGAATAACTGAGACATGGCTGGATGATAGCTATGACAGTGGGAATAACTGAGACACGGCTGGATGATGGCTATGACAGTGGGAATAACTGAGACACGGCTGGATGATAGCTATGACAGTGGGAATAACTGAGACATGGCTGGATGATAGCTATGACAGTGGGAATAACTGAGACATGGCTGGATGATAGCTATGACAGTGGGAATAACTGAGACATGGCTGGATGATAGCTATGACAGTGGGAATAACTGAGACACGGCTGGATGATAGCTATGACAGTGGGAATAACTGAGACATGGCTGGATGATAGCTATGACAGTGGGAATAACTGAGACATGGCTGGATGATAGCTATGACAGTGGGAATAACTGAGACATGGCTGGATGATAGCTATGACAGTGGGAATAACTGAGACATGGCTGGATGATAGCTATGACAGTGAGGATAACTGAGACATGGCTGGATGATAGCTATGACAGTGGGAATACCTGAGACATGGCTGGATGATAGCTATGACAGTGGGAATATCTGAGACATGGCTGGATGATAGCTATGACAGTGGGAATAACTGAGACATGGCTGGATGATAGCTATGACAGTGGGAATAACTGAGACATGGCTGGATGATAGCTATGACAGTGGGAATAACTGAGACATGGCTGGATGATAGCTATGACAGTGGGAATAACTGAGACATGGCTGGATGATAGCCATGACAGTGGGAATAACTGAGACATGGCTGGATGATAGCTATGACAGTGGGAATAACTGAGACATGGCTGGATGATAGCTATGACAGTGGGAATAACTGAGACATGGCTGGATGATAGCTATGACAGTGGGAATAACTGAGACATGGCTGGATGATAGCTATGACAGTGGGAATAACTGAGACATGGCTGGATGATAGCTATGACAGTGGGAATAACTGAGACATGGCTGGATGATAGCTATGACAGTGGTAATAACTGAGACACGGCTGGATGATAGCTATGACAGTGGGAATAACTGAGACACGGCTGGATGATGGCTATGACAGTGGGAATAACTGAGACACGGCTGGATGATAGCTATGACAGTGGGAATAACTGAGACATGGCTGGATGATAGCTATGACAGTGGGAATAACTGAGACATGGCTGGATGATAGCTATGACAGTGGTAATAACTGAGACACGGCTGGATGATAGCTATGACAGTGGGAATAACTGAGACACGGCTGGATGATGGCTATGACAGTGGGAATAACTGAGACATGGCTGGATGATAGCTATGACAGTGGTAATAACTGAGACACGGCTGGATGATAGCTATGACAGTGGGAATAACTGAGACACGGCTGGATGATGGCTATGACAGTGGGAATAACTGAGACACGGCTGGATGATAGCTATGACAGTGGGAATAACTGAGACATGGCTGGATGATAGCTATGACAGTGGGAATAACTGAGACATGGCTGGATGATAGCTATGACAGTGGTAATAACTGAGACACGGCTGGATGATAGCTATGACAGTGGGAATAACTGAGACACGGCTGGATGATGGCTATGACAGTGGGAATAACTGAGACACGGCTGGATGATGGCTATGACAGTGGGGATAACTGAGACACGGCTGGATGATAGCTATGGCTGTGGGAATAACTGAGACATGGCTGGATGATAGCTATGACAGTGGGAATAACTGAGACACGGCTGGATGATGGCTATGACAGTGGGAATAACTGAGACACGGCTGGATGATAGCTATGACAGTGGGAATAACTGAGACATGGCTGGATGATAGCTATGACAGTGGGAATAACTGAGACATGGCTGGATGATAGCTATGACAGTGGGAATAACTGAGACATGGCTGGATGATAGCTATGACAGTGGGAATAACTGAGACACGGCTGGATGATAGCTATGAAAGTGGGAATAACTGAGACATGGCTGGATGATAGCTATGACAGTGGGAATAACTGAGACATGGCTGGATGATAGCTATAACAGTGGGAATAACTGAGACATGGCTGGATGATAGCTATGACAGTGGGAATAACTGAGACACGGCTGGATGATAGCTATGACAGTGGGAATAACTGAGACACGGCTGGATGATAGCTATGACAGTGGGAATAACTGAGACATGGCTGGATGATAGCTATGACAGTGGGAATAACTGAGACATGGCTGGATGATAGCTATGACAGTGGGAATAACTGAGACATGGCTGGATGATAGCTATGACAGTGGGAATAACTGAGACATGGCTGGATGATAGCTATGACAGTGGGAATAACTGAGACATGGCTGGATGATAGCTATGACTGGGCAGTTAATGTACAAGGTTACAGTCTGTTTAGAAAAGATCGTCAAAACCGGAGAGGGGGAGGGGTCTGCCTTTATGTAAAGTCCTGTCTAAAGCCCACAGTCCGAGAAGATATAAGTGAGGGACATGAACATGTGGAGTCTCTGTGGGTAGAGATACATGGAGCTAAAAACAACAATAAATTACTAATAGGAGTTTACTATAAACCCCCTAATATACGGAAATCTGCTACTAAACGAGATAGACGAGGCGGCAAATCATAATAAGTGGTTATTATGGGGGAACTCCGCAGATATAGACTGGGAAACTGAGAGCTGTACATCTCATAAAGGAAACAGGTTCTTGGCAATAACCAAAGACAATTACCTTTCCCAACTGGTCCAGGACCCGACTAGAGGGACGGCCATACTGGACTTAGTATTAACCAATAGACCTGACAGAACAACAGACGTGCAGGTCGGGGGACACCTGGGAAATAGTGACCATAAAGTACAGTATTTTTCACCCTAAAAGACGCACCTAGGTTTTAGAGGAGGACAATAAGATTTTTTTTTTTCATTAGACCTCAGATCAGACCTTAGCTAACAGCCCCAATAAGACCCCAATGTTTATAAGACCCCAACAAGACCTCAGACCAGACCCACAATCAGACCTCAGCTGAGACCCCAATGTGAATGACCTCATATTAGCCCCCAGCAGCCCCCATTGCTTTATATCTTCCCTCTGTAGACCCCATTGCCTCTCATTTTGGCCCCAGCAGCCCCCATTGCCTTTTAGCAGACCTCTGTAGCCCCCATTGCCTGTCGTGTTAGCCCCCATTGCCTCTCATTTTGGCCCCCATTCTCTCAGATCAGCCCCATGTTTAATAAAATAAAGAAATCACTTACCTCTCCTGCTCCTGGACGGCTCCTCTTCCTCCTCCGTCGGCTGTGCTGTGAACCGGCGCGCACAGCGTGAGATCACAGAGCGCCCTCGCGCTGTGCGCAGCCACTGCACATTTTCCCCCCACTTTTTTTTGGGGGGGGGGGGGGGGGGAATGCATCTTATGGGGTGAAAAATACGGTAATAACCTTCCAATTATCATTCAAAAGAGCGTTTCTTCAGGGAGGAACAAAAATGCCAAACTTCAAAAAAGCTAAATTTAGCCATAGTCCTAAGTAACTGGGACAAGGATTACAGTTTACATATGAATACTGCTATGAAAGGAGGGGCCCGGTGTATTGGGGGACACCGTTATGGGGGGGTCGTCTGTGGATGACACATATATATCCTTGTCCGTAATGCGGACAATAATAGGACATGTTCTATTTTTTTGTGGAACGGAAATACAGAAACGGAATGCACACGGAGTAGCGTTTATTTTTGAGGACCCATTGAAATAAATGGTTCCGTATATGGTCCGCAAAAAAAAAAAAAACGGAATGAAAATACGCTCGTGTGCAAGAGGCCTAAGAAAGAGAAATGTATAAATCCCCAACAGACTGTTATAATAATCTCACTAAACCTTCACTTATGGCACATGTTCGATCTAACTCCCCCTCCCCCTACTCTTTAGCTCCCTCTATATTTATAAATAGTTATATAATGTCAAAGGAGAATTTCAAATAAAACGTCTTTTTTCTCACATAAATCATTTGTCAGCAGCACATTGCCGGATGTAAATGGGGGTGTGCAGCTGACAGTGACGGGAAAGATGGCGCCCCTTCATTTCAGCAAATATCTGTCCATGCAAAAGGTCCTTTAAATTAGCGCCAATAGACTTGTCATATCGTCAGTTGTTCCAGGCGGAAATCATCCCTTAGGCGCGTCAGTTAAATAAAATATGTCTGAAGTGTCTGACTAGCGCTCACATTATTCCTCCTCTCTTCTGAACCCTTCCAGGGTGTTTATCTTGTCTAAGTAAATCTCTCTGTCCCCCTCTTTGATGAGATCCCGTGTGACTTACACCAGAGTCACATTGTATTCTGCCTTATGTGTTTGCTTTGCTCTAAGCGTCCAAATAAAAAATACAAAAATAAAATGGTAGAAGTTTTCATTTATATACTAAGCTTTACATATATGTGGTGCTCGGGAGCAAGGGTACTTTGGACTATGGATGTTTGTGGACATTTACCGTATTGTTACTACGAAAAGTCACCAAATCCCTATTTTACTGCACTTTAAAGGGTTAACTTGCACTATGATTTATACTGCTACTTCTACTGTTTTATATTGTTGAACTGCATTTTGCATGTTTATTGTAATATGTCCTGTTATGGCACTATATCAGCACTGCGGAAAGGGATAATACACAGCCAGCTTATACTGAGAGACTTTGGGACTCTATAACCTATGCACTGAGAAGCTAGTCATTTTCCACAGCTACGATAAGAGAGCTAAGTTTTGGAGAGAAAAAAACAGACATAGTGGACTTTTGCTCTTTATTTCTGAAAACGGCTTAGGGCTCTTTCACACCTGCGTTCTTGTCTTCCGGCATAGAGTTCCGTCGTCGGGGCTCTATGCCGGAAGAATCCTGATCAGGATTATCCTAATGCATTCTGAATGGAGAGAAATCCGTTCAGGATGCATCAGGATGTCTTCAGTTCCGGAACGGAACGTTTTTTGGCCGGAGAAAATACCGCAGCATGCTGCGCTTTTTGCTCCGGCCAAAAATCCGGAACACTTGCCGCAAGGCCGGATCCGGAATTAATGCCCATTGGAAGGCATTGATCCGGATCCGGCCTTAAGCTAAACGTCGTTTCGGCGCATTGCCGGAGCCGACATTTAGCTTTTTGTGAATGGTTACCATGGCTGCCGGGACGCTAAAGTCCTGGCAGCCATGGTAAAGTGCAGTGGGGAGCGGGGGAGCAGTATACTTACCGTCCGTGCGGCTCCCCGGGCGCTCCAGAGTGACGTCAGGGCGCCCCAAGCGCATGGATCACGTGATCGCATGGATCACGTCATCCATGCGCATGGGGCGCTCTGACGTCATTCTGGAGCGCCCCGGGAGCCGCACGGACTGTAAGTATACCGCTCCCCGCTCCTACTATGGCAACCAGGACTTTAATAGCGTCCTGGGTGCCATAGTAACACTGAACGCATTTGGAAGACGGTTCCGTCTTCAAATGCTTTCAGCACACTTGCGTTTTTCCGGATCCGGCGGGCACCTCCGGCAACGGAAGTGCATGCCGGATCCCAACAACGCAAGTGTGAAAGAGGCCTTACTCATTCCCATTGTCTTGTATTGAGGCTCAACACAAGTCTATGGCAGACTGAAATTGTAACGTTGTCTCTGTTAGGCTGTGATTCTCCACTCCACCCCTCCCACTAGGTAGCAGCCGGAGCCCCTTGTTGTCTGCAGATAGGGACCAGTGCTTAGTAGAAGAGATTCTTCCAGACTGCACGAGGGACCAGAAGACACAGCTGAGACAGAAATACTAAGCCGCGGACTCTGAGTCACCAGTCCTTTGGTCAGGGAGCCAGCTAGATGACTGAGCCACATACCCGGGGCAACCAGACTTTGGGGAAGGAGAGAGACAGAGACAGAGAGGCCTTTCCTCAGCAAGTAAACTTCTTCTACCAGAGGGTCGACTTCAGAATCCAGTTTAGTGCATTTCCTGTATTGTTTTGCACTTGAATTCCTCCAGTAAAGAAGTGCACTGGTTTACTGCAGACCTGGACTCTCTGGACTTATTTCCCACTAGGATGCTCTACTCCTTACTATCCCCCCAAGAGTGCAGCAACACTTGATGACACCTAGACAATGTCCGGGGGACCCAGCGTAGCATTGGAGCCACCTCAAACCCGGGCACTGAACATATACAAAACCATCAAAAATCCTTTAAGTATAAATAAACCCCCCATGGTTACTGAATATAGCGACTTCAATCTCCTAATGATTACATTGTGCATAGGGACACCATCGGACATCAGAGTCAGGTACATAACTATTAGGACCTAAGACTTACATCGCTCTTACTTAGGGCGGATTTACGCCGCAGAACTATTCAAAACGAACGTTACTATGAGAGCTTATTTATAATCTGCCCATGAAATGATCTATGATGCATTAAAGAACATCGGTCAGCATGCTCAACCCTAATAAACCAGGTCATGCTGACAAAAACGATACCTTTGTTACGTCTGTAGGTAGAACCGTTGCTGGGATATCTGCTTTTTTAGAAATATGCAAATGAGCTGGTTTGAGCACCAAGGATCCGTCCAGAGCCCTTGTAGCACTGCTTTTGTAACACATTTCTGCTTTGGGCACTCCCCATCCCTGCTTGATTATCTAGTCCAAAAGGATCATTTATTCAGCACGTTCAATCCTACCAGGCAGCAGGCCTGGTTTAATAGGGTTGACCATGCTGACAGATGCTCATCATTTCTGGGCAGCAGATGGTACAGTGCAGTGATCTGCTACCTAGAAACAATGAATCTGTATGAAGGCAAGCCACGGCAGTAGAAATCGCTCATCCCCATACAATAGAGGTAATTTCTGCATGCAAATGCAGTTCTTTCCTCCACTGTCGAGCAGGCAATAATCGGGAAGGAACAGTCCCTATAATTGCCTGATCCATCGTGCAGGTAAATGGACCTTTACTCACAGACCCCTAAGGCCGGCCATACACGTAGGCTATTAGTCGGCTAAATGCCCTTTGAGGGCAACAGCTATCTCCCCTGATACCCCATAAGGCTCATCGGAGCTCGCATGTTTTACGAATGTGGAGGGAAGAAATCGGCCGCCTGATTCCTCTGGAACGAGCATGTTGAAATCCAACAGCCCAATCTTTATCTCCCTTGACATTTGCCAGTGTGAGAGAGTCGGAAGGCCCCCTTACATATTAGAAGGTCAGCTGGTCCTGCAGAATAGTGATGAGCGGCAGGGGCAATATTCGAATTCGCGATATTTCGCTAATATTTTGTAGAATATTCGCGAATTCGAGATTATCTTGATTGCGAAAATAGGCAATGTAATATTCGCGTAATGCGCGCGAAAATACAGGCGTGGGTCACTTATGCTACATTTTTCTAGCTGGTATAAGTTTCCTGAGACTGGCGAAAATGGTCGGCACGGCAGAACATCACAATAGCTTTATATGCAGATAGAGCGCTCCAATATATTTGCGCTTGCGAATTTTCGGCAATAGTAAGGGGCAGGCAACTTTTCTATTGGTTGCTAGGGATGTTGCTAAGCTGTGACAAAGCCTTCTCATTGGCCCACAAGCTAGAAGAAGGGAGGGATGAACACCTGATGTGGACTGTGGTGAAAAAAAAAACACAAAAAAAAGAATATTCGATTTTACGAATATATAGCGCTATATTCTAAATATTTATGAATTCTCAAAGTGCCAATATTCGCGATTAAAATTTGATATTCGAATATTCGCGCTCAACACTGCTGCTGAAATTGGCAAGAAATGTATCAAATATATATTACCAACTTAAAGGGGTATTCCTGTTGTGGCAAGTTGTGCCCCATCCACAGGATGATAACTATTAGAACGGTGGTGGTCCTGCTGCCGGGAACCTGCCGCTCTGTTCATTTGGGGGCCGGAAGGGTACGGGGTCTCCATTCTTGTGCTCGGTGGTGGTCCCAGTGGTAGGACCCCCATCGATCTAATAGTACCCCTTTAACAGAGGGCTTATGACCATCACACCGCTATACTCACGTTTCAATGGCAAATTTTAAATCTTTAGTCTACAGCACCTCAACCTCTGACATCCCTCCTACCCTTCTCTCGCCTACCTCCCCCTACAGTGTCGAATAGTTTTCTAATTTCAAAACTTTGCTTAAAAAGTAACATTTATAAAAAATAAAAATAAAAAAATAAATAAATAAATAAAAACATGTTCTATTTTTTTGTGGTGCGGAGGCATGGCGAGAAACTCCTCCGTAGTGCTTCCGTGCCTCCATTCCACACCACTGCTTCCGGATTGTGGACCCATTCAAGTAAAGCGGTGAGCACACGGCCGGTGCCCGCATATTGCGGACTCCCAATACAGGCACGGCCGGGCAATGGCCGTGTGCATGAGCCCTAAAGGTTAGGCTGTTGGATTGCAACATGCCCGCTCTTTTTGTTCTCAGGGAAAAGAGCTGCTGCTTGGTCAAGAGAGTATAAGTAGGGAGGGTCGGGAGAGAGAGCTGGGGAGTCGTGACCAGACGAGCATTTGGATGATAGAGATCGGATGAGCCGGAGCAACGGAACCTCATCTCTTCTGGGTCGTCTCTTTGTAAACCTCTGTTTGATGAGATCCGTGTGACACCAGAGTCACATTGTATTCTGTCACATTGTATTCTGCCTCGTGTGTTTGCTTTGCTCTGAGTAGTGAAATAAATTTTAAAAAAATGTTGAAAAGGAAAAAGAAGATGGTCGACTGAACTTTATGTAGATAAAACAGGAAAACCCCTCTAAGAGTGAATGAACCCCTGTGGTTCCCGAATACAGCGCCTGCAATCTCCTGATGAATACCTTGTAGTCAGGAAGATACGGGATTACACTATGTCAGAGCCAGGGACACAACTGCTAGGATTTACAGCACACAACGACATGCAGTTTGTGATGAGCTTGTTTACAGCGGACAATCTGGAGAAGAACAGCTGCAGTGTAAAGCACGGGGAGGACCAGTTATTAGTTATATGCGTTGTCTGACCCTGGTGATGCCATCTTCGACTGTCA